>NW_028161895.1:562500-1059533 GCF_964263955.1 Coregonus lavaretus
CATAGGGCTCTACATAGGGCTCCACATAGGGCTCTACATAGGGCTCCACATAGGGCTCTACATAGGGCTCTACATAGGGCTCCACATAGGGCTCTACATAGGGCTCCAAATAGGGCTCCACATAGGGCTCCACATAGGGCTCCACATAGGGCTTCACATAGGGCTCCACATAGGGCTCCACATAGGGCTCCACATAGGGCTCCACATAGGGCTCCACATAGGGCTCTACATAGGGCTCCACATAGGGCACCACATAGGGCTCTACATAGGGCTCCACATAGGGCTCCACATAGTGCTCCACATAGGGCTCCAAATAGGGCTCTACATAGGGCTCTACATAGGGCTTCACATAGGGCTCCACATAGGGCTCCACATAGGGCTCCAAATAGGGCTCTACATAGGGCTCTACATAGGGCTTCACATAGGGCTCCACATAGGGCTCCACATAGGGCTCCAAATAGGGCTCTACATAGGGCTCTACATAGGGCTCTACATAGGGCTCCACATAGGGCTCTACATAGGGCTCCACATAGGGCTCTACATAGGGCTCTACATAGGGCTCTACATAGGGCTCTACATAGGGCTCTACATAGGGCTCCACATAGGACTCTACATAGGGCTCTACATAGGGCTTCACATAGGGCTCTACATAGGGCTCCACATAGGGCTCCAAATAGGGCTCTACATAGGGCTCTACATAGGGCTCTACATAGGGCTCCACATAGGGCTCCATATAGGGCTTCACATAGGGCTCTACATAGGGCTCTACATAGGGCTCCACATAGGGCTCCACATAGGGCTCTACATAGGGCTCTAAATAGGGCTCTACATAGGGCTCTAAATAGGGCTCCACATAGGGCTCTACATAGGGCTCCACATAGGGCTCCACGTAGGGCTCTACATAGGCCTCAACATAGGGCTCCACATAGGGCTCTACATAGGGCTCCACATTGGGCTCTACATAGGGCTTCACATAGGGCTCCACATAGGGCTTCACATAGGGCTCCACATAGGGCTCTACATAGGGCTCCACATAGGGCTCTACATAGGGCTCTAAATAGGGCTCCACATAGGGCTCCACATAGGGCTCCACATAGGGCTCTACATAGGGCTCTACATAGGGCTCTACATTCTTAGGGCTCCACATAGGGCTCTACATAGGGCTCTACATAGGGCTCTACATAGGGCTCTACATAGGGCTCCACATAGGGCTCCACATAGGGCTCTACATAGGGCTCTACATAGGGCTCTACATAGGGCTCCAAATAGGGCTCTACATAGGGATCTACATAGGGCTCTACATAGGGCTCCACATAGGGCTCCATATAGGGCTTCACATAGGGCTCTACATAGGGCTCTACATAGGGCTCCACATAGGGCTCCACATAGGGCTCTACATAGGGCTCTAAATAGGGCTCTACATAGGGCTCTAAATAGGGCTCCACATAGGGCTCTACATAGGGCTCCACATAGGGCTCCACGTAGGGCTCTACATAGGCCTCAACATAGGGCTCCACATAGGGCTCTACATAGGGCTCCACATTGGGCTCTACATAGGGCTTCACATAGGGCTCCACATAGGGCTTCACATAGGGCTCCACATAGGGCTCTACATAGGGCTCCACATAGGGCTCTACATAGGGCTCTAAATAGGGCTCCACATAGGGCTCCACATAGGGCTCCACATAGGGCTCTACATAGGGCTCTACATAGGGCTCTACATTCTTAGGGCTCCACATAGGGCTCTACATAGGGCTCTACATAGGGCTCTACATAGGGCTCTACATAGGGCTCCACATAGGGCTCCACATAGGGCTCTACATAGGGCTCTACATAGGGCTCTACATAGGGCTCTACATAGGGCTCTACATAGGGCTCCACATAGGGCTCCACATAGGGCTCTACATAGGGCTCTACATAGGGCTCTACATAGGGCTCCACATAGGGCTCCACATAGGGCTCCACATAGGGCTTCACATAGGGCTTCACATAGGGCTCTACATAGGGCTCCACATAGGGCTTCACATAGGGCTTCACATAGGGCTCCACATAGGGCTCCACATAGGGCTCCACATAGGGCTCTAGCTAACAGTATTGCACTACACTAATTATAACTAACATTAGGAACACCTTCCTAATATTGAGTTGCACACCTCACCTCCCCCTTTTGCCATCAAAAAAGCCCAAATTCGTTGGGGCATGGACTCTAGAAGGTGTCGAAAGCGTTTCACAGGGATGTTGGCCCTTGAAGACGCCAATGCTTTCCACAGTTGAGTCAAGTTGGCTGGATGTCCTTTGGGTGGTGGACCATTCTTGATACACACGAGAAACTGTTGAATATGAAAAACCCAGCAGCGATGCAGTTCTTGATACAAACTGGTGCGCCTGGCACCTACTACCATACCCCGTTCATAGACACTTAAATATTCTGTCTTGCCCATTCAACCTCTGAATGGCACACATACACAATCCATGTCTCAATTGTATCAAAGATTAAAAATCCTTCCTTAACCTGTCTCCTCCCCTTCATCCACACTGATTGAAGTGGATTTAACAAGTGACATCAATAAGGGATCAAAGCTTTCACCTGGATTCACCTGGTCAGTCTATGTCATGGAAAGAGCATGTTTGTTTGTATACTCAGTGTATAGTGGGGGAAAAAAGTATTTAGTCAGCCACCAATTGTGCAAGTTCTCCCACTTAAAAATATGGGAGAGGCCTGTAATTTTCATCATAGGTACACGTCAACTATGACAGACAAAATGAGAAAAAGAAATCCAGAAAATTGTAGGATTTTTAATGAATTTATTTGCAAATTATGGTGAAAAATAAGTATTTGGTCAATAACAAAAGTTTCTCAATACTTTGTTATATACCCTTTGTTGGCAATGACACAGGTCAAACGTTTTCTGTAAGTCTTCACAAGGTTTTCACACACTGTTGCTGATTTTGGCCCATTCCTCCATGCAGATCTCCTCTAGAGCAGTGATGTTTTGGGGTTGTCGCTGGGCAACACGGACTTTCAACTCCCTCCAAAGATTTTCTATGGGGTTGAGATCTGGAGACTGGCTAGGCCACTCCAGGACCTTGAAATGCTTCTTACGAAGCCACTCCTTCATTGCCCGGGCGGTGTGTTTGGGATCATTGTCATGCTGAAAGACCCAGCCACGTTTCATCTTCAATGCCCTTGCTGATGGAAGGAGGTTTTCACTCAAAATCTCACGATACATGGCCCCATTCATTCTTTCCTTTACACGGATCAGTCGTCCTGGTCCCTTTGCAGAAAAACAGCCCCAAAGCATGATGTTTCCACCCCCATGCTTCACAGTAGGTATGGTGTTCTTTGGATGCAACTCAGCATTCTTTGGTCTTGGCCATAGTGGAGTTTGGAGTGTGACTGTTTGAGGTTGTGGACAGGTGTCTTTTATACTGATAACAAGTTAAAACAGGTGCCATTAATACAGGTAACGAGTGGAGGACAGAGGAGCCACTTAAAGAAGAAGTTACAGGTCTGTGAGAGCCAGAAATCTTGCTTGTTTGTAGGTGACCAAATACTTATTTTCCACCATAATTTGCAAATGAATTCATAAAAAATCCTACAATATGATTTTCTGGAGAAAAAAAATCTCAATTTGTCTGTCATAGTTGACGTGTACCTATGATGAAAATTACAGGCCTCTCTCATCTTTTTAAGTGGGAGAACTTGCACAATTGGTGGCTGACTAAATACTTTTTTCCCCCACTGTATATAGGGAATATGGCTCTAGCCAACAGTAGTGAACTATATAGGGAATATGGCTCTAGCCAACAGTATTGCATTCTACCATTTCAGGTCATTTCAGGCCTTCAAACTGCAGGTACATGGAAGCACCCCAGAGGAAACGTGACAGAGGAAGTAACATCAGCAGAGTGTATGTAATTTAGAGCCAACAGCCACATATCAGAAACTAGCATACTGAGACATGCATAAAGAGACAGTCTTAGGGACCTGTAAGAGAACCGGTCCCTAAACATCTCTGCTGTAAGATAAAAGGTCCCTAAACGTCTCTCCTGTGAGAGAACCGGTCCCTAAACGTCTCTCCTGTTAGAGAACCGGTCCCTAAACATCTCTGCTGTGAGAGAAACGGTCCCTAAACGTCTCTCCTGTTAGAGAACCGGTCCCTAAACATCTCTGCTGTGAGAGAAACGGTCCCTAAACGTCTCTCCTGTAAGAGAACCGGTCCCTAAACGTCTCTGCTGTGTGAGAACCAGTCCCTAAACGTCTCTCCTGTGAGAGAACCGGTCCCTAAATGTCTCTGCTGTAAAAGAACTGGTCCCTAAACATCTCTGCTGTAAGAGAACCGGTCCCTAAACGTCTCTGCTGTAAGAGAACCGGTCCCTAAACGTCTCTACTGTAAGAGCACCGGTCCCTAAACGTCTCTGCTGTAAGAGAACCGGTCCCTAAACGTCTCTCCTGTAAGAGAACCGGTCCCTAAACATCTCCGCTGTGAGAGAACCAGTCCTTAAATGTCTCTGCTGTTACAGAAGCAGTCCCTAAACGTATCTGTTGTAAGAGAACCGGTCCCTAAACGTCTCTGCTATAAGATAACCGGTCCCTAAACGTCTCTGCTGTAAGAGAACCTGTCCCTAAACGTCTCGGCTGTGACAGAAGCAGTCCCTAAACGTGTCAGCTGTGAGAGAACCGGTCCCTAAACGTCTCTGCTGTGAGAGTACCGGTCCCTAAACATCTCTCCTGTAAGAGAACCGGTCCCTAAATGACTCTGCTGTGAGAGAACCGGTCCCTAAACGTCTCTGCTCTGAGAGAACCTGTCCCTAAACGTCTCTGCTGTGAGAGAACCGGTCCCTAAACGTTTCTCATGTGAGAGAACCAGTCCCTAAACGTCTCTGCTGTGACAGAAGCAGTCCCTAAACGTCTCTCCTGTGAGAGAACCGGTCCCTAAACATCTCTGCTGTGACAGAAGCAGTCCCTAAACGTCTCTCCTGTGAGAGAACCAGTCCCTAAACGTCTCTGCTGTGACAGAAGCAGTCCCTAAACGTCTCTGTTGTAAGAGAACCGGTCCCTAAACGTCTCTGCTGTAAGAGAACCGGTCCCTAAACATCTCTGCTGTAAGAGCACCGGTCCTTAAACGTCTCTCCTGTAAGGGAACCGGTCCCTAAACGTCTCTGCTGTGAGAGACCCAGTCCCTAAACGTCTCTGCTGTGAGAGAACTGGTCCCTAAACACGTCTGCTGTAAGAGAACTGGTCCCTAAACGTCTGCTGTAAGAGAACCGGCCCCTAAACATCTCTGCTGTAAGAGCACCGGTCCTTAAACGTCTCTGCTGTGAGAGAACCAGTCCCTAAACGTCTCTGCTGTGAGAGAACCTGTCCCTAAACATCTCTGCTGTGAGAGAACCGGTCCCTAAACGTTTCTCCTGTGAGTGAACCAGTCCCTAAACATCTCTGCTGTGAGAAAACCAGTCCTTAAACATCTCTGCTGTAAGATAACCAGTCCCTAAACGTCTCTGCTGTGAGTGAACCGGTCCTTGAACGTCACTGCTGTAAGAGAACCAGTCCCTAAATGTCTGCTGTAAGAGAACCGGTCCCTAAACGTCTTTGTGTAAGAGATCCGGTCCTTAAACGTCTCTGCTGTAAGAGAACCGTTCCATAAACGTCTCTGCTGTAAGAGAACCAGTCACTAAACGTCTCTGCTGTGAAAGATCCGGTACCTAAACGTCTCTCCTGTAAGAGAACCGGTCCCTAAACGTCTCTGCTGTGAGAGAACCAGTCACTAAACGTCTCTGCTGTGAGAGAACCGGTCCCTAAACGTCTCTCCTGTAAGAGAACCGGTCCCTAAACGTCTCTGCTGTGACAGAAGCAGTCCCTAAATGTCTCTCCTGTGAGAGAACCAGTCCCTAAACGTCTCTGCTGTGACAGAAGCAGTCCCTAAACGTCTCTGCTGTAAGAGAACCGGTCAATAAACGTCTCTGTTGTAAGAGAACCGGTCCCTAAACGTCTCTCCTGTAAGAGAACCAGTTCCTAAACGTCTCTGCTGTTAGAGAACCGGTCCCTAAACGTCTCTCCTGTAAGAGAACCGGTCCCTAAACGTCTCTGCTGTGAGAGAACCAGTCACTAAACGTCTCTGCTGTGACAGAAGCAGTCCCTAAACGTGTCAGCTGGGAGAGAACCGGTCCCTAAACGTCTCTGCTGCGAGAGTACCGGTCCCTAAACATCTCTCCTGTAAGAGAACCGGTCCCTAAATGACTCTGCTGTGAGAGAACCGGTCCCTAAACGTCTCTGCTCTGAGAGAACCTGTCCCTAAACGTCTCTGCTGTGAGAGAACCGGTCCCTAAACGTTTCTCATGTGAGAGAACCAGTCCCTAAACGTCTCTGCTGTGACAGAAGCAGTCCCTAAACGTCTCTCCTGTGAGAGAACCGGTCCCTAAACATCTCTGCTGTGACAGAAGCAGTCCCTAAACGTCTCTCCTGTGAGAGAACCGGTCCCTAAACGTCTCTGCTGTGACAGAAGCAGTCCCTAAACGTCTCTGTTGTAAGAGAACCGGTCCCTAAACGTCTCTGCTGTAAGAGAACCGGTCCCTAAACATCTCTGCTGTAAGAGCACCAGTCCTTAAACGTCTCTCCTGTAAGGGAACCGGACCCTAAACGTCTCTGCTGTGAGAGAACCAGTCCCTAAACGTCTCTGCTGTGAGAGAACTGGTCCCTAAACACGTCTGCTGTAAGAGAACTGGTCCCTAAACGTCTGCTGTAAGAGAACCGGCCCCTAAACATCTCTGCTGTAAGAGCACCGGTCCTTAAACGTCTCTGCTGTGAGAGAACCAGTCCCTAAACGTCTCTGCTGTGAGAGAACCGGTCCCTAAACGTTTCTCCTGTGAGTGAACCAGTCCCTAAACATCTCTGCTGTGAGAGAACCAGTCCCTAAACGTCTCTGCTGTAAGAGAACT
Organism: Coregonus lavaretus; assembly: GCF_964263955.1. NCBI lineage: Eukaryota > Metazoa > Chordata > Actinopteri > Salmoniformes > Salmonidae > Coregonus > Coregonus lavaretus. The sequence goes on from NW_028161895.1 coordinate 569,440, forward strand.
GGTCCCTAAACGTCTCTCCAGTGAGAGAACCGGTCCCTAAACGTCTCTGCTGTAAGATAACCGGTCCCTAAACGTCTCTCCTGTAAGAGAACTGGTCCCTAAACGTGTCTGCTGTGAGAGAACCGGTCCCTAAATGTCTCTGCTGTGAGAGTACCAGTCCCTAAACATCTCTCCTGTAAGAGAACCGGTCCCTAAATGACTCTGCTGTGAGAGAACCGGTCCCTAAACGTCTCTGCTCTGAGAGAACCTGTCCCTAAACGTCTCTGCTGTGAGAGAACCGGTCCCTAAACGTTTCTCATGTGAGAGAACAAGTCCCTAAATGTCTCTGCTGTGACAGAAGCAGTCCCTAAACGTCTCTCCTGTGAAAGAACCGGTCCCTAAACATCTCTGCTGTGACAGAAGCAGTCCCTAAACGTCTCTGTTGTAAGAGAACCGGTCCCTAAACGTCTCTGCTGTAAGAGAACCGGTCCCTAAACATCTCTGCTGTAAGAGCACCGGTCCTTAAACGTCTCTCCTGTAAGGGAACCGGTCCCTAAACGTCTCTGCTGTGAGAGAACCAGTCCCTAAACGTCTCTGCGGTAAGAGAACTGGTCCCTAAACGTGTCTGCTGTGAGAGAATCTGTCCCTAAACGTCTCTGCTGTAAGAGAAACGGTCCCTAAACATCTCTGCTGTAAGAGCACCGGTCCCTAAACGTCTCTCCTGTAAGAGAACCGGTCCCTAAACATCTCTGCTGTAAGAGAACCGGTCCCTAAACGTCTCTGCTGTAAGAGAACTGGTCCCTAAACTTCGCTCCTGTAAGAGAACCAGTCCCTAAACATCTCTGCTGTGAGAGAACCGGTCCCTAAACGTCTCTGCTGTGAGAGAACCGGTCCCTAAACGTCTCTGCTGTGAGACAACAGGTCCCTAAACGTCTCTGTTGTAAGACAACCGGTCCCTAAACGTCTCTCCAGTGAGAGAACCGGTCCCTAAAAGTCTCTACTGTAAGATAACCGGTCCCTAAACGTCTCTCCTGTAAGAGAACTGGTCCCTAAACGTGTCTGCTGTGAGAGAACCGGTCCCTAAATGTCTCTGCTGTGAGAGTACCGGTCCCTAAACATCTCTCCTGTAAGAGAACCGGTTCCTAAATGACTCTGCTGTGAGAGAACCGGTCCCTAAACGTCTCTGCTCTGAGAGAACCTGTCCCTAAACGTCTCTGCTGTGAGAGAACCGGTCCCTAAACGTTTCTCATGTGAGAGAACCAGTCCCTAAACGTCTCTGCTGTGACAGAAGCAGTCCCTAAACGTCTCTCCTGTGAGAGAACCGGTCCCTAAACATCTCTGCTGTGACAGAAGCAGTCCCTAAACGTCTCTCCTGTAAGAGAACCGGTCTCTAAACATCTCCGCTGTGAGAGAACCAGTCCTTAAATGTCTCTGCTGTTACAGAAGCAGTCCCTAAACGTGTCAGCTGTGAGAGAACCGGTCCCTAAACGTCTCTGCTGTGAGAGTACCGGTCCCTAAACATCTCTCCTGTAAGAGAACCGGTCCCTAAATGACTCTGCTGTGAGAGAACCGGTCCCTAAACGTCTCTGCTCTGAGAGAACCTGTCCCTAAACGTCTCTGCTGTGAGAGAACCGGTCCCTAAACGTTTCTCATGTGAGAGAACCAGTCCCTAAACGTCTCTGCTGTGACAGAAGCAGTCCCTAAACGTCTCTCCTGTGAGAGAACCGGTCCCTAAACATCTCTGCTGTGACAGAAGCAGTCCCTAAACGTCTCTCCTGTGAGAGAACCGGTCCCTAAACGTCTCTGCTGTGACAGAAGCAGTCCCTAAACGTCTCTGTTGTAAGAGAACCGGTCCCTAAACGTCTCTGCTGTAAGAGAACCGGTCCCTAAACATCTCTGCTGTAAGAGCACCAGTCCTTAAACGTCTCTCCTGTAAGGGAACCGGTCCCTAAACGTCTCTGCTGTGAGAGAACCAGTCCCTAAACGTCTCTGCTGTGAGAGAACTGGTCCCTAAACACTTCTGCTGTAAGAGAACTGGTCCCTAAACGTCTGCTGTAAGAGTACCAGGCCCCTAAACATCTCTGCTGTAAGAGCACCGGTCCTTAAACGTCTCTGCTGTGAGAGAACCAGTCCCTAAACGTCTCTGCTGTGAGAGAACCTGTCCCTAAACATCTCTGCTGTGAGAGAACCGGTCCCTAAACGTTTCTCCTGTGAGTGAACCAGTCCCTAAACATCTCTGCTGTGAGAGAACCAGTCCTTAAACGTCTCTGCTGTAAGATAACCAGTCCCTAAATGTCTGCTGTAAGAGAACCGGTCCCTAAACGTCTTTGTGTAAGAGATCCGGTCCTTAAACGTCTCTGCTGTAAGAGAACCGTTCCATAAACATCTCTGCTGTAAGAGCACCAGTCCTTAAACGTCTCTCCTGTAAGGGAACCGGTCCCTAAACGTCTTTGCTGTAAGAGAACCGGTCCCTAAACGTCTCTGCTGTAAGAGAACCGGTCCCTAAACATCTCTGCTGTAAGAGCACCAGTCCCTAAACATCTCTGCTGTAAGAGCACCAGTCCTTAAACGTCTCTCCTGTAAGGGAACCGGTCCCTAAACGTCTCTGCTGTGAGAGAACCAGTCCCTAAACGTCTCTGCTGTGAGAGAACTGGTCCCTAAACACGTCTGCTGTAAGATAACTGGTCCCTAAACGTCTGCTGTAAGAGAACCGGCCCCTAAACATCTCTGCTGTAAGAGCACCGGTCCTTAAACGTCTCTGCTGTGAGAGAACCAGTCCATAAACGTCTCTGCTGTGAGAGAACCTGTCCCTAAACATCTCTGCTGTGAGAGAACCGGTCCCTAAACGTTTCTCCTGTGAGTGAACCAGTCCCTAAACATCTCTGCTGTGAGAGAACCAGTCCTTAAACGTCTCTGCTGTAAGCGAACCAGTCCCTAAATGTCTGCTGTAAGAGAACCGGTCCCTAAACGTCTTTGTGTAAGAGATCCGGTCCTTAAACGTCTCTGCTGTAAGAGAACCGTTCCATAAACGTCTCTGCTGTAAGAGAACCAGTCACTAAACGTCTCTGCTGTGAGAGAACCAGTCACTAAACGTCTCTGCTGTGAGAGAACCGGTCCCTAAACGTCTTTGCTGTAAGAGAACCGGTCCCTAAACGACTCTGCTGTGAGAGAACCGGTCCCTAAACGTCTCTCCTGTGAGAGAACCGGTCCCTAAACATTTCTCCTGTGAGAGAACCAGTCCCTAAACATCTCTGCTGTGAGAGAACCAGTCCTTAAACGTCTCTGCTGTGACAGAAGCAGTCCCTAAACGTCTCTCCTGTGAGAGAACCGGTCCCTAAACGTCTCTGCTGTGACAGAAGCAGTCCCTAAATGTCTCTCCTGTGAGAGAACCGGTCCCTAAACGTCTCTGAAGTGACAGAAGCAGTCCCTAAACGTCTCTGCTGTAAGAGAACCGGTCAATAAACGTCTCTGTTGTAAGAGAACCGGTCCCTAAACGTCTCTCCTGTAAGAGAACCAGTTCCTAAACGTCATTGCTGTTAGAGAACCGGTCCCTAAACATCTCTCCTGTAAGAGAACCGGTCCCTAAACGTCTCTGCTGTGAGAGAACCAGTCACTAAACGTCTCTGCTGTGAGAGAACCGGTCCTTAAATGTCTTTGCTGTAAGAGATCCAGTCCCTAAACGTCTCTGCTGTAAGAGAACCAGTCCCTAAACGTCTCTGCTGTTAGAGAACCGGTCCCTAAACGTCTCTCCTGTAAGAGAACCGGTCCCTAAACGTCTCTGCTGTGAGAGAACCGGTCCCTAAACGTCTCTCATGTGAGAAAACCGGTCCCTAAACGTTTCTGCTGTGAGAGAACCGGTCCGTAAATGTCTCTGCTGTGATAGAACCGGTCCCTAAACGTTTCTCCTGTGAGAGAACCAGTCCCTAAACATCTCTGCTGTGAGAGAACCAGTCCTTAAACGTCTCTGCTGTGACAGAAGCAGTCACTAAACGTCTCTCCTGTGAGAGAACCGCTCCCTAAACATCTCTGCTGTGAGAAAACCGGTCCCTAAACATGTCTGCGTTAAGAGAACTGGTCCCTAAACGTGTCTGCTGTGAGAGAACCTGTCCCTAAACGTCTCTGCTGTAAGAGAACCGGTCCCTAAACATCTCTGCTGTAAGAGCATCGGTCCCTAAACGTCTCTACTGTAAGAGAACCGGTCCCTAAACATCTCTGCTGTAAGAGAACCGGTCCCTAAACGTCTCTGCTGTAAGAGAACTGGTCCCTAAACTTCGCTCCTGTAAGAGAACCGGTCCCTAAACATCTCTGCTGTGAGAGAACCGGTCCCTAAACGTCTCTAATGTGAGAGAACCGGTCCCTAAACGTCTCTGCTGTGAGACAACAGGCCCCTAAACGTCTCTGTTGTAAGAGAACCGGTCCCTAAACGTCTCTCCAGTGAGAGAACCGGTCCCTAAACGTCTCTGCTGTAAGATAACCGGTCCCTAAACGTCTCTCCTGTAAGAGAACTGGTCCCTAAACGTGTCTGCTGTGAGAGAACCGGTCCCTAAATGTCTCTGCTGTGAGAGTACCAGTCCCTAAACATCTCTCCTGTAAGAGAACCGGTCCCTAAATGACTCTGCTGTGAGAGAACCGGTCCCTAAACGTCTCTGCTCTGAGAGAACCTGTCCCTAAACGTCTCTGCTGTGAGAGAACCGGTCCCTAAACGTTTCTCATGTGAGAGAACAAGTCCCTAAACGTCTCTGCTGTGACAGAAGCAGTCCCTAAACGTCTCTCCTGTGAAAGAACCGGTCCCTAAACATCTCTGCTGTGACAGAAGCAGTCCCTAAACGTCTCTGTTGTAAGAGAACCGGTCCCTAAACGTCTCTGCTGTAAGAGAACCGGCCCCTAAACATCTCTGCTGTAAGAGCACCGGTCCTTAAACGTCTCTCCTGTAAGGGAACCGGTCCCTAAACGTCTCTGCTGTGAGAGAACCAGTCCCTAAACGTCTCTGCTGTGAGAGAACTGGTCCCTAAACATCTCTGCTGTGAGAAAACCGGTCCCTAAACATGTCTGCGGTAAGAGAACTGGTCCCTAAACGTGTCTACTGTGAGAGAACCTGTCCCTAAACGTCTCTGCTGTAAGAGAAACGGTCCCTAAACATCTCTGCTGTAAGAGCACCGGTCCCTAAACGTCTCTGCTGTTAGAGAACCGGTCCCTAAACGTCTCTCCTGTAAGAGAACCGGTCCCTAAACGTCTCTGCTGTGAGAGAACCGGTCCTTAAATGTCTTTGCTGTAAGAGATCCAGTCCCTAAACGTCTCTGCTGTAAGAGAACCAGTCCCTAAACGTCTCTGCTGTTAGAGAACCGGTCCCTAAACGTCTCTCCTGTAAGAGAACCGGTCCCTAAACGTCTCTGCTGTGAGAGAACCGGTCCCTAAACGTCTCTCATGTGAGAAAACCGGTCCCTAAACGTTTCTGCTGTGAGAGAACCGGTCCGTAAATGTCTCTGCTGTGATAGAACCGGTCCCTAAACGTTTCTCCTGTGAGAGAACCAGTCCCTAAACATCTCTGCTGTGAGAGAACCAGTCCTTAAACGTCTCTGCTGTGACAGAAGCAGTCACTAAACGTCTCTCCTGTGAGAGAACCGCTCCCTAAACATCTCTGCTGTGAGAAAACCGGTCCCTAAACATGTCTGCGTTAAGAGAACTGGTCCCTAAACGTGTCTGCTGTGAGAGAACCTGTCCCTAAACGTCTCTGCTGTAAGAGAACCGGTCCCTAAACATCTCTGCTGTAAGAGCATCGGTCCCTAAACGTCTCTACTGTAAGAGAACCGGTCCCTAAACATCTCTGCTGTAAGAGAACCGGTCCCTAAACGTCTCTGCTGTAAGAGAACTGGTCCCTAAACTTCGCTCCTGTAAGAGAACCGGTCCCTAAACATCTCTGCTGTGAGAGAACCGGTCCCTAAACGTCTCTAATGTGAGAGAACCGGTCCCTAAACGTCTCTGCTGTGAGACAACAGGCCCCTAAACGTCTCTGTTGTAAGAGAACCGGTCCCTAAACGTCTCTCCAGTGAGAGAACCGGTCCCTAAACGTCTCTGCTGTAAGATAACCGGTCCCTAAACGTCTCTCCTGTAAGAGAACTGGTCCCTAAACGTGTCTGCTGTGAGAGAACCGGTCCCTAAATGTCTCTGCTGTGAGAGTACCAGTCCCTAAACATCTCTCCTGTAAGAGAACCGGTCCCTAAATGACTCTGCTGTGAGAGAACCGGTCCCTAAACGTCTCTGCTCTGAGAGAACCTGTCCCTAAACGTCTCTGCTGTGAGAGAACCGGTCCCTAAACGTTTCTCATGTGAGAGAACAAGTCCCTAAACGTCTCTGCTGTGACAGAAGCAGTCCCTAAACGTCTCTCCTGTGAAAGAACCGGTCCCTAAACATCTCTGCTGTGACAGAAGCAGTCCCTAAACGTCTCTGTTGTAAGAGAACCGGTCCCTAAACGTCTCTGCTGTAAGAGAACCGGCCCCTAAACATCTCTGCTGTAAGAGCACCGGTCCTTAAACGTCTCTCCTGTAAGGGAACCGGTCCCTAAACGTCTCTGCTGTGAGAGAACCAGTCCCTAAACGTCTCTGCTGTGAGAGAACTTGTCCCTAAACATCTCTGCTGTGAGAAAACCGGTCCCTAAACATGTCTGCGGTAAGAGAACTGGTCCCTAAACGTGTCTACTGTGAGAGAACCTGTCCCTAAACGTCTCTGCTGTAAGAGAAACGGTCCCTAAACATCTCTGCTGTAAGAGCACCGGTCCCTAAACGTCTCTCCTGTAAGAGAACCGGTCCCTAAACATCTCTGCTGTAAGAGAACCGGTCCCTAAACGTCTCTGCTGTAAGAGAACTGGTCCCTAAACTTCGCTCCTGTAAGAGAACCAGTCCCTAAACATCTCTGCTGTGAGAGAACCGGTCCCTAAACGTCTCTCCAATGAGAGAACCGGTCCCTAAACGTCTCTGCTGTAAGATAACCGGTCCCTAAACGTCTCTCCTGTAAGAGAACTGGTCCCTAAACGTGTCTGCTGTGAGAGAACCGGTCCCTAAATGTCTCTGCTGTGAGAGTACCGGTCCCTAAACATCTCTCCTTTAAGAGAACCGGTCCCTAATTGACTCTGCTGTGAGAGAACCGGTCCCTAAACGTCTCTGCTCTGAGAGAACCTGTCCCTAAACGTCTCTGCTGTGAGAGAACCGGTCCCTAAACGTTTCTCATGTGAGAGAACCAGTCCCTAAACGTCTCTGCTGTGACAGAAGCAGTCCCTAAACGTCTCTCCTGTGAGAGAACCGGTCCCTAAACATCTCTGCTGTGAGAGAAGCAGTCCCTAAACGTCTCTCCTGTGAGAGAACCGGTCCCTAAACGTCTCTGCTGTGACAGAAGCAGTCCCTAAACGTCTCTGTTGTAAGAGAACCGGTCCCTAAACGTCTCTGCTGTAAGAGAACCGGTCCCTAAACATCTCTGCTGTAAGAGCACCGGTCCTTAAACGTCTCTCCTGTAAGGGAACCGGTCCCTAAACGTCTCTGCTGTGACAGAAGCAGTCCCTAAATGTCTCTCCTGTGAGAGAACCGGTCCCTAAACGTCTCTGCTGTGACAGAAGCAGTCCCTAAACGTCTCTGCTGTAAGAGAACCGGTCAATAAACGTCTCTGTTGTAAGAGAACCGGTCCCTAAACGTCTCTCCTGTAAGAGAACCAGTTCCTAAACGTCATTGCTGTTAGAGAACCGGTCCCTAAACATCTCTCCTGTAAGAGAACCGGTCCCTAAACGTCTCTGCTGTGAGAGAACCAGTCACTAAACGTCTCTGCTGTGAGAGAACCGGTCCTTAAATGTCTTTGCTGTAAGAGATCCAGTCCCTAAACGTCTCTGCTGTAAGAGAACCAGTCCCTAAACGTCTCTGCTGTTAGAGAACCGGTCCCTAAACGTCTCTCCTGTAAGAGAACCGGTCCCTAAACGTCTCTGCTGTGAGAGAACCGGTCTCTAAACGTCTCTCATGTGAGAAAACCGGTCCCTAAACGTTTCTGCTGTGAGAGAACCGGTCCGTAAATGTCTCTGCTGTGATAGAACCGGTCCCTAAACGTTTCTCCTGTGAGAGAACCAGTCCCTAAACATCTCTGCTGTGAGAGAACCAGTCCTTAAAAGTCTCTGCTGTGACAGAAGCAGTCCCTAAACGTCTCTCCTGTGAGAGAACCGGACCCTAAACATCTCTGCTGTGACAGAAGCAGTCACTAAACGTCTCTCCTGTGAGAGAACCGCTCCCTAAACATCTCTGCTCTGAGAAAACCGGTCCCTAAACATGTCTGCGGTAAGAGAACTGGTCCCTAAACGTGTCTGCTGTGAGAGAACCTGTCCCTAAACGTCTCTGCTGTAAGAGAACCGGTCCCTAAACATCTCTGCTGTAAGAGCACCGGTCCCTAAACGTCTCTACTGTAAGAGAACCGGTCCCTAAACATCTCTGCTGTAAGAGAACCGGTCCCTAAACGTCTCTGCTGTAAGAGAACTGGTCCCTAAACTTCGCTCCTGTAAGAGAACCAGTCCCTAAACATCTCTGCTGTGAGAGAACCGGTCCCTAAACGTCTCTAATGTGAGAGAACCGGTCCCTAAACGTCTCTGCTGTGAGACAACAGGTCCCTAAACGTCTCTGTTGTAAGAGAACCGGTCCCTAAACGTCTCTCCAGTGAGAGAACCGGTCCCTAAACGTCTCTGCTGTAAGATAACCGGTCCCTAAACGTCTCTCCTGTAAGAGAACTGGTCCCTAAACGTGTCTGCTGTGAGAGAACCGGTCCCTAAATGTCTCTGCTGTGAGAGTACCAGTCCCTAAACATCTCTCCTGTAAGAGAACCGGTCCCTAAATGACTCTGCTGTGAGAGAACCGGTCCCTAAACGTCTCTGCTCTGAGAGAACCTGTCCCTAAACGTCTCTGCTGTGAGAGAACCGGTCCCTAAACGTTTCTCATGTGAGAGAACTGGTCCCTAAACGTGTCTGCTGTGAGAGAACCGGTCCCTAAATGTCTCTGCTGTGAGAGTACCAGTCCCTAAACATCTCTCCTGTAAGAGAACCGGTCCCTAAATGACTCTGCTGTGAGAGAACCGGTCCCTAAACGTCTCTGCTCTGAGAGAACCTGTCCCTAAACGTCTCTGCTGTGAGAGAACCGGTCCCTAAACTTTTCTCATGTGAGAGAACAAGTCCCTAAACGTCTCTGCTGTGACAGAAGCAGTCCCTAAACGTCTCTCCTGTGAAAGAACCGGTCCCTAAACATCTCTGCTGTGACAGAAGCAGTCCCTAAACGTCTCTGTTGTAAGAGAACCGGTCCCTAAACGTCTCTGCTGTAAGAGAACCGGTCCCTAAACATCTCTGCTGTAAGAGCACCGGTCCTTAAACGTCTCTCCTGTAAGGGAACCGGTCCCTAAACGTCTCTGCTGTGAGAGAACCAGTCCCTAAACGTCTCTGCTGTGAGAGAACTGGTCCCTAAACATCTCTGCTGTGAGAAAACCGGTCCCTAAACATGTCTGCGGTAAGAGAACTGGTCCCTAAACGTGTCTGCTGTGAGAGAACCTGTCCCTAAACGTCTCTGCTGTAAGAGAAACGGTCCCTAAACATCTCTGCTGTAAGAGCACCGGTCCCTAAACGTCTCTCCTGTAAGAGAACCGGTCCCTAAACATCTCTGCTGTAAGAGAACCGGTCCCTAAACGTCTCTGCTGTAAGAGAACTGGTCCCTAAACTTCGCTCCTGTAAGAGAACCAGTCCCTAAACATCTCTGCTGTGAGAGAACCGGTCCCTAAACGTCTCTGCTGTGAGAGAACCGGTCCCTAAACGTCTCTGCTGTGAGACAACAGGTCCCTAAACGTCTCTGTTGTAAGAGAACCGGTCCCTAAACGTCTCTCCAGTGAGAGAACCGGTCCCTAAACGCCTCTGCTGTAAGATAACCGGTCCCTAAACGTCTCTCCTGTAAGAGAACTGGTCCCTAAACGTGTCTGCTGTGAGAGAACCAGTCCCTAAATGTCTCTGCTGTGAGAGTACCGGTCCCTAAACATCTCTCCTGTAAGAGAACCGGTCCCTAAATGACTCTGCTGTGAGAGAACCGGTCCCTAAACGTCTCTGCTCTGAGAGAACCTGTCCCTAAACGTCTCTGCTGTGAGAGAACCGGTCCCTAAACGTTTCTCATGTGAGAGAACCAGTCCCTAAACGTCTCTGCTGTGACAGAAGCAGTCCCTAAACGTCTCTCCTGTGAGAGAACCGGTCCCTAAACATCTCTGCTGTGACAGAAGCAGTCCCTAAACGTCTCTCCTGTGAGAGAACCGGTCCCTAAACGTCTCTGCTGTGACAGAAGCAGTCCCTAAACGTCTCTGTTGTAAGAGAACCGGTCCCTAAACGTCTCTGCTGTAAGAGAACCGGTCCCTAAACATCTCTGCTGTAAGAGCACCGGTCCTTAAACGTCTCTCCTGTAAGGGAACCGGTCCCTAAACGTCTCTGCTGTGAGAGAACCAGTCCCTAAACGTCTCTGCTTTGAGAGAACTGGTCCCTAAACATGTCTGCTGTAAGAGAACTGGTCCCTAAACGTCTGCTGTAAGAGAACCGGTCCCTAAAAATCTATGCTGTAAGAGAAACGGTCCCTAAACATCTCTGCTGTAAGAGCACCGGTCCCTAAACGTCTCTCCTGTAAGAGAACCGGTCCCTAAACATCTCTGCTGTAAGAGAACCGGTCCCTAAACGTCTCTGCTGTAAGAGAACTGGTCCCTAAACTTCGCTCCTGTAAGAGAACCAGTCCCTAAACATCTCTGCTGTGAGAGAACCGGTCCCTAAACGTCTCTGCTGTGAGAGAACCGGTCCCTAAACGTCTCTGCTGTGAGACAACAGGTCCCTAAACGTCTCTGCGGTAAGAGAACTGGTCCCTAAACGTGTCTGCTGTGAGAGAACCTGTCCCTAAACGTCTCTGCTGTAAGAGAAACGGTCCCTAAACATCTCTGCTGTAAGAGCACCGGTCCCTAAACGTCTCTCCTGTAAGAGAACCGGTCCCTAAACATCTCTGCTGTAAGAGAACCGGTCCCTAAACGTCTCTGCTGTAAGAGAACTGGTCCCTAAACTTCGCTCCTGTAAGAGAACCAGTCCCTAAACATCTCTGCTGTGAGAGAACCGGTCCCTAAACGTCTCTGCTGTGAGAGAACCGGTCCCTAAACGTCTCTGCTGTGAGACAACAGGTCCCTAAACGTCTCTGTTGTAAGAGAACCGGTCCCTAAACGTCTCTCCAGTGAGAGAACCGGTCCCTAAACGTCTCTGCTGTAAGATAACCGGTCCCTAAACGTCTCTCCTGTAAGAGAACTGGTCCCTAAACGTGTCTGCTGTGAGAGAACCGGTCCCTAAATGTCTCTGCTGTGAGAGTACCGGTCCCTAAACATCTCTCCTGTAAGAGAACCGGTCCCTAAATGACTCTGCTGTGAGAGAACCGGTCCCTAAACGTCTCTGCTCTGAGAGAACCTGTCCCTAAACGTCTCTGCTGTGAGAGAACAGGTCCCTAAACGTTTCTCATGTGAGAGAACCAGTCCCTAAACGTCTCTGCTGTGACAGAAGCAGTCCCTAAACGTCTCTCCTGTGAGAGAACCGGTCCCTAAACATCTCTGCTGTGACAGAAGCAGTCCCTAAACGTCTCTCCTGTGAGAGAACCGGTCCCTAAACGTCTCTGCTGTGACAGAATCAGTCCCTAAACGTCTCTGTTGTAAGAGAACCGGTCCCTAAACGTCTCTGCTGTAAGAGAACCGGTCCCTAAACATCTCTGCTGTAAGAGCACCGGTCCTTAAACGTCTCTCCTGTAAGGGAACCGGTCCCTAAACGTCTCTGCTGTGAGAGAACCAGTCCCTAAACGTCTCTGCTTTGAGAGAACTGGTCCCTAAACATGTCTGCTGTAAGAGAACTGGTCCCTAAACGTCTGCTGTAAGAGAACCGGTCCCTAAACATCTATGCTGTAAGAGCACCGGTCCTTAAACGTCTCTGCTGTGAGAGAACAAGTCCCTAAACGTCTCTGCTGTGAGAGAACCTGTCCCTAAACGTCTCTTCTGTGAGAGAACCGGTCCCTAAACGTTTCTCCTGTGAGTGAACCAGTCCCTAAACAACTCTGCTGTGAGAGAACCAGTCCTTAAACGTCTCTGCTGTAAGATAACCAGTCCCTAAACGTCTCTGCTGTGAGTGAACCGGTCCCTGAACGTCACTGCTGTAAGAGAACCAGTCCCTAAACGTCTGCTGTAAGAGAACCGGTCCCTAAACGTCTTTGCTGTAAGAGATCCGGTCCTTAAACGTCTCTGCTGTAAGAGAACCGTTCCCTAAACGTCTCTGCTGTAAGAGAACCAGTCACTAAACGTCTCTGCTGTGAGAGAACCGGTACCTAAACGTCTCTCCTGTAAGAGAACCGGTCCCTAAACGTCTCTGCTGTGAGAGAACCAGTCACTAAACGTCTCTGCTGTGAGAGAACCGGTCCCTAAACGTCTCTCCTGTAAGAGAACCGGTCCCTAAACGTCTCTGCTGTGAGAGAACCAGTCACTAAACGTCTCTGCTGTGAGAGAACCGGTCCCTTAACGTCTTTGCTGTAAGAGAACCGGTCCCTAAACGACTCTGCTGTTAGAGAACCGGTCCCTAAACGTCTCTCCAGTGAGAGAACCGGTCCCTAAACGTCTCTGCTGTAAGAGAACCGGTCACTAAACGTCTCTCCTGTAAGAGAACCGGTCCCTAAATTTCTCTGCTGTAAGAGAACCGGTCCCTAAACGTCTCTGCTGTGAGAGAACCGGTCCCTAAATGTCTCTGCTGTGAGAGTACCGGTCCCTAAACATCTCTCCTGTAAGAGAACCGGTCCCTAAACGTCTCTGCTCTGAGAGAACCTGTCCCTAAACGTCTCTGCTGTGAGAGAACCGGTCCCTAAACATTTCTCATGTGAGAGAACCAGTCCCTAAACGTCTCTGCTGTGACAGAAGCAGTCCCTAAACGTCTCTCCTGAGAAAGAACCGGTCCCTAAACATCTCTGCTGTGACAGAAGCAGTCCCTAAACGTCTCTCCTGTGAGAGAACCGGTCCCTAAACGTCTCTGCTGTGACAGAAGCAGTCCCTAAACGTCTCTGTTGTAAGAGAACCGGTCCCTAAACGTCTCTGCTGTGAGAGAACCGGTCCCTAAACGTCTCTGCTGTGAGACAACAGGTCCCTAAACGTCTCTGTTGTAAGAGAACCGGTCCCTAAACGTCTCTCCAGTGAGAGAACCGGTCCCTAAACGTCTCTGCTGTAAGATAACCGGTCCCTAAACGTCTCTCCTGTAAGAGAACTGGTCCCTAAACGTGTCTGCTGTGAGAGAACCGGTCCCTAAATGTCTCTGCTGTGAGAGTACCGGTCCCTAAACATCTCTCCTGTAAGAGAACCGGTCCCTAAATGACTCTGCTGTGAGAGAACCGGTCCCTAAACGTCTCTGCTCTGAGAGAACCTGTCCCTAAACGTCTCTGCTGTGAGAGAACAGGTCCCTAAACGTTTCTCATGTGAGAGAACCAGTCCCTAAACGTCTCTGCTGTGACAGAAGCAGTCCCTAAACTTCTCTCCTGTGAGAGAACCGGTCCCTAAACATCTCTGCTGTGACAGAAGCAGTCCCTAAACGTCTCTCCTGTGAGAGAACCGGTCCCTAAACGTCTCTGCTGTGACAGAATCAGTCCCTAAACGTCTCTGTTGTAAGAGAACCGGTCCCTAAACGTCTCTGCTGTAAGAGAACCGGTCCCTAAACATCTCTGCTGTAAGAGCACCGGTCCTTAAACGTCTCTCCTGTAAGGGAACCGGTCCCTAAACGTCTCTGCTGTGAGAGAACCAGTCCCTAAACGTCTCTGCTTTGAGAGAACTGGTCCCTAAACATGTCTGCTGTAAGAGAACTGGTCCCTAAACGTCTGCTGTAAGAGAACCGGTCCCTAAACATCTATGCTGTAAGAGCACCGGTCCTTAAACGTCTCTGCTGTGAGAGAACAAGTCCCTAAACGTCTCTGCTGTGAGAGAACCTGTCCCTAAACGTCTCTTCTGTGAGAGAACCGGTCCCTAAACGTTTCTCCTGTGAGTGAACCAGTCCCTAAACATCTCTGCTGTGAGAGAACCAGTCCTTAAACGTCTCTGCTGTAAGATAACCGGTCCCTAAACATCTCTGCTGTGAGTGAACCGGTCCCTGAACGTCACTGCTGTAAGAGAACCAGTCCCTAAACGTCTGCTGTAAGAGAACCGGTCCCTAAACGTCTTTGCTGTAAGAGATCCGGTCCTTAAACGTCTCTGCTGTAAGAGAACCGTTCCCTAAACGTCTCTGCTGTAAGAGAACCAGTCACTAAACGTCTCTGCTGTGAGAGAACCGGTACCTAAACGTCTCTCCTGTAAGAGAACCGGTCCCTAAACGTCTCTGCTGTGAGAGAACCAGTCACTAAACGTCTCTGCTGTGAGAGAACCGGTCCCTAAACGTCTCTCCTGTAAGAGAACCGGTCCCTAAACGTCTCTGCTGTGAGAGAACCAGTCACTAAACGTCTCTGCTGTGAGAGAACCGGTCCCTTAACGTCTTTGCTGTAAGAGAACCGGTCCCTAAACGACTCTGCTGTTAGAGAACCGGTCCCTAAACGTCTCTCCAGTGAGAGAACCGGTCCCTAAACGTCTCTGCTGTAAGAGAACCGTTCACTAAACGTCTCTCCTGTAAGAGAACCGGTCCCTAAATTTCTCTGCTGTAAGAGAACCGGTCCCTAAACGTCTCTGCTGTGAGAGAACCGGTCCCTAAATGTCTCTGCTGTGAGAGTACCGGTCCCTAAACATCTCTCCTGTAAGAGAACCGGTCCCTAAACGTCTCTGCTCTGAGAGAACCTGTCCCTAAACGTCTCTGCTGTGAGAGAACCGGTCCCTAAACATTTCTCATGTGAGAGAACCAGTCCCTAAACGTCTCTGCTGTGACAGAAGCAGTCCCTAAACGTCTCTCCTGAGAAAGAACCGGTCCCTAAACATCTCTGCTGTGACAGAAGCAGTCCCTAAACGTCTCTCCTGTGAGAGAACCGGTCCCTAAACGTCTCTGCTGTGACAGAAGCAGTCCCTAAACGTCTCTGTTGTAAGAGAACCGGTCCCTAAACGTCTCTGCTGTAAGATAACCGGTCCCTAAACATCTCTGCTGTAAGAGCACCGGTCCTTAAACGTCTCTCCTGTGAGAGAACTGGTCCCTAAACATCTCTGCTGTGAGAAAACCGGTCCCTAAACATGTCTGCGGTAAGAGAACTGGTCCCTAAACGTGTCTGCTGTGAGAGAACTTGTCCCTAAACGTCTCTGCTGTAAGAGAACCGGTCCCTTAACATCTCTGCTGTAAGAGCACCGGTCCCTAAACGTCTCTCCTGTAAGAGATCCGGTCCCTAAACGTCTCTGCTGTAAGAGAACCGGTCCCTAAACGTCTCTGCTGTAAGAGAACTGGTCCCTAAACTTCGCTCCTGTAAGAGAACCGGTCCCTAAACGTCTCTGCTTGAGAGAACCGGTCTCTAAACGTCTCTGCTGTGAGACAACAGGTCCCTAAACGTCTCTGTTGTAAGAGAACCGGTCCCTAAACGTCTTTGCTGTAAGAGATCCGGTCCTTAAACGTCTCTGGTGTAAGAGAACCGTTCCCTAAACGTCTCTGCTGTAAGAGAACCAGTCACTAAACGTCTCTGCTGTGAGAGAACCGGTACCTAAACGTCTCTCCTGTAAGAGAACCGGTCCCTAAATGTCTCTGCTGTGAGAGAACCAGTCACTAAACGTCTCTGCTGTGAGAGAACCGGTCCCTAAACGTCTCTCCTGTAAGAGATCCGGTCCCTAAACGTCTCTGCTGTAAGAGAACCGGTCCCTAAACGTCTCTGCTGTAAGAGAACTGGTCCCTAAACTTCGCTCCTGTAAGAGAACCGGTCCCTAAACGTCTCTGCTTGAGAGAACCGGTCTCTAAACGTCTCTGCTGTGAGACAACAGGTCCCTAAACGTCTCTGTTGTAAGAGAACCGGTCCCTAAACGTCTCTCCTGTAAGAGAACTGGTCCCTAAACGTGTCTGCTGTGAGAGAACCCATCCCTAAATGTCTCTGCTGTGGGAGTACCGGTCCCTAAACATCTCTCCTGTAAGAGAACCGGTCCCTAAATGACTCTGCTCTGAGAGAACCTGTCCCTAAATGTCTCTGCTGTGAGAGAACCGGTCCCTAAACGTTTCTCATGTGAGAGAACCAGTCCCTAAACGTCTCTGCTGTGACAGAAGCAGTCCCTAAACGTCTCTCCTGTGAGAGAACCGGTCCCTAAACATCTCTGCTGTGACAGAAGCAGTCCCTACACGTCTCTCCTGTGAGAGAACCGGTCCCTAAACGTCTCTGCTGTGACAGAAGCAGTCCCTAAACGTCTCTGTTGTAAGAGAACCGGTCCCTAAACGTCTCTGCTGTAAGAGAACCGGTCCCTAAACATCTCTGCTGTAAGAGCACCGGTCCTTAAACGTCTCTCCTGTAAGGGAACCGGTCCTTAAACGTCTCTGCTGTGAGAGAACCAGTCCCTAAACGTCTCTGCTTTGAGAGAACTGGTCCCTAAACATGTCTGCTGTAAGAGAACTGGTCCCTAAACGTCTGCTGTAAGAGAACCGGTCCCTAAACATCTCTGCTGTAAGAGCACCGGTCCTTAAACGTCTCTGCTGTGAGAGAACCAGTCCCTAAACGTCTCTGCTGTGAGAGAACCTGTCCCTAAACGTCTCTGCTGTGAGAGAACCGGTCCCTAAACGTTTCTCATGTGAGTGAACCAGTCCCTAAACATCTCTGATGTGAGAGAACCAGTCCTTAAATGTCTCTGCTGTAAGATAACCAGTCCCTCAACGTCTCTGCTGTGAGTGAACCGGTCCCTGAACGTCACTGCTGTAAGAGAACCAGTCCCTAAACGTCTGCTGTAAGAGAACCGGTCCCTAAACGTCTTTGCTGTAAGAGATCCGGTCCTTAAACGTCTCTGCTGTAAGAGAACCGTTCCCTAAACGTCTCTGCTGTAAGAGAACCAGTCACTAAACGTCTCTGCTGTGAGAGAACCGGTACCTAAACGTCTCTCCTGTAAGAGAACCGGTCCCTAAACGTCTCTGCTGTGAGAGAACCAGTCACTAAACGTCTCTGCTGTGAGAGAACCGGTCCCTAAACGTCTCTCCTGTAAGAGAACCGGTCCCTAAACGTGTCTGCTGTGAGAGAACCAGTCACTAAACGTCTCTGCTGTGAGAGAACCGGTCCCTAAACGTCTTTGCTGTAAGAGAACCGGTCCCTAAACGACTCTGCTGTGAGAGAACCGGTCCCGAAACGTCTCTCCAGTGAGAGAACCGGTCCCTAAACGTCTCTGCTGTAAGAGAACCGGTCCCTAAACGTCTCTCCTGTAAGAGAACCGGTCCCTAAACGTCTCTGCTGTAAGAGAACCGGTCCCTAAACGTCTCTGCTGTAAGAGAACCGGTCCCATAACGTCTCTGCTCTGAGAGAACCTGTCCCTAAACGTCTCTGCTGTGAGAGAACCGGTCCCTAAACGTTTCTCATGTGAGAGAACCAGTCCCTAAACGTCTCTGCTGTGACAGAAGCAGTCCCTAAACGTCTCTCTTGTGAAAGAACCGCTCCCTAAACATCTCTGCTGTGACAGAAGCAGTCCCTAAATGTCTCTCCTGTGAGAGAACCGGTCCCTAAACGTCTCTGCTGTGACAGAAGCAGTCCCTAAACGTCTCTGTTGTAAGAGAACCGGTCCCTAAACATCTCTGCTGTAAGAGAACCGGTCCCTAAACATCTCTGCTGTAAGAGCACCGGTCCTTAAACGTCTCTCCTGTAAGGGAACCGGTCCCTAAACGTCTCTGCTGTGAGAGAAACAGTCCCTAAACGTCTCTGCTGTGAGAGAACTGGTCCCTAAACATCTCTGCTGTGAGAAAACCGGTCCCTAAACATGTCTGCGGTAAGAGAACTGGTCCCTAAACGTGTCTGCTGTGAGAGAACCGGTCCCTAAACATCTCTGCTTTAAGAGAACCGGTCCCTAAACATCTCTGCTGTAAGAGCACCGGTCCCTAAACGTCTCTCCTGTAAGAGAACCGGTCCCTAAACATCTCTGCTGTAAGAGAACCGGTCCCTAAACGTCTCTGCTGTAAGAGAACTGGTCCCTAAACTTCGCTCATGTAAGAGAACCAGTCCCTAAACATCTCTGCTGTGAGAGAACCGGTCCCTAAACGTCTCTGCTGTGAGAGAACCGGTCCCTAAACGTCTCTGCTGTGAGAGAACCGGTCCCTAAACGTCTCTGCTGTGAGACAACAGGTCCCTAAACGTCTCTGTTGTAAGAGAACCGGTCCCTAAACGTCTCTCCAGTGAGAGAACCGGTTCCTAAATGTCTCTGCTGTAAGATAACCGGTCCCTAAACGTCTCTCCTGTAAGAGAACTGGTCCCTAAACGTATCTGCTGTGAGAGAACCGGTCCCTAAATGTCTCTGCTGTGAGAGTACCGGTCCCTAAACATCTCTCCTGTAAGAGAACCGGTCCCTAAATGACTCTGCTGTGAGAGAACCGGTCCCTAAACGTCTCTGCTCTGAGAGAACCTGTCCCTAAACGTCTCTGCTGTGAGAGAACCGGTCCCTAAACGTTTCTCATGTGAGAGAACCAGTCCCTAAACGTCTCTGCTGTGACAGAAGCAGTCCCTAAACGTCTCTCCTGTGAGAGAACCGGTCCCTAAACATCTCTGCTGTGACAGAAGCAGTCCCTAAACGTCTCTCCTGTGAGAGAACCGGTCCCTAAACGTCTCTGCTGTGACAGAAGCAGTCCCTAAACGTCTCCGTTGTAAGAGAACCGGTCCCTAAACGTCTCTGCTGTAAGAGAACCGGTCCCTAAACATCTCTGCTGTAAGAGCACCGGTCCTTAAACGTCTCTCCTGTGAGAGAACTGGTCCCTAAACATCTCTGCTGTGAGAAAACCGGTCCCTAAACATGTCTGCGGTAAGAGAACTGGTCCCTAAACGTGTCTGCTGTGAGAGAACTTGTCCCTAAACGTCTCTGCTGTAAGAGAACCGGTCCCTAAACATCTCTGCTGTAAGAGCACCGGTCCCTAAACGTCTCTCCTGTAAGAGATCCGGTCCCTAAACGTCTCTGCTGTAAGAGAACCGGTCCCTAAACGTCTCTGCTGTAAGATAACTGGTCCCTAAACTTCGCTCCTTTAAGAGAACCGGTCCCTAAACGTCTCTGCTTGAGAGAACCGGTCCCTAAACGTCTCTGCTGTGAGACAACAGGTCCCTAAACGTCTCTGTTGTAAGAGAACCGGTCCCTAAACGTCTCTCCAGTGAGAGAACCGGTCCCTAAACGTCTCTGCTGTAAGAGAACCGGTCCCTAAACGTCTCTCCTGTAAGAGAACTGGTCCCTAAACGTGTCTGCTGTGAGAGAACCCGTCCCTAAATGTCTCTGCTGTGAGAGTACCGGTCCCTAAACATCTCTCCTGTAAGAGAACCGGTCCCTAAATGACTCTGCTCTGAGAAAACCTGTCCCTAAACGTCTCTGCTGTGAGAGAACCGGTCCCTAAACGTTTCTCATGTGAGTTAACCAGTCCCTAAACGTCTCTGCTGTGACAGAAGCAGTCCCTAAACGTCTCTGCTGTAAGAGAACCGGTCCCTAAACGTCTCTCCTGTAAGAGAACCGGTCCAAAACGTCTCTGCTGTAAGAGAACCGGTCCCTAAACGTCTCTGCTGTAAGGAACCGGTCCCTAAACGTCTCTGCTCTGAGAGAACCTGTCCCTAAACGTCTCTGCTGTGAGAGAACCGGTCCCTAAACGTTTCTCATGTGAGAGAACCAGTCCCTAAACGTCTCTGCTGTGACAGAAGCAGTCCCTAAACGTCTCTCTTGTGAAAGAACCGCTCCCTAAACATCTCTGCTGTGACAGAAGCAGTCCCTAAACGTCTCTCCTGTGAGAGAACCGGTCCCTAAACGTCTCTGCTGTGACAGAAGCAGTCCCTAAACGTCTCTGTTGTAAGAGAACCGGTCCCTAAACGTCTCTGCTGTAAGAGAACCGGTCCCTAAACATCTCTGCTGTAAGAGCACCGGTCCTTAAACGTCTCTCCTGTAAGGGAACCGGTCCCTAAACGTCTCTGCTGTGAGAGAAACAGTCCCTAAACGTCTCTGCTGTGAGAGAACTGGTCCATAAACATCTCTGCTGTGAGAAAACCGGTCCCTAAACATGTCTGCGGTAATAGAACTGGTCCCTAAACGTGTCTGCTGTGAGAGAACCTGTCCCTAAACATCTCTGCTTTAAGAGAACCGGTCCCTAAACATCTCTGCTGTCAGAGCACCGGTCCCTAAACGTCTCTCCTGTAAGATAACCGGTCCCTAAACATCTCTGCTGTAAGAGAACCGGTCCCTAAACGTCTCTGCTGTAAGAGAACTGGTCCCTAAACTTCGCTCCTGTAAGAGAACCAGTCCCTAAACATCTCTGCTGTGAGAGAACCGGTCCCTAAACGTCTCTGCTGTGAGAGAACCGGTCCCTAAACGTCTCTGCTGTGAGACAACAGGTCCCTAAACGTCTCTGTTGTAAGAGAACCGGTCCCTAAACGTCTCTCCAGTGAGAGAACCGGTCCCTAAACGTCTCTGCTGTAAGAGAACCGGTCCCTAAACGTCTCTCCTGTAAGAGAACTGGTCCCTAAACGTGTCTGCTGTGAGAGAACCGGTCCCTAAATGTCTCTGCTGTGAGAGTACCGGTCCCTAAACATCTCTCCTGTAAGAGAACCGGTCCCTAAATGACTCTGCTCTGAGAGAACCTGTCCCTAAACGTCTCTGCTGTGAGAGAACCGGTCCCTAAACTTTTCTCATGTGAGAGAACCAGTCCCTAAACGTCTCTGCTGTGACAGAAGCAGTCCCTAAACGTCTCTCCTGTGAGAGAACCGGTCCCTAAACATCTCTGCTGTGACAGAAGCAGTCCCTAAATGTCTCTGTTGTAAGAGAACCGGTCCCTAAACGTCTCTGCTGTAAGAGAACCGGTCCCTAAACATCTCTGCTGTAAGAGCACCGGTCCTTAAACGTCTCTCCTGTAAGGGAACCGGTCCCTAAACGTCTCTGCTGTGAGAGAACCAGTCCCTAAACGTCTCTGCTGTGAGAAAACTGGTCCCTAAACATGTCTGCTGTAAGAGAACTGGTCCCTAAACGTCTGCTGTAAGAGAACCGTTCCCTAAACGTCTCTGCTGTAAGAGAACCAGTCACTAAACGTCTCTGCTGTGAGAGAACCGGTACCTAAACATCTCTCCTGTAAGAGAACCGGTCCCTAAAGGTCTCTGCTGTGAGAGAACCGGTCCCTAAACGTCTCTCCTGTAAGAGAACCGGTCCCTAAACGTCTCTGCTGTGAGAGAACCAGTCACTAAACGTCTCTGCTGTGAAAGAACCGGTCCCTAAATGTCTTTGCTGTAAGAGAACCGGTCCCTAAACGACTCTGCTGTGAGATAACCAGTCCCTAAACGTCTCTGCTGTGAGAGAACTGGTCCCTAAACATCTCTGCTGTGAGAAAACAGATCCCTAAACATGTCCGCTGTAAGAGAACTGGTCCCTAAACGTCTGCTGTAAGAGAACCGGTCCCTAAACATCTCTGCTGTAAGAGCACCGGTCCTTAAACGTCTCTGCTGTGAGAGAACCAGTCCCTAAACGTCTCTGCTGTGAGAGAACCTGTCCCTAAACGTCTCTGCTGTGAGAGAACCGGTCCCTAAACGTTTCTCCTGTGAGTGAACCAGTCCCTAAACATCTCTGCTGTGAGAGAACCAGTCCTTAAACGTCTCTGCTGTAAGATAACCGGTCAATAAACGTCTCTGCTGTGAATGAACCGGTCCCTGAACGTCACTGCTGTAAGAGAACCAGTCCCTGAACGTCTGCTGTAAGAGAACCGGTCCCTAAACGTCTTTGCTGTAAGATATCCGGTCCTTAAACGTTTCTGCTGTAAGAGAACCGTTCCCTAAACGTCTCTGCTGTAAGAGAACCAGTCACTAAACGTCTCTGCTGTGAGAGAACCGGTACCTAAACATCTCTCCTGTAAGAGAACCGGTCCCTAAAGGTCTCTGCTGTGAGAGAACCGGTCCCTAAACGTCTCTCCTGTAAGAGAACCGGTCCCTAAACGTCTCTGCTGTGAGAGAACCAGTCACTAAACGTCTCTGCTGTGAAAGAACCGGTCCCTAAATGTCTTTGCTGTAAGAGAACCGGTCCCTAAACGACTCTGCTGTGAGATAACCAGTCCCTAAACGTCTCTGCTGTGAGAGAACTGGTCCCTAAACATCTCTGCTGTGAGAAAACAGATCCCTAAACATGTCTGCGGTAAGAGAACTGGTCCCTAAACGTGTCTGCTGTGAGAGAACCTGTCCCTAAACATCTCTGCTGTAAGAGAACCGGTCCCTAAACATCTCTGCTGTAAGAGCACCGGTCCCTAAACGTCTCTCCTGTAAGAGAACCGGTCCCTAAACATCTCTGCTGTAAGAGAACCGGTCCCTAAACGTCTCTGCTGTAAGAGAACTGGTCCCTAAACTTCGCTCCTGTAAGAGAACCAGTCCCTAAACATCTCTGCTGTGAGAGAACCGGTCCCTAAACGTCTCTGCTGTGAGAGAACCGGTCCCTAAACGTCTCTGCTGTGAGACAACAGGTCCCTAAACGTCTCTGTTGTAAGAGAACCGGTCCCTAAACGTCTCTCCAGTGAGAGAACCGGTCCCTAAATGTCTCTGCTGTGAGAGAACCGGTCCCTAAATGTCTCTGCTGTGAGAGTACCGGTCCCTAAACATCTCTCCTGTAAGAGAACCGGTCCCTAAATGACTCTGCTCTGAGAGAACCTGTCCCTAAACGTCTCTGCTGTGAGAGAACCGGTCCCTAAACGTTTCTCATGTGAGAGAACCAGTCCCTAAACGTCTCTGCTGTGACAGAAGCAGTCCCTAAACGTCTCTCCTGTGAGAGAACCGGTCCCTAAACATCTCTGCTGTGACAGAAGCAGTCCCTAAACGTCTCTCCTGTGAGAGAACCGGTCCCTAAACGTCTCTGCTGTGACAGAAGCAGTCCCTAAACGTCTCTGTTGTAAGAGAACCGGTCCCTAAACGTCTCTGCTGTAAGAGAACCGGTCCCTAAACGTCTCTGCTGTGAGAGAACCAGTCCCTAAACGTCTCTGCTGTGAGAAAACTGGTCCCTAAACATGTCTGCTGTAAGAGAACTGGTCCCTAAACGTCTGCTGTAAGAGAACCGGTCCCTAAACATCTCTGCTGTAAGAGCACCGGTCCTTAAACGTCTCTGCTGTGAGAGAACCAGTCCCTAAACGTCTCTGCTGTGAGAGAACCTGTCCCTAAACGTCTCTGCTGTGAGAGAACCGGTCCCTAAACGTTTCTCCTGTGAGTGAACCAGTCCCTAAACATCTCTGCTGTGAGAGAACCAGTCCTTAAACGTCTCTGCTGTAAGATAACCGGTCAATAAACGTCTCTGCTGTGAGTGAACCGGTCCCTGAACGTCACTGCTGTAAGAGAACCAGTCCCTAAACGTCTGCTGTAAGAGAACCGGTCCCTAAACGTCTTTGCTGTAAGAGATCCGGTCCTTAAACGTCTCTGCTCTAAGAGAACCGTTCCCTAAACGTCTCTGCTGTAAGAGAACCAGTCACTAAACGTCTCTCCTGTGAGAGAACCGGTCCCTAAACATTTCTCCTGTGAGAGAACCAGTCCCTAAACGTCTCTCCTGTAAGAGAACCGGTCCCTAAACGACTCTGCTGTGAGATAACCAGTCCCTAAACGTCTCTCCTGTGAGAGAACCGGTCCCTAAACATTTCTCCTGTGAGAGAACCAGTCCCTAAACATCTCTGCTGTGAGAGAACCAGTCCTTAAACGTCTCTGCTGTGACAGAAGCAGTCCCTAAACGTCTCTCCTGTGAGAGAACCGGTCCCTAAACGTCTCTGCAGTGACAGAAGCAGTCCCTAAACGTCTCTCCTGTGAGAGAACCGGTCCCTAAACGTCTCTGCTGTGACAGAAGCAGTCCCTAAACGTCTCTGCTGTAAGAGAACCGGTCAATAAACGTCTCTGTTGTAAGAGAAACGGTCCCTAAACGTCTCTCCTGTAAGAGAACCAGTCCCTAAACGTCTCTGCTGTTAGAGAACCGGTCCCTAAACGTCTCTCCTGTAAGAGAACCGGTCCCTAAACGTCTCTGCTGTGAGAGAACCAGTCACTAAACGTCTCTGCTGTGAGAGAACCGGTCCTTAAATGTCTTTGCTGTAAGAGAACCAGTCCCTAAACGTCTCTGCTGTAAGAGAACCAGTCCCTAAACGTCTCTGCTGTTAGAGAACCGGTCCCTAAACGTCTCTCCTGTAAGAGAACCGGTCCCTAAACGTCTCTGCTGTGAGAGAACCGGTCCCTAAACGTCTCTCATGTGAAAAAACCGGTCCCTAAACGTCTCTGCTGTGAGATAACCGGTCCGTAAATGTCTCTGCTGTGAGAGAACCGGTCCCTAAACATTTCTCCTGTAGAGAACCAGTCCCTAAACGTCTCTCCTGTGAGAGAACCGGACCCTAAACGTCTCTGCTGTGACAGAAGCAGTCACTAAACGTCTCTCCTGTGAGAGAACCGCTCCCTAAACATCTCTGCTGTGACAGAAGCAGTCCCTAAACGTCTCTGTTGTAAGAGAACCGGTCACTATACATCTCTGTTGTAAGAGAACCGGTCCCTAAACGTCTCTCCTGTGAGAGAATCGGTCCCTAAACATCTCTGCTGTGAGAGAACCGGTCCCTAAATGTCTCTGCTGTGAGAGAACCGGTCCCTAAACGTTTCTCCTGTGAGAGAACCAGTCCCTAAACATCTCTGCTGTGAGAGAACCAGTCCTTAAACGTCTCTGCTGTGACAGAAGCAGTCACTAAACGTCTCTGCTGTAAGAGAACCGGTCACTCCACAACTCTGTTGTAAGAGAACCGGTCCCTAAACATCTCTCCTGTGAGAGAACCGGTCCCTAAACATCTCTGCTGTGAGAGAACCGGTCCCTAAATGTCTCTGCTGTGAGAGAACCGGTCCCTAAACGTTTCTCCTGTGAGAGAACCAGTCCCTAAACATCTCTGCTGTGAGAGAACCAGTCCTTAAACGTCTCTGCTGTGACAGAAGCAGTCCCTAAACGTCTCTCCTGTGAGAGAACCGGTCCCTAAACGTCTCTGCTGTGATAGAACCGGTCCCTAAACGTCTCTGCTGTGAGAGAACCGGTTCCTAAACGTCTCTGCTGTAAGAAAACCGGTCCCTAAACGTCTCTGCTGTGAGAGAACCTGACCCTAAACATCTCTGCTGTGAGAGAACCAGTCCCTAAACGTCTCTGCTGTTAGAGAACCGGTCCCTAAACGTATCTCCTGTAAGATAACCGGTCCCTAAACGTCTCTGCTGTGAGAGAACCGGTCCCTAAACGTCTCTCATGTGAGAGAAACGGTCCCTAAACGTCTCTGCTGTGAGAGAACCGGTCCCTAAATGTCTCTGCAGTGAGAGAACCGGTCCCTAAACGTTTCTACTGTGAGAGAACCAGTCCCTAAACATCTCTGCTGTCAGAGAACCAGTCCTGAAACGTCTCTGCTGTGACAGAAGCAGTCCCTAAACGTCTCTCCTGTGAGAGAACCGCTCCCTAAACATATCTGCTGTGACAGAAGCAGTCCCTAAATGTCTCTGCTGTAAGAGAACCGGTCACTCTACATCTCTGTTGTAAGAGAACCGGTCCCTAAACGTCTCTCCTGTGAGAGAACCGGTCCCTAAACATCTCTGCTGTGGGAGAACCGGTCCCTAAATGTCTCTGCTGTGAGAGAACCGGTCCCTAAACGTTTCTCCTGTGAGAGAACAAGTCCTTAAACGTCTCTGCTGTGACAGAAGCAGTCCCTAAACGTCTCTCCTGTGAGAGAACCGGTCCCTAAATGTCTCTGCTGTGAGAGAACCGGTCCCTAAATGTTTCTCCTGTGAGAGAACCAGTCCCTAAACATCTCTGCTGTGAGAGAAGCAGTCCTTAAACGTCTCTGCTGTGACAGAAGCAGTCCCTAAACGTCTCTCCTGTGAGAGAACCGGTCCCTAAACGTCTCTGCTGTGACAGAAGCAGTCCCTAAACGTCTGCTGTTAGAGAACCGGTCCCTAAACGTCTCTCCTGTAAGAGAACCAGTCCCTAAACATCTCTGCTGTGAGAGAACCGGTCACTAAACGTCTCTGCTCTGAGAGAACCAGTCCCTAAACGTGTCAGCTGTGAGAGAACCGGTTCCTAAACGTCTCTGCTGTAAGAAAACCGGTCCCTAAACGTCTCTGCTGTGAGAGAACCAGTCCTTAAACGTCTCTGCTGTGACAGAAGCAGTCCCTAAACGTCTCTCCTGTGAGAGAACCAGTCCCTAAACGTCTCTGCTGTGACAGAAGCAGTCCTTAAACGACTCTCCTGTGAGAGAACCGGTCCCTAAACATCTATGCTGTGACAGAAGCAGTCCCTAAACGTCTCTGCTGTAAGAGAACCGGTCCCTAAACGTCTCTGCTGTAAGAGAACCGGTCCCTAAACTTCTCTGCTGTAA
Organism: Coregonus lavaretus; assembly: GCF_964263955.1. Taxonomy (NCBI): domain Eukaryota; kingdom Metazoa; phylum Chordata; class Actinopteri; order Salmoniformes; family Salmonidae; genus Coregonus; species Coregonus lavaretus. The sequence goes on from NW_028161895.1 coordinate 595,928, forward strand.
GAGCACCGGTCCCTAAACGTCTCTCCTGTAAGAGAACCGGTCCCTAAACATCTCTACTGTAAGAGTACCGGTCCCTAAACGTCTCTGCTGTGAGAGAACCAGTCACTAAACGTCTCTGCTGTGAGAGAACCGTTCCTTAAACGTCTTTGCTGTAAGAGAACCAGTCCCTAAACGTCTCTGCTGTAAGAGAACCAGTCCCTAAACGTCTCTGCTGTTAGAGAACCGGTCCCTAAACGTCTCTCCTGTAAGAGAACCGGTCCCTAAACGTCTCTGCTGTGAGAGAACCGGTCCCTAAACATCTCTCATGTGAGAGAAACGGTCCCTAAACGTCTCTGCTGTGAGAGAACCGGTCCCTAAATGTCTCTGCTGTGAGAGAACCGGTCCCTAAACGTTTCTCCTGTGAGAGAACCAGTCCCTAAACATCTCTGCTGTGAGAGAACCAGTCCTTAAACGTCTCTGCTGTGACAGAAGCAGTCACTAAACGTCTCTCCTGTGAGAGAACCGCTCCCTAAACATATCTGCTGTGACAGAAGCAGTCCCTAAACGTCTCTGCTGTAAGAGAACCGGTCACTCCACAACTCTGTTGTAAGAGAACCGGTCCCTAAACATCTCTCCTGTGAGAGAACCGGTCCCTAAACATCTCTGCTGTGAGAGAACCGGTCCCTAAATGTCTCTGCTGTGAGAGAACCGGTCCCTAAACGTTTCTCCTGTGAGAGAACCAGTCCCTAAACATCTCTGCTGTGAGAGAACCAGTCCTTAAACGTCTCTGCTGTGACAGAAGCAGTCCCTAAACGTCTCTCCTGTGAGAGAACCGGTCCCTAAACGTCTCTGCTGTGAAAGAACCGGTCCCTAAACGTCTCTGCTGTGAGAGAACCGGTTCCTAAACGTCTCTGCTGTAAGAAAACCGGTCCCTAAACGTCTCTGCTGTGAGAGAACCTGACCCTAAACATCTCTGCTGTGAGAGAACCAGTCCCTAAACGTCTCTGCTGTGACAGAAGTAGTCCTTAAACGACTCTCCTGTGAGAGAACCGGTCCCTAAACATCTATGCTGTGACAGAAGCAGTCCCTAAACGTCTCTGCTGTAAGAGAACCGGTCCCTAAACGTCTCTGCTGTAAGAGAACCGGTCCCTAAACTTCTCTGCTGTAAGAGCACCAGTCCCTAAACGTCTCTCCTGTAAGAGAACCGGTCCCTAAACATCTCTCCTGTAAGAGAACCGGTCCCTAAACGTCTCTGCTGTGAGAGAACCAGTCACTAAACGTCTCTGCTGTGAGAGAACCGGTCCTTAAACGTCTTTGCTGTAAGAGAACCAGTCCCTAAACGTCTCTGCTGTAAGAGAACCAGTCCCTAAACGTCTCTGCTGTTAGAGAACCTTTCCCTAAACGTCTCTCCTGTAAGAGAACCGGTCCCTAAACGTCTCTGCTGTGAGAGAACCGGTCCCTAAACATCTCTCATGTGAGAGAAACGGTCCCTAAACGTCTCTGCTGTGAGAAAACCGGTAACTAAATGTCTCTGCTGTGAGAGAACCGGTCCCTAAACGTTTCTCCTGTGAGAGAACCAGTCCCTAAACATCTCTGCTGTGAGAGAACCAGTCCTTAAACGTCTCTGCTGTGACAGAAGCAGTCCCTAAACGTCTCTCCTGTGAGAGAACCGGACCCTAAACGTCTCTGCTGTGACAGAAGCAGTCACTAAACGTCTCTCCTGTGAGAGAACCGCTCCCTAAACATATCTGCTGTGACAGAAGCAGTCCTTAAACGTCTCTGCTGTATGAGAACCGGTCACTCTACAACTCTGTTGTAAGAGAACCGGTCCCTAAACATCTCTCCTGTGAGAGAACCGGTCCCTAAACATCTCTGCTGTGAGAGAACCGGTCCCTAAATGTCTCTGCTGTGAGAGAACCGGTCCCTAAACGTTTCTCCTGTGAGAGAACCAGTCCCTAAACATCTCTGCTGTGAGAGAACCAGTCCTTAAACGTCTCTGCTGTGACAGAAGCAGTCCCTAAACGTCTCTCCTGTGAGAGAACCGGTCCCTAAACGTCTCTGCTGTGAGAGAACCGGTCCCTAAACGTCTCTGCTGTGAGAGAACCGGTTCCTAAACGTCTCTGCTGTAAGAAAACCGGTCCCTAAACGTCTCTGCTGTGAGAGAACCAGACCCTAAACATGTCTGCTGTGAGAGAACCAGTCCTTAAACGTCTCTGCTGTGACAAAAGCAGTCCCTAAACGTCTCTCCTGTGAGAGAACCGGTCCCTAAACGTCTCTGCTGTGACAGAAGCAGTCCTTAAACGACTCTCCTGTGAGAGAACCGGTCCCTAAACATCTATGCTGTGACAGAAGCAGTCCCTAAACGTCTCTGCTGTAAGAAAAACGGTCCCTAAACATCTCTGCTGTAAGAGAACTGGTCCCTAAACATCTCTGCTGTAAGAGCACCGGTCCCTAAACGTCTCTCCTGTAAGAGAACCGGTCCCTAAACATCTCTGCTGTAAGAGAACCGGTCCCTAAACGTCTCTGCTGTAAGAGAACTGGTCCCTAAACGTCTCTGCTGTGAGACAACAGGTCCCTAAACGTCTCTGTTGTAAGAGAACCGGTCCCTAAACGTCTCTCCTGTAAGGGAACCGGTCCCTAAACGTCTCTGCTGTGAGAGAACCAGTCCCTAAACGTCTCTGCTGTGAGAGAACTGGTCCCTAAACATGTCTGCTGTAAGAGAACTGGTCCCTAAACGTCTGCTGTAAGAGAACCGGTCCCTAAACGTCTCTCCTGTAAGAGAACCTGTCCCTAAATGACTCTGCTCTGAGAGAACCTGTCCCTAAACGTCTCTGCTGTGAGAGAACCGGTCCCTAAACGTTTCTCCTGTGAGAGAACCAGTCCCTAAACGTCTCTGCTGTAAGAGAACCAGTCCCTAAACGTCTCTGCTGTTAGAGAACCGGTCCCTAAACGTCTCTCCTGTAAGAGAACCGGTCCCTAAACGTCTCTGCTGTAAGAGAACCGGTCCCTAAACATCTCTGCTGTAAGAGCACCGGTCCTTAAACGTCTCTCCTGTAAGGGAACCGGTCCCTAAACGTCTCTGCTGTGAGAAAACCAGTCCCTAAACGTCTCTGCTGTGAGAGAACTGGTCCCTAAACATGTCTGCTGTAAGAGAACTGGTCCCTAAACGTCTGCTGTAAGAGAACCGGTCCCTAAACATCTCTGCTGTAAGAGCACCGGTCCTTAAACGTCTCTGCTGTGAGAGAACCAGTCCCTAAACGTCTCTGCTGTGAGAGAACCTGTCCCTAAACGTCTCTGCTGTGAGAGAACCGGTCCCTAAACATTTCTCCTGTGAGAGAACCAGTCCCTAAACATCTCTGCTGTAGGAGAACCCGTCCTTAAACGTCTCTGCTGTGACAGAAGCAGGCCCTAAACGTCTCTCCTGTGAGAGAACCGGTCCCTAAACGTCTCTGCTGTGTCAGAAGCAGTCCCTAAACGTCTCTCCTGTGAGAGAACCGGTCCCTAAACGTCTCTGCTGTGACAGAAGCAGTCCCTAAACGTCTCTGCTGTAAGAGAACCGGTCAATAAACGTCTCTGTTGTAAGAGAAACGGTCCCTAAACGTCTCTCCTGTAAGAGAACCAGTCCCTAAACGTATCTGCTGTTAGAGAACCGGTCCCTAAACATCTCTCCTGTAAGAGAACCGGTCCCTAAACGTCTCTGCTGTGAGAGAACCAGTCACTAAACGTCTCTGCTGTGAGAGAACCGGTCCTTAAATGTCTTTGCTGTAAGAGAACCAGTCCCTAAACGTCTCTGCTGTAAGAGATCCAGTCCCTAAACGTCTCTGCTGTTAGAGAACCGGTCCCTAAACGTCTCTCCTGTAAGAGAACCGGTCCCTAAACGTCTCTGCTGTGAGAGAACCGGTCCCTAAACGTCTCTCATGTGAGAAAACCGGTCCCTAAACGTCTCTGCTGTGAGAGAACCGGTCCGTAAATGTCTCTGCTGTGAGAGAACCGGTCCCTAAACGTTTCTCCTGTGAGAGAACCAGTCCCTAAACATCTCTGCTGTGAGAGAACCAGTCCTTAAACGTCTCTGCTGTGACAGAAGCAGTCCCTAAACGTCTCTCCTGTGAGAGAACCGGACCCTAAACGTCTCTGCTGTGACAGAAGCAGTCACTAAACGTCTCCCCTGTGAGAGAAACGCTCCCTAAACATCTCTGCTGTGACAGAAGCAGTCCCTAAACGTCTCTGCTGTAAGAGAACCGGTCACTATACATCTCTGTTGTAAGAGAACCGGTCCCTAAACGTCTCTCCTGTGAGAGAACCGGTCCCTAAACATCTCTGCTGTGAGAGAACCGGTCCCTAAATGTCTCTGCTGTGAGAGAACCGGTCCCTAAACGTTTCTCCTGTGAGAGAACCAGTCCCTAAACATCTCTGCTGTGAGAGAACCAGTCCTTAAACGTCTCTGCTGTGACAGAAGCAGTCCCTAAACGTCTCTCCTGTGAGAGAACCGGTCCCTAAACGTCTCTGCTGTGACAGAAGCAGTCCCTAAACGTCTGCTGTTAGAGAACCGGTCCCTAAACGTCTCTCCTGTAAGAGAACCAGTCCCTAAACATCTCTGCTGTGAGAGAACCGGTCCCTAAACGTCTCTGCTGTGAGAGAACCGGTCCCTAAACGTGTCAGCTGTGAGAGAACCGGTTCCTAAACGTCTCTGCTGTAAGAAAACCGGTCCCTAAACATCTCTGCTGTGAGAGAACCAGACCCTAAACATCTCTGCTGTGAGAGAACCGGTCCCTAAACGTCTCTGCTGTGACAGAAGCAGTCCTTAAACGACTCTCCTGTGAGAGAACCGGTCCCTAAACATCTATGCTGTGACAGAAGCAGTCCCTAAACGTCTCTGCTGTAAGAAAAACGGTCCCTAAACGTCTCTGCTGTGACAGAAGCAGTCACTAAACGTCTCTCCTGTGAGAGAAACGCTCCCTAAACATCTCTGCTGTGACAGAAGCAGTCCCTAAACGTCTCTGCTGTAAGAGAACCGGTCACTATACATCTCTGTTGTAAGAGAACCGGTCCCTAAACGTCTCTCCTGTGAGAGAACCGGTCCCTAAACATCTCTGCTGTGAGAGAACCGGTCCCTAAATGTCTCTGCTGTGAGAGAACCGGTCCCTAAACGTTTCTCCTGTGAGAGAACCAGTCCCTAAACATCTCTGCTGTGAGAGAACCAGTCCTTAAACGTCTCTGCTGTGACAGAAGCAGTCCCTAAACGTCTCTCCTGTGAGAGAACCGGTCCCTAAACGTCTCTGCTGTGACAGAAGCAGTCCCTAAACGTCTGCTGTTAGAGAACCGGTCCCTAAACGTCTCTCCTGTAAGAGAACCAGTCCCTAAACATCTCTGCTGTGAGAGAACCGGTCCCTAAACGTCTCTGCTGTGAGAGAACCGGTCCCTAAACGTGTCAGCTGTGAGAGAACCGGTTCCTAAACGTCTCTGCTGTAAGAAAACCGGTCCCTAAACATCTCTGCTGTGAGAGAACCAGACCCTAAACATCTCTGCTGTGAGAGAACCGGTCCCTAAACGTCTCTGCTGTGACAGAAGCAGTCCTTAAACGACTCTCCTGTGAGAGAACCGGTCCCTAAACATCTATGCTGTGACAGAAGCAGTCCCTAAACGTCTCTGCTGTAAGAAAAACGGTCCCTAAACGTCTCTGCTGTAAGAGAACCGGTCCCTAAACATCTCTGCTGTAAGAGCACCGGTCCCTAAACGTCTCTCCTGTAAGAGAATCGGTCCCTAAACATCTCTGCTGTAAGAGAACCGGTCCCTAAACGTCTCTGCTGTAAGAGAACTGGTCCCTAAACGTCTCTGCTGTGAGACAACAGGTCCCTAAACGTCTCTGTTGTAAGAGAACCGGTCCCTAAATGTCTCTCCAGTGAGAAACCGGTCCCTAAACGTCTCTGCTGTAAGAGCACAGGTCCTTAAACGTCTCTCCTGTAAGGGAACCGGTCCCTAAACGTCTCTGCTGTGAGAGAACCAGTCCCTAAACGTCTCTGCTGTGAGAGAACTGGTCCCTAAACATGTCTGCTGTAAGAGAACTGGTCCCTAAACGTCTGCTGTAAGAGAACCGGTCCCTAAACGTCTCTCCTGTAAGAGAACCTGTCCCTAAATGACTCTGCTCTGAGAGAACCTGTCCCTAAACGTCTCTGCTGTGAGAGAACCGGTCCCTAAACATTTCTCCTGTGAGAGAACCAGTCCCTAAACGTCTCTGCTTTAAGAGAACCAGTCCCTAAACATCTCTGCTGTGACAGAAGCAGTCACTAAACGTCTCTCCTGTGAGAGAAACGCTCCCTAAACATCTCTGCTGTGACAGAAGCAGTCCCTAAACGTCTCTGCTGTAAGAGAACCGGTCACTATACATCTCTGTTGTAAGAGAACCGGTCCCTAAACGTCTCTCCTGTGAGAGAACCGGTCCCTAAACATCTCTGCTGTGAGAGAACCGGTCCCTAAATGTCTCTGCTGTGAGAGAACCGGTCCCTAAACGTTTCTCCTGTGAGAGAACCAGTCCCTAAACATCTCTGCTGTGAGAGAACCAGTCCTTAAACGTCTCTGCTGTGACAGAAGCAGTCCCTAAACGTCTCTCCTGTGAGAGAACCGGTCCCTAAACGTCTCTGCTGTGACAGAAGCAGTCCCTAAACGTCTGCTGTTAGAGAACCGGTCCCTAAACGTCTCTCCTGTAAGAGAACCAGTCCCTAAACATCTCTGCTGTGAGAGAACCGGTCCCTAAACGTCTCTGCTGTGAGAGAACCGGTCCCTAAACGTGTCAGCTGTGAGAGAAACGGTTCCTAAACGTCTCTGCTGTAAGAAAACCGGTCCCTAAACATCTCTGCTGTGAGAGAACCAGACCCTAAACATCTCTGCTGTGAGAGAACCAGTCCTTAAACGTCTCTGCTGTGACAGAAGCAGTACCTAAACGTCTCTCCTGTGAGAGAACCGGTCCCTAAACGTCTCTGCTGTGACAGAAGCAGTCCTTAAACGACTCTCCTGTGAGAGAACCGGTCCCTAAACATCTATGCTGTGACAGAAGCAGTCCCTAAACGTCTCTGCTGTAAGAAAAACGGTCCCTAAACGTCTCTGCTGTAAGAGAACCGGTCCATAAACATCTCTGCTGTAAGAGCACCGGTCCCTAAACGTCTCTCCTGTAAGAGAACCGGTCCCTAAACATCTCTGCTGTAAGAGAACCGGTCCCTAAACGTCTCTGCTGTAAGAGAACTGGTCCCTAAACGTCTCTGCTGTGAGACAACAGGTCCCTAAACGTCTCTGTTGTAAGAGAACCGGTCCCTAAATGTCTCTCCAGTGAGAAACCGGTCCCTAAACGTCTCTGCTGTAAGAGCACCGGTCCTTAAACGTCTCTCCTGTAAGGGAACTGGTCCCTAAACGTCTCTGCTGTGAGAGAACCAGTCCCTAAACGTCTCTGCTGTGAGAGAACTGGTCCCTAAACATGTCTGCTGTAAGAGAACTGGTCCCTAAACGTCTGCTGTAAGAGAACCGGTCCCTAAACGTCTCTCCTGTAAGAGAACCTGTCCCTAAATGACTCTGCTCTGAGAGAACCTGTCCCTAAACGTCTCTGCTGTGAGAGAACCGGTCCCTAAACATTTCTCCTGTGAGAGAACCAGTCCCTAAACGTCTCTGCTTTAAGAGAACCAGTCCCTAAACGTCTCTGCTGTTAGAGAACCGGTCCCTAAACGTCTCTCCTGTAAGAGAACCGGTCCCTAAACGTCTCTGCTGTAAGAGAACCGGTCCCTAAACATCTCTGCTGTAAGAGCACCGGTCCTTAAACGTCTCTCCTGTAAGGGAACCGGTCCCTAAACGTCTCTGCTGTGAGAAAACCAGTCCCTAAACGTCTCTGCTGTGAGAGAACTGGTCCCTAAACATGTCTGCTGTAAGAGAACTGGTCCCTAAACGTCTGCTGTAAGAGAACCGGTCCCTAAACATCTCTGCTGTAAGAGCACCGGTCCTTAAACGTCTCTGCTGTGAGAGAACCAGTCCCTAAACGTCTCTGCTGTGAGAGAACCTGTCCCTAAACGTCTCTGCTGTGAGAGAACCGGTCCCTAAACATTTTTCCTGTGAGAGAACCAGTCCCTAAACATCTCTGCTGTAGGAGAACCAGTCCTTAAACGTCTCTGCTGTGACAGAAGCAGGCCCTAAACGTCTCTCCTGTGAGAGAACCGGTCCCTAAACGTCTCTGCTGTGACAAAAGCAGTCCCTAAACGTATCTCCTGTGAGAGAACCGGTCCCTAAACGTCTCTGCTGTGACAGAAGCAGTCCCTAAACGTCTCTGCTGTAAGAGAACCGGTCAATAAACGTCTCTGTTGTAAGAGAAACGGTCCCTAAACGTCTCTCCTGTAAGAGAACCAGTCCCTAAACGTCTCTGCTGTTAGAGAACCGGTCACTAAACGTCTCTGCTGTGAGAGAACCGGTCCTTAAATGTCTTTGCTGTAAGAGAACCAGTCCCTAAACGTCTCTGCTGTAAGAGATCCAGTCCCTAAACGTCTCTGCTGTTAGAGAACCGGTCCCTAAACGTCTCTCCTGTAAGACAACCGGTCCCTAAACGTCTCTGCTGTGAGAGAACCGGTCCCTAAACGTCTCTCATGTGAGAAAACCGGTCCCTAAACGTCTCTGCTGTGAGAGAACCGGTCCGTAAATGTCTCTGCTGTGAGAGAACCGGTCCCTAAACGTTTCTCCTGTGAGAGAACCAGTCCCTAAACATCTCTGCTGTGAGAGAACCAGTCCTTAAACGTCTCTGCTGTGACAGAAGCAGTCCTTAAACGTCTCTCCTGTGAGAGAACCGGTCCCTAAACGTCTCTGCTGTGACAGAAGCAGTACCTAAACGTCTGCTGTTAGAGAACCGGTCCCTAAACGTCTCTCCTGTAAGAGAACCAGTCCCTAAACATCTCTGCTGTGAGAGAACCGGTCCCTAAACGTCTCTGCTGTGAGAGAACCGGTCCCTAAATGTGTCAGCTGTGAGAGAACCGGTTCCTAAACGTCTCTGCTGTAAGAAAACCGGTCCCTAAACGTCTCTGCTGTGAGAGAACCAGACCCTAAACATCTCTCCTGTGAGAGAACCGGTCCCTAAACGTCTCTGCTGTGACAGAAGCAGTCCTTAAACGTCTCTGCTGTGACAGAAGCAGTACCTAAACGTCTCTCCTGTGAGAGAACCGGTCCCTAAACGTCTCTGCTGTGACAGAAGCAGTCCTTAAACGTCTCTGCTGTAAGAAAAACGGTCCCTAAACGTCTCTGCTGTAAGAGAACCGGTCCCTAAACATCTCTGCTGTAAGAGCACCGGTCCCTAAACGTCTCTCCTGTAAGAGAACCGGTCCCTAAACATCTCTGCTGTAAGAGAACCGGTCCCTAAACGTCTCTGCTGTAATTGAACTGGTCCCTAAACGTCTCTGCTGTGAGACAACAGGTCCCTAAACGTCTCTGTTGTAAGAGAACCGGTCCCTAAATGTCTCTCCAGTGAGAAATCGGTCCCTAAACGTCTCTGCTGTAAGAGCACCGGTCCTTAAACGTCTCTCCTGTAAGGGAACCGGTCCCTAAACGTCTCTGCTGTGAGAGAACCAGTCCCTAAACGTCTCTGCTGTGAGAGAACTGGTCCCTAAACATGTCTGCTGTAAGAGAACTGGTCCCTAAACGTCTGCTGTAAGAGAACCGGTCCCTAAACGTCTCTCCTGTAAGAGAACCTGTCCCTAAATGACTCTGCTCTGAGAGAACCTGTCCCTAAACGTCTCTGCTGTGAGAGAACCGGTCCCTAAACATTTCTCCTGTGAGAGAACCAGTCCCTAAACGTCTCTGCTGTAAGAGAACCAGTCCCTAAACGTCTCTGCTGTTAGAGAACCGGTCCCTAAACGTCTCTCCTGTAAGAGAACCGGTCCCTAAACGTCTCTGCTGTAAGAGAACCGGTCCCTAAACATCTCTGCTGTAAGAGCACCGGTCCTTAAATGTCTCTCCTGTAAGGGAACCGGTCCCTAAACGTCTCTGCTGTGAGAGAACCAGTCCCTAAACGTCTCTGCTGTGAGAGAACCGGTCCCTAAACATCTCTGCTGTAAGAGCACCGGTCCTTAAACGTCTCTGCTGTGAGAGAACCAGTCCCTAAACGTCTCTGCTGTGAGAGAACCTGTCCCTAAACGTCTCTGCTGTGAGAGAACCGGTCCCTAAACATTTCTCCTGTGAGAGAACCAGTCCCTAAACGTCTCTGCTGTAAGAGAACCAGTCCCTAAACGTCTCTGCTGTTAGAGAACCTGTCCCTAAACGTCTCTGCTGTGAGAGAACCGGTCCCTAAACATTTCTCCTGTGAGAGAACCAGTCCTTAAACGTCTCTGCTGTGACAAAAGCAGTCCCTAAACGTCTCTCCTGTGAGAGAAACGGTCCCTAAACGTCTCTGCTGTGACAGAAGCAGTCCTTAAACGACTCTCCTGTGAGAGAACCGGTCCCTAAACATCTATGCTGTGACAGAAGCAGTCCCTAAACGTCTCTGCTGTAAGAAAAACGGTCCCTAAACGTCTCTGCTGTAAGAGAACCGGTCCCTAAACATCTCTGCTGTAAGAGCACCGGTCCCTAAACGTCTCTCCTGTAAGAGAACCGGTCCCTAAACATCTCTGCTGTAAGAGAACCGGTCCCTAAACGTCTCTGCTGTAAGAGAACTGGTCCCTAAACGTCTCTGCTGTGAGACAACAGGTCCCTAAACGTCTCTGTTGTAAGAGAACCGGTCCCTAACCGTCTCTCCTGTAAGGGAACCGGTCCCTAAACGTCTCTGCTGTGAGAGAACCAGTCCTTAAATGTCTCTGCTGTGAGAGAACTGGTCCCTAAACATGTCTGCTGTAAGAGAACTGGTCCCTAAACGTCTGCTGTAAGAGAACCGGTCCCTAAACGTCTCTCCTGTAAGAGAACCTGTCCCTAAATGACTCTGCTCTGAGAGAACCTGTCCCTAAACGTCTCTGCTGTGAGAGAACCGGTCCCTAAACGTTTCTCCTGTGAGAGAACCAGTCCCTAAACGTCTCTGCTGTAAGAGAACCAGTCCCTAAACGTCTCTGCTGTTAGAGAACCGGTCCCTAAACGTCTCTCCTGTAAGAGCACCGGTCCTTAAACGTCTCTCCTGTAAGGGAACCGGTCCTTAAACGTCTCTCCTGTAAGAGAACCTGTCCCTAAATGACTCTGCTCTGAGAGAACCTGTCCCTAAACGTCTCTGCTGTGAGAGAACCGGTCCCTAAACGTTTCTCCTGTGAGAGAACCAGTCCCTAAACGTCTCTGCTGTAAGAGAACCAGTCCCTAAACGTCTCTGCTGTAAGAGAACCGGTCCCTAAACATCTCTGCTGTAAGAGCACCGGTCCTTAAACGTCTCTCCTGTAAGGGAACCGGTCCCTAAACGTCTCTGCTGTGAGAAAACCAGTCCCTAAACGTCTCTGCTGTGATTGAACTGGTCCCTAAACATGTCTGCTGTAAGAGAACTGGTCCCTAATCGTCTGCTGTAAGAGAACCGGTCCCTAAACATCTCTGCTGTAAGAGCACCGGTCCTTAAACGTCTCTGCTGTGAGAGAACCAGTCCCTAAACGTCTCTGCTGTGAGAGAACCTGTCCCTAAACGTCTCTGCTGTGAGAGAACCGGTCCCTAAACATTTCTCCTGTGAGAGAACCAGTCCCTAAACATCTCTGCTGTAGGAGAACCAGTCCTTAAACGTCTCTGCTGTGACAGAAGCAGGCCCTAAACGTCTCTCCTGTGAGAGAACCGGTCCCTAAACGTCTCTGCTGTGTCAGAAGCAGTCCCTAAACGTCTCTCCTGTGAGAGAACCGGTCCCTAAACGTCTCTGCTGTGACAGAAGCAGTCCCTAAACGTCTCTGCTGTAAGAGAACCGGTCAATAAACGTCTCTGTTGTAAGAGAAACGGTCCCTAAACGTCTCTCCTGTAAGAGAACCAGTCCCTAAACGTCTCTGCTGTTAGAGAACCGGTCCCTAAACGTCTCTCCTGTAAGAGAACCGGTCCCTAAACGTCTCTGCTGTGAGAGAACCAGTCACTAAACGTCTCTGCTGTGAGAGAACCGGTCCTTAAATGTCTTTGCTGTAAGAGAACCAGTCCCTAAACGTCTCTGCTGTAAGAGATCCAGTCCCTAAACGTCTCTGCTTTTAGAGAACCGGTCCCTAAACGTCTCTCCTGTAAGAGAACCGGTCCCTAAACGTCTCTGCTGTGAGAGAACCGGTCCCTAAACGTCTCTCATGTGAGAAAACCGGTCCCTAAACGTCTCTGCTGTGAGAGAACCGGTCCGTAAATGTCTCTGCTGTGAGAGAACCGGTCCCTAAACGTTTCTCCTGTGAGAGAACCAGTCCCTAAACATCTCTGCTATGAGAGAACCAGTCCTTAAACGTCTCTGCTGTGACAGAAGCAGTCCCTAAACGTCTCTCCTGTGAGAGAACCGGACCCTAAACGTCTCTGCTGTGACAGAAGCAGTCACTAAACGTCTCTCCTGTGAGAGAAACGCTCCCTAAACATCTCTGCTGTGACAGAAGCAGTCCCTAAATGTCTCTGCTGTAAGAGAACCGGTCACTATACATCTCTGTTGTAAGAGAACCGGTCCCTAAACGTCTCTCCTGTGAGAGAACCGGTCCCTAAACATCTCTGCTGTGAGAGAACCGGTCCCTAAATGTCTCTGCTGTGAGAGAACCGGTCCCTAAACGTTTCTCCTGTGAGAGAACCAGTCCCTAAACATCTCTGCTGTGAGAGAACCAGTCCTTAAACACCTCTGCTGTGACAGAAGCAGTCCCTAAACGTCTCTCCTGTGAGAGAACCGGTCCCTAAACGTCTCTGCTGTGACAGAAGCAGTCCCTAAACGTCTGCTGTTAGAGAACCGGTCCCTAAACGTCTCTCCTGTAAGAGAACCAGTCCCTAAACATCTCTGCCGTGAGAGAACCGGTCCCTAAACGTCTCTGCTGTGAGAGAACCGGTCCCTAAACGTGTCAGCTGTGAGAGAACCGGTTCCTAAACGTCTCTGCTGTAAGAAAACCGGTCCCTAAACACCTCTGCTGTGAGAGAACCAGACCCTAAACATCTCTGCTGTGAGAGAACCAGTCCTTAAACGTCTCTGCTGTGACAGAAGCAGTACCTAAACGTCTCTCCTGTGAGAGAACCGGTCCCTAAACGTCTCTGCTGTGACAGAAGCAGTCCTTAAACGACTCTCCTGTGAGAGAACCGGTCCCTAAACATCTATGCTGTGACAGAAGCAGTCCCTAAACGTCTCTGCTGTAAGAAAAACGGTCCCTAAACGTCTCTGCTGTAAGAGAACCAGTCCCTAAACGTCTCTGCTGTGAGAGAACTGGTCCCTAAACATGTCTGCTGTAAGAGAACTGGTCCCTAAACGTCTGCTGTAAGAGAACCGGTCCCTAAACATCTCTGCTGTAAGAGCACCGGTCCTTAAACGTCTCTGCTGTGAGAGAACCAGTCCCTAAACGTCTCTGCTGTGAGAGAACCTGTCCCTAAACGTCTCTGCTGTGAGAGAACCGGTCCCTAAACATTTCTCCTGTGAGAGAACCAGTCCCTAAACATCTCTGCTGTAGGAGAACCAGTCCTTAAACGTCTCTGCTGTGACAGAAGCAGGCCCTAAACGTCTCTCCTGTGAGAGAACCGGTCCCTAAACGTCTCTGCTGTGTCAGAAGCAGTCCCTAAACGTCTCTCCTGTGAGAGAACCGGTCCCTAAACGTCTCTGCTGTGACAGAAGCAGTCCCTAAACGTCTCTCCTGTGAGAGAACCGGTCCCTAAACATATCTGCTGTGACAGAAGCAGTCCCTAAACGTCTCTCCTATGAGATAACCGGTCCCTAAACGTCTCTGCTGTGACAGAAGCAGTCCCTAAATGTCTCTGTTGTAAGAGAACTGGTCCCTAAACGTCTCTGCTGTAAGAGAACCGGTCCCTAAACATCTCTGCTGTAAGAGCACCGGTCCTTAAACGTATCTCCTGTAAGGTAACCGGTCCATAAACGTCTCTGCTGTGAGAGAACCAGTCCATAAACGTCTCTGCTGTGAGAGAACCTGTCCCTAAACGTCTCTGCTGTGAGAGAACCGGTCCCTAAACGTTTCTCCTGTGAGTGAACCAGTCCCTAAACATCTCTGCTGTGAGAGAACCAGTCCTTAAACGTCTCTGCTGTGACAGAAGCAGTCCCTAAACGTCCCTCCTGTGAGAGAACCGGTCCCTAAACATGTCTTCGGTAAGAGAACTGGTCCCTAAACGTGTCTGCTGTGAGAGAACCTGTCCCTAAACGTCTCTGCTGTGAGAGAACCTGTCCCTAAACGTCTCTGTTGTGAGAGAACCGGTCCCTAAACATTTCTCCTGTGAGAGAACCAGTCCCTAAACATCTCTGCTGTGAGAGAACCAGTCCTTAAACGTCTCTGCTGTGACAGAAGCAGGCCCTAAACGTCTCTCCTGTGAGAGAACCGGTCCCTAAACGTCTCTGCTGTGACAGAAGCAGTCCCTAAACGTCTCTCCTGTGAGAGAACCGGTCCCTAATCGTCTCTGCTGTGACAGAAGCAGTCCCTAAACGTCTCTGCTGTAAGAGAACCGGTCCCTAAACGTCTCTGCTGTGAGAGAACCGGTCCCTAAACATCTCTCATGTGAGAGAAACGGTCCCTAAACGTCTCTGCTGTGAGAGAACCGGTAACTAAATGTCTCTGCTGTGAGAGAACCGGTCCCTAAACGTTTCTCCTGTGAGAGAACCAGTCCCTAAACATCTCTGCTGTGAGAGAACCAGTCCTTAAACGTCTCTGCTGTGACAGAAGCAGTCCCTAAACGTCTCTCCTGTGAGAGAACCGGACCCTAAACGTCTCTGCTGTGACAGAAGCAGTCACTAAACGTCTCTCCTGTGAGAGAACCGCTCCCTAAACATATCTGCTGTGACAGAAGCAGTCCTTAAACGTCTCTGCTGTATGAGAACCGGTCACTCTACAACTCTGTTGTAAGAGAACCGGTCCCTAAACATCTCTCCTGTGAGAGAACCGGTCCCTAAACATCTCTGCTGTGAGAGAACCGGTCCCTAAATGTCTCTGCTGTGAGAGAACCGGTCCCTAAACGTTTCTCCTGTGAGAGAACCAGTCCCTAAACATCTCTGCTGTGAGAGAACCAGTCCTTAAACGTCTCTGCTGTGACAGAAGCAGTCCCTAAACGTCTCTCCTGTGAGAGAACCGGTCCCTAAACGTCTCTGCTGTGAGAGAACCGGTCCCTAAACGTCTCTGCTGTGAGAGAACCGGTTCCTAAACGTCTCTGCTGTAAGAAAACCGGTCCCTAAACGTCTCTGCTGTGAGAGAACCAGACCCTAAACATGTCTGCTGTGAGAGAACCAGTCCTTAAACGTCTCTGCTGTGACAAAAGCAGTCCCTAAACGTCTCTCCTGTGAGAGAACCGGTCCCTAAACGTCTCTGCTGTGACAGAAGCAGTCCTTAAACGACTCTCCTGTGAGAGAACCGGTCCCTAAACATCTATGCTGTGACAGAAGCAGTCCCTAAACGTCTCTGCTGTAAGAAAAACGGTCCCTAAACATCTCTGCTGTAAGAGAACTGGTCCCTAAACATCTCTGCTGTAAGAGCACCGGTCCCTAAACGTCTCTCCTGTAAGAGAACCGGTCCCTAAACATCTCTGCTGTAAGAGAACCGGTCCCTAAACGTCTCTGCTGTAAGAGAACTGGTCCCTAAACGTCTCTGCTGTGAGACAACAGGTCCCTAAACGTCTCTGTTGTAAGAGAACCGGTCCCTAAACGTCTCTCCTGTAAGGGAACCGGTCCCTAAACGTCTCTGCTGTGAGAGAACCAGTCCCTAAACGTCTCTGCTGTGAGAGAACTGGTCCCTAAACATGTCTGCTGTAAGAGAACTGGTCCCTAAACGTCTGCTGTAAGAGAACCGGTCCCTAAACGTCTCTCCTGTAAGAGAACCTGTCCCTAAATGACTCTGCTCTGAGAGAACCTGTCCCTAAACGTCTCTGCTGTGAGAGAACCGGTCCCTAAACGTTTCTCCTGTGAGAGAACCAGTCCCTAAACGTCTCTGCTGTAAGAGAACCAGTCCCTAAACGTCTCTGCTGTTAGAGAACCGGTCCCTAAACGTCTCTCCTGTAAGAGAACCGGTCCCTAAACGTCTCTGCTGTAAGAGAACCGGTCCCTAAACATCTCTGCTGTAAGAGCACCGGTCCTTAAACGTCTCTCCTGTAAGGGAACCGGTCCCTAAACGTCTCTGCTGTGAGAAAACCAGTCCCTAAACATCTCTGCTGTGAGAGAACTGGTCCCTAAACATGTCTGCTGTAAGAGAACTGGTCCCTAAACGTCTGCTGTAAGAGAACCGGTCCCTAAACATCTCTGCTGTAAGAGCACCGGTCCTTAAACGTCTCTGCTGTGAGAGAACCAGTCCCTAAACGTCTCTGCTGTGAGAGAACCTGTCCCTAAACGTCTCTGCTGTGAGAGAACCGGTCCCTAAACATTTCTCCTGTGAGAGAACCAGTCCCTAAACATCTCTGCTGTAGGAGAACCCGTCCTTAAACGTCTCTGCTGTGACAGAAGCAGGCCCTAAACGTCTCTCCTGTGAGAGAACCGGTCCCTAAACGTCTCTGCTGTGTCAGAAGCAGTCCCTAAACGTCTCTCCTGTGAGAGAACCGGTCCCTAAACGTCTCTGCTGTGACAGAAGCAGTCCCTAAACGTCTCTGCTGTAAGAGAACCGGTCAATAAACGTCTCTGTTGTAAGAGAAACGGTCCCTAAACGTCTCTCCTGTAAGAGAACCAGTCCCTAAACGTATCTGCTGTTAGAGAACCGGTCCCTAAACGTCTCTCCTGTAAGAGAACCGGTCCCTAAACGTCTCTGCTGTGAGAGAACCAGTCACTAAACGTCTCTGCTGTGAGAGAACCGGTCCTTAAATGTCTTTGCTGTAAGAGAACCAGTCCCTAAACGTCTCTGCTGTAAGAGATCCAGTCCCTAAACGTCTCTGCTGTTAGAGAACCGGTCCCTAAACGTCTCTCCTGTAAGAGAACCGGTCCCTAAACGTCTCTGCTGTGAGAGAACCGGTCCCTAAACGTCTCTCATGTGAGAAAACCGGTCCCTAAACGTCTCTGCTGTGAGAGAACCGGTCCGTAAATGTCTCTGCTGTGAGAGAACCGGTCCCTAAACGTTTCTCCTGTGAGAGAACCAGTCCCTAAACATCTCTGCTGTGAGAGAACCAGTCCTTAAACGTCTCTGCTGTGACAGAAGCAGTCCCTAAACGTCTCTCCTGTGAGAGAACCGGACCCTAAACGTCTCTGCTGTGACAGAAGCAGTCACTAAACGTCTCCCCTGTGAGAGAAACGCTCCCTAAACATCTCTGCTGTGACAGAAGCAGTCCCTAAACGTCTCTGCTGTAAGAGAACCGGTCACTATACATCTCTGTTGTAAGAGAACCGGTCCCTAAACGTCTCTCCTGTGAGAGAACCGGTCCCTAAACATCTCTGCTGTGAGAGAACCGGTCCCTAAATGTCTCTGCTGTGAGAGAACCGGTCCCTAAACGTTTCTCCTGTGAGAGAACCAGTCCCTAAACATCTCTGCTGTGAGAGAACCAGTCCTTAAACGTCTCTGCTGTGACAGAAGCAGTCCCTAAACGTCTCTCCTGTGAGAGAACCGGTCCCTAAACGTCTCTGCTGTGACAGAAGCAGTCCCTAAACGTCTGCTGTTAGAGAACCGGTCCCTAAACGTCTCTCCTGTAAGAGAACCAGTCCCTAAACATCTCTGCTGTGAGAGAACCGGTCCCTAAACGTCTCTGCTGTGAGAGAACCGGTCCCTAAACGTGTCAGCTGTGAGAGAACCGGTTCCTAAACGTCTCTGCTGTAAGAAAACCGGTCCCTAAACATCTCTGCTGTGAGAGAACCAGACCCTAAACATCTCTGCTGTGAGAGAACCGGTCCCTAAACGTCTCTGCTGTGACAGAAGCAGTCCTTAAACGACTCTCCTGTGAGAGAACCGGTCCCTAAACATCTATGCTGTGACAGAAGCAGTCCCTAAACGTCTCTGCTGTAAGAAAAACGGTCCCTAAACGTCTCTGCTGTGACAGAAGCAGTCACTAAACGTCTCTCCTGTGAGAGAAACGCTCCCTAAACATCTCTGCTGTGACAGAAGCAGTCCCTAAACGTCTCTGCTGTAAGAGAACCGGTCACTATACATCTCTGTTGTAAGAGAACCGGTCCCTAAACGTCTCTCCTGTGAGAGAACCGGTCCCTAAACATCTCTGCTGTGAGAGAACCGGTCCCTAAATGTCTCTGCTGTGAGAGAACCGGTCCCTAAACGTTTCTCCTGTGAGAGAACCAGTCCCTAAACATCTCTGCTGTGAGAGAACCAGTCCTTAAACGTCTCTGCTGTGACAGAAGCAGTCCCTAAACGTCTCTCCTGTGAGAGAACCGGTCCCTAAACGTCTCTGCTGTGACAGAAGCAGTCCCTAAACGTCTGCTGTTAGAGAACCGGTCCCTAAACGTCTCTCCTGTAAGAGAACCAGTCCCTAAACATCTCTGCTGTGAGAGAACCGGTCCCTAAACGTCTCTGCTGTGAGAGAACCGGTCCCTAAACGTGTCAGCTGTGAGAGAACCGGTTCCTAAACGTCTCTGCTGTAAGAAAACCGGTCCCTAAACATCTCTGCTGTGAGAGAACCAGACCCTAAACATCTCTGCTGTGAGAGAACCGGTCCCTAAACGTCTCTGCTGTGACAGAAGCAGTCCTTAAACGACTCTCCTGTGAGAGAACCGGTCCCTAAACATCTATGCTGTGACAGAAGCAGTCCCTAAACGTCTCTGCTGTAAGAAAAACGGTCCCTAAACGTCTCTGCTGTAAGAGAACCGGTCCCTAAACATCTCTGCTGTAAGAGCACCGGTCCCTAAACGTCTCTCCTGTAAGAGAACCGGTCCCTAAACATCTCTGCTGTAAGAGAACCGGTCCCTAAACGTCTCTGCTGTAAGAGAACTGGTCCCTAAACGTCTCTGCTGTGAGACAACAGGTCCCTAAACGTCTCTGTTGTAAGAGAACCGGTCCCTAAATGTCTCTCCAGTGAGAAACCGGTCCCTAAACGTCTCTGCTGTAAGAGCACAGGTCCTTAAACGTCTCTCCTGTAAGGGAACCGGTCCCTAAACGTCTCTGCTGTGAGAGAACCAGTCCCTAAACGTCTCTGCTGTGAGAGAACTGGTCCCTAAACATGTCTGCTGTAAGAGAAATGGTCCCTAAACGTCTGCTGTAAGAGAACCGGTCCCTAAACGTCTCTCCTGTAAGAGAACCTGTCCCTAAATGACTCTGCTCTGAGAGAACCTGTCCCTAAACGTCTCTGCTGTGAGAGAACCGGTCCCTAAACATTTCTCCTGTGAGAGAACCAGTCCCTAAACGTCTCTGCTTTAAGAGAACCAGTCCCTAAACATCTCTGCTGTGACAGAAGCAGTCACTAAACGTCTCTCCTGTGAGAGAAACGCTCCCTAAACATCTCTGCTGTGACAGAAGCAGTCCCTAAACGTCTCTGCTGTAAGAGAACCGGTCACTATACATCTCTGTTGTAAGAGAACCGGTCCCTAAACGTCTCTCCTGTGAGAGAACCGGTCCCTAAACATCTCTGCTGTGAGAGAACCGGTCCCTAAATGTCTCTGCTGTGAGAGAACCGGTCCCTAAACGTTTCTCCTGTGAGAGAACCAGTCCCTAAACATCTCTGCTGTGAGAGAACCAGTCCTTAAACGTCTCTGCTGTGACAGAAGCAGTCCCTAAACGTCTCTCCTGTGAGAGAACCGGTCCCTAAACGTCTCTGCTGTGACAGAAGCAGTCCCTAAACGTCTGCTGTTAGAGAACCGGTCCCTAAACGTCTCTCCTGTAAGAGAACCAGTCCCTAAACATCTCTGCTGTGAGAGAACCGGTCCCTAAACGTCTCTGCTGTGAGAGAACCGGTCCCTAAACGTGTCAGCTGTGAGAGAAACGGTTCCTAAACGTCTCTGCTGTAAGAAAACCGGTCCCTAAACATCTCTGCTGTGAGAGAACCAGACCCTAAACATCTCTGCTGTGAGAGAACCAGTCCTTAAACGTCTCTGCTGTGACAGAAGCAGTACCTAAACGTCTCTCCTGTGAGAGAACCGGTCCCTAAACGTCTCTGCTGTGACAGAAGCAGTCCTTAAACGACTCTCCTGTGAGAGAACCGGTCCCTAAACATCTATGCTGTGACAGAAGCAGTCCCTAAACGTCTCTGCTGTAAGAAAAACGGTCCCTAAACGTCTCTGCTGTAAGAGAACCGGTCCATAAACATCTCTGCTGTAAGAGCACCGGTCCCTAAACGTCTCTCCTGTAAGAGAACCGGTCCCTAAACATCTCTGCTGTAAGAGAACCGGTCCCTAAACGTCTCTGCTGTAAGAGAACTGGTCCCTAAACGTCTCTGCTGTGAGACAACAGGTCCCTAAACGTCTCTGTTGTAAGAGAACCGGTCCCTAAATGTCTCTCCAGTGAGAAACCGGTCCCTAAACGTCTCTGCTGTAAGAGCACCGGTCCTTAAACGTCTCTCCTGTAAGGGAACTGGTCCCTAAACGTCTCTGCTGTGAGAGAACCAGTCCCTAAACGTCTCTGCTGTGAGAGAACTGGTCCCTAAACATGTCTGCTGTAAGAGAACTGGTCCCTAAACGTCTGCTGTAAGAGAACCGGTCCCTAAACGTCTCTCCTGTAAGAGAACCTGTCCCTAAATGACTCTGCTCTGAGAGAACCTGTCCCTAAACGTCTCTGCTGTGAGAGAACCGGTCCCTAAACATTTCTCCTGTGAGAGAACCAGTCCCTAAACGTCTCTGCTTTAAGAGAACCAGTCCCTAAACGTCTCTGCTGTTAGAGAACCGGTCCCTAAACGTCTCTCCTGTAAGAGAACCGGTCCCTAAACGTCTCTGCTGTAAGAGAACCGGTCCCTAAACATCTCTGCTGTAAGAGCACCGGTCCTTAAACGTCTCTCCTGTAAGGGAACCGGTCCCTAAACGTCTCTGCTGTGAGAAAACCAGTCCCTAAACGTCTCTGCTGTGAGAGAACTGGTCCCTAAACATGTCTGCTGTAAGAGAACTGGTCCCTAAACGTCTGCTGTAAGAGAACCGGTCCCTAAACATCTCTGCTGTAAGAGCACCGGTCCTTAAACGTCTCTGCTGTGAGAGAACCAGTCCCTAAACGTCTCTGCTGTGAGAGAACCTGTCCCTAAACGTCTCTGCTGTGAGAGAACCGGTCCCTAAACATTTTTCCTGTGAGAGAACCAGTCCCTAAACATCTCTGCTGTAGGAGAACCAGTCCTTAAACGTCTCTGCTGTGACAGAAGCAGGCCCTAAACGTCTCTCCTGTGAGAGAACCGGTCCCTAAACGTCTCTGCTGTGACAAAAGCAGTCCCTAAACGTATCTCCTGTGAGAGAACCGGTCCCTAAACGTCTCTGCTGTGACAGAAGCAGTCCCTAAACGTCTCTGCTGTAAGAGAACCGGTCAATAAACGTCTCTGTTGTAAGAGAAACGGTCCCTAAACGTCTCTCCTGTAAGAGAACCAGTCCCTAAACGTCTCTGCTGTTAGAGAACCGGTCACTAAACGTCTCTGCTGTGAGAGAACCGGTCCTTAAATGTCTTTGCTGTAAGAGAACCAGTCCCTAAACGTCTCTGCTGTAAGAGATCCAGTCCCTAAACGTCTCTGCTGTTAGAGAACCGGTCCCTAAACGTCTCTCCTGTAAGACAACCGGTCCCTAAACGTCTCTGCTGTGAGAGAACCGGTCCCTAAACGTCTCTCATGTGAGAAAACCGGTCCCTAAACGTCTCTGCTGTGAGAGAACCGGTCCGTAAATGTCTCTGCTGTGAGAGAACCGGTCCCTAAACGTTTCTCCTGTGAGAGAACCAGTCCCTAAACATCTCTGCTGTGAGAGAACCAGTCCTTAAACGTCTCTGCTGTGACAGAAGCAGTCCTTAAACGTCTCTCCTGTGAGAGAACCGGTCCCTAAACGTCTCTGCTGTGACAGAAGCAGTACCTAAACGTCTGCTGTTAGAGAACCGGTCCCTAAACGTCTCTCCTGTAAGAGAACCAGTCCCTAAACATCTCTGCTGTGAGAGAACCGGTCCCTAAACGTCTCTGCTGTGAGAGAACCGGTCCCTAAATGTGTCAGCTGTGAGAGAACCGGTTCCTAAACGTCTCTGCTGTAAGAAAACCGGTCCCTAAACGTCTCTGCTGTGAGAGAACCAGACCCTAAACATCTCTCCTGTGAGAGAACCGGTCCCTAAACGTCTCTGCTGTGACAGAAGCAGTCCTTAAACGTCTCTGCTGTGACAGAAGCAGTACCTAAACGTCTCTCCTGTGAGAGAACCGGTCCCTAAACGTCTCTGCTGTGACAGAAGCAGTCCTTAAACGTCTCTGCTGTAAGAAAAACGGTCCCTAAACGTCTCTGCTGTAAGAGAACCGGTCCCTAAACATCTCTGCTGTAAGAGCACCGGTCCCTAAACGTCTCTCCTGTAAGAGAACCGGTCCCTAAACATCTCTGCTGTAAGAGAACCGGTCCCTAAACGTCTCTGCTGTAATTGAACTGGTCCCTAAACGTCTCTGCTGTGAGACAACAGGTCCCTAAACGTCTCTGTTGTAAGAGAACCGGTCCCTAAATGTCTCTCCAGTGAGAAATCGGTCCCTAAACGTCTCTGCTGTAAGAGCACCGGTCCTTAAACGTCTCTCCTGTAAGGGAACCGGTCCCTAAACGTCTCTGCTGTGAGAGAACCAGTCCCTAAACGTCTCTGCTGTGAGAGAACTGGTCCCTAAACATGTCTGCTGTAAGAGAACTGGTCCCTAAACGTCTGCTGTAAGAGAACCGGTCCCTAAACGTCTCTCCTGTAAGAGAACCTGTCCCTAAATGACTCTGCTCTGAGAGAACCTGTCCCTAAACGTCTCTGCTGTGAGAGAACCGGTCCCTAAACATTTCTCCTGTGAGAGAACCAGTCCCTAAACGTCTCTGCTGTAAGAGAACCAGTCCCTAAACGTCTCTGCTGTTAGAGAACCGGTCCCTAAACGTCTCTCCTGTAAGAGAACCGGTCCCTAAACGTCTCTGCTGTAAGAGAACCGGTCCCTAAACATCTCTGCTGTAAGAGCACCGGTCCTTAAATGTCTCTCCTGTAAGGGAACCGGTCCCTAAACGTCTCTGCTGTGAGAGAACCAGTCCCTAAACGTCTCTGCTGTGAGAGAACCGGTCCCTAAACATCTCTGCTGTAAGAGCACCGGTCCTTAAACGTCTCTGCTGTGAGAGAACCAGTCCCTAAACGTCTCTGCTGTGAGAGAACCTGTCCCTAAACGTCTCTGCTGTGAGAGAACCGGTCCCTAAACATTTCTCCTGTGAGAGAACCAGTCCCTAAACGTCTCTGCTGTAAGAGAACCAGTCCCTAAACGTCTCTGCTGTTAGAGAACCTGTCCCTAAACGTCTCTGCTGTGAGAGAACCGGTCCCTAAACATTTCTCCTGTGAGAGAACCAGTCCTTAAACGTCTCTGCTGTGACAAAAGCAGTCCCTAAACGTCTCTCCTGTGAGAGAACCGGTCCCTAAACGTCTCTGCTGTGACAGAAGCAGTCCTTAAACGACTCTCCTGTGAGAGAACCGGTCCCTAAACATCTATGCTGTGACAGAAGCAGTCCCTAAACGTCTCTGCTGTAAGAAAAACGGTCCCTAAACGTCTCTGCAGTAAGAGAACCGGTCCCTAAACATCTCTGCTGTAAGAGCACCGGTCCCTAAACGTCTCTCCTGTAAGAGAACCGGTCCCTAAACATCTCTGCTGTAAGAGAACCGGTCCCTAAACGTCTCTGCTGTAAGAGAACTGGTCCCTAAACGTCTCTGCTGTGAGACAACAGGTCCCTAAACGTCTCTGTTGTAAGAGAACCGGTCCCTAACCGTCTCTCCTGTAAGGGAACCGGTCCCTAAACGTCTCTGCTGTGAGAGAACCAGTCCTTAAATGTCTCTGCTGTGAGAGAACTGGTCCCTAAACATGTCTGCTGTAAGAGAACTGGTCCCTAAACGTCTGCTGTAAGAGAACCGGTCCCTAAACGTCTCTCCTGTAAGAGAACCTGTCCCTAAATGACTCTGCTCTGAGAGAACCTGTCCCTAAACGTCTCTGCTGTGAGAGAACCGGTCCCTAAACGTTTCTCCTGTGAGAGAACCAGTCCCTAAACGTCTCTGCTGTAAGAGAACCAGTCCCTAAACGTCTCTGCTGTTAGAGAACCGGTCCCTAAACGTCTCTCCTGTAAGAGCACCGGTCCTTAAACGTCTCTCCTGTAAGGGAACCGGTCCTTAAACGTCTCTCCTGTAAGAGAACCTGTCCCTAAATGACTCTGCTCTGAGAGAACCTGTCCCTAAACGTCTCTGCTGTGAGAGAACCGGTCCCTAAACGTTTCTCCTGTGAGAGAACCAGTCCCTAAACGTCTCTGCTGTAAGAGAACCAGTCCCTAAACGTCTCTGCTGTAAGAGAACCGGTCCCTAAACATCTCTGCTGTAAGAGCACCGGTCCTTAAACGTCTCTCCTGTAAGGGAACCGGTCCCTAAACGTCTCTGCTGTGAGAAAACCAGTCCCTAAACGTCTCTGCTGTGATTGAACTGGTCCCTAAACATGTCTGCTGTAAGAGAACTGGTCCCTAATCGTCTGCTGTAAGAGAACCGGTCCCTAAACATCTCTGCTGTAAGAGCACCGGTCCTTAAACGTCTCTGCTGTGAGAGAACCAGTCCCTAAACGTCTCTGCTGTGAGAGAACCTGTCCCTAAACGTCTCTGCTGTGAGAGAACCGGTCCCTAAACATTTCTCCTGTGAGAGAACCAGTCCCTAAACATCTCTGCTGTAGGAGAACCAGTCCTTAAACGTCTCTGCTGTGACAGAAGCAGGCCCTAAACGTCTCTCCTGTGAGAGAACCGGTCCCTAAACGTCTCTGCTGTGTCAGAAGCAGTCCCTAAACGTCTCTCCTGTGAGAGAACCGGTCCCTAAACGTCTCTGCTGTGACAGAAGCAGTCCCTAAACGTCTCTGCTGTAAGAGAACCGGTCAATAAACATCTCTGTTGTAAGAGAAACGGTCCCTAAACGTCTCTCCTGTAAGAGAACCAGTCCCTAAACGTCTCTGCTGTTAGAGAACCGGTCCCTAAACGTCTCTCCTGTAAGAGAACCGGTCCCTAAACGTCTCTGCTGTGAGAGAACCAGTCACTAAACGTCTCTGCTGTGAGAGAACCGGTCCTTAAATGTCTTTGCTGTAAGAGAACCAGTCCCTAAACGTCTCTGCTGTAAGAGATCCAGTCCCTAAACGTCTCTGCTTTTAGAGAACCGGTCCCTAAACGTCTCTCCTGTAAGAGAACCGGTCCCTAAACGTCTCTGCTGTGAGAGAACCGGTCCCTAAACGTCTCTCATGTGAGAAAACCGGTCCCTAAACGTCTCTGCTGTGAGAGAACCGGTCCGTAAATGTCTCTGCTGTGAGAGAACCGGTCCCTAAACGTTTCTCCTGTGAGAGAACCAGTCCCTAAACATCTCTGCTATGAGAGAACCAGTCCTTAAACGTCTCTGCTGTGACAGAAGCAGTCCCTAAACGTCTCTCCTGTGAGAGAACCGGACCCTAAACGTCTCTGCTGTGACAGAAGCAGTCACTAAACGTCTCTCCTGTGAGAGAAACGCTCCCTAAACATCTCTGCTGTGACAGAAGCAGTCCCTAAATGTCTCTGCTGTAAGAGAACCGGTCACTATACATCTCTGTTGTAAGAGAACCGGTCCCTAAACGTCTCTCCTGTGAGAGAACCGGTCCCTAAACATCTCTGCTGTGAGAGAACCGGTCCCTAAATGTCTCTGCTGTGAGAGAACCGGTCCCTAAACGTTTCTCCTGTGAGAGAACCAGTCCCTAAACATCTCTGCTGTGAGAGAACCAGTCCTTAAACACCTCTGCTGTGACAGAAGCAGTCCCTAAACGTCTCTCCTGTGAGAGAACCGGTCCCTAAACGTCTCTGCTGTGACAGAAGCAGTCCCTAAACGTCTGCTGTTAGAGAACCGGTCCCTAAACGTCTCTCCTGTAAGAGAACCAGTCCCTAAACATCTCTGCCGTGAGATAACCGGTCCCTAAACGTCTCTGCTGTGAGAGAACCGGTCCCTAAACGTGTCAGCTGTGAGAGAACCGGTTCCTAAACGTCTCTGCTGTAAGAAAACCGGTCCCTAAACATCTCTGCTGTGAGAGAACCAGACCCTAAACATCTCTGCTGTGAGAGAACCAGTCCTTAAACGTCTCTGCTGTGACAGAAGCAGTACCTAAACGTCTCTCCTGTGAGAGAACCGGTCCCTAAACGTCTCTGCTGTGACAGAAGCAGTCCTTAAACGACTCTCCTGTGAGAGAACCGGTCCCTAAACATCTATGCTGTGACAGAAGCAGTCCCTAAACGTCTCTGCTGTAAGAAAAACGGTCCCTAAACGTCTCTGCTGTAAGAGAACCAGTCCCTAAACGTCTCTGCTGTGAGAGAACTGGTCCCTAAACATGTCTGCTGTAAGAGAACTGGTCCCTAAACGTCTGCTGTAAGAGAACCGGTCCCTAAACATCTCTGCTGTAAGAGCACCGGTCCTTAAACGTCTCTGCTGTGAGAGAACCAGTCCCTAAACGTCTCTGCTGTGAGAGAACCTGTCCCTAAACGTCTCTGCTGTGAGAGAACCGGTCCCTAAACATTTCTCCTGTGAGAGAACCAGTCCCTAAACATCTCTGCTGTAGGAGAACCAGTCCTTAAACGTCTCTGCTGTGACAGAAGCAGGCCCTAAACGTCTCTCCTGTGAGAGAACCGGTCCCTAAACGTCTCTGCTGTGTCAGAAGCAGTCCCTAAACGTCTCTCCTGTGAGAGAACCGGTCCCTAAACGTCTCTGCTGTGACAGAAGCAGTCCCTAAACGTCTCTCCTGTGAGAGAACCGGTCCCTAAACATATCTGCTGTGACAGAAGCAGTCCCTAAACGTCTCTCCTGTGAGATAACCGGTCCCTAAACGTCTCTGCTGTGACAGAAGCAGTCCCTAAATGTCTCTGTTGTAAGAGAACTGGTCCCTAAACGTCTCTGCTGTAAGAGAACCGGTCCCTAAACATCTCTGCTGTAAGAGCACCGGTCCTTAAACGTATCTCCTGTAAGGTAACCGGTCCATAAACGTCTCTGCTGTGAGAGAACCAGTCCATAAACGTCTCTGCTGTGAGAGAACCTGTCCCTAAACGTCTCTGCTGTGAGAGAACCGGTCCCTAAACGTTTCTCCTGTGAGTGAACCAGTCCCTAAACATCTCTGCTGTGAGAGAACCAGTCCTTAAACGTCTCTGCTGTGACAGAAGCAGTCCCTAAACGTCCCTCCTGTGAGAGAACCGGTCCCTAAACATGTCTTCGGTAAGAGAACTGGTCCCTAAACGTGTCTGCTGTGAGAGAACCTGTCCCTAAACGTCTCTGCTGTGAGAGAACCTGTCCCTAAACGTCTCTGTTGTGAGAGAACCGGTCCCTAAACATTTCTCCTGTGAGAGAACCAGTCCCTAAACATCTCTGCTGTGAGAGAACCAGTCCTTAAACGTCTCTGCTGTGACAGAAGCAGGCCCTAAACGTCTCTCCTGTGAGAGAACCGGTCCCTAAACGTCTCTGCTGTGACAGAAGCAGTCCCTAAACGTCTCTCCTGTGAGAGAACCGGTCCCTAATCGTCTCTGCTGTGACAGAAGCAGTCCCTAAACGTCTCTGCTGTAAGAGAACCGGTCAATAAACGTCTCTGTTGTAAGAGAAACGGTCCCTAAACGTCTCTCCTGTAAGAGAACCAGTCCCTAAACGTCTCTGCTGTTAGAGAACCGGTCCCTAAACCTCTCTCCTGTAAGAGAACCGGTCCCTAAACGTCTCTGCTGTGAGAGAACCAGTCACTAAACGTCTCTGCTGTGAGAGAACCGGTCCTTAAATGTCTTTGCTGTAAGAGAACCAGTCCCTAAACGTCTCTGCTGTAAGATATCCAGTCCCTAAACGTCTCTGCTGTGAGAGAACCGGTCCCTAAACGTCTCTCATGTGAGAAAACCGGTCCCTAAACGTCTCTGCTGTGAGAGAACCGGTCCGTAAATGTCTCTGCTGTGAGAGAACCGGTCCCTAAACGTTTCTCCTGTGAGAGAACCAGTCCCTAAACATCTCTGCTGTGAGAGAACCAGTCCTTATACGTCTCTGCTGTGACAGAAGCAGTCCCTAAACGTCTCTCCTGTGAGAGAACCGGACCCTAAACGTCTCTGCTGTGACAGAAGCAGTCACTAAACATCTCTCCTGTGAGAGAACCGCTCCCTAAACATCTCTGCTGTGACAGAAGCAGTCCCTAAACGTCTCTGCTGTAAGAGAAACGGTCACTATACATCTCTGTTGTAAGAGAACCGGTCCCTAAACGTCTCTCCTGTGAGAGAACCGGTCCCTAAACATCTCTGCTGTGAGAGAACCAGTCCTTAAACGTCTCTGCTGTGACAGAAGCAGTCCCTAAGCGTCCCTCCTGTGAGACAACAGGTCCCTAAACGTCTCTGTTGTAAGAGAACCGGTCCCTATACGTCTCTCCAATGAGAGAACCTATCCCTAAACGTCTCTGCTGTAAGAGAACCGGTCCCTAAACGTCTCTCCTGTAAGATAACTGGTCCCTAAACGTGTCTGCTGTGAGAGAACCGGTCCCTAAACGTCTCTGCTGTGAGAGAACCGGTCCCTAAACGTCTCTCCTGTAAGAGAACCGGTCCGTACATGACTCTGCTGTGAGAGAACCGGTCCCTAAACGTCTCTGCTGTGAGAGAACCGGTCCCTAAACGTCTCTGCTGTGACAGAAGCAGTCCCTAAACGTCTCTGTTGTAAGAGAACCGGTCCCTAAACGTCTCTGCTGTAAGAGAACCGGTCCCTAAACGTCTCTGCTGTAAGAGAACCGGTCCCTAAACATCTCTGCTGTAAGAGCACCGGTCCCTAAACGTCTCTCCTGTAAGAGAACCGGTCCCTAAACATCTCTGCTGTAAGAGAACCGGTCCCTAAACGTCTCTGCTGTAAGAGAACTGGTCCTTAAACGTCTCTGCTGTAAGAGAACCGGTCCTTAAACGTCTCTCCTGTAAGGGAACCTGTCCATAAACGTCTCTGCTGTGAGAGAACCAGTCCATAAACGTCTCTGCTGTGAGAGAACCTGTCCCTAAACGTCTCTGCTGTAAGAGCACCGGTCCCTAAACGTCTCTCCTGTAAGAGAACCGGTCCCTAAACATCTCTGCTGTAAGAGAACCGGTCCCTAAACGTCTCTGCTGTAAGAGAACTGGTCCTTAAACGTCTCTGCTGTAAGAGAACCGGTCCCTAAACATCTCTGCTGTAAGAGCACCGGTCCTTAAACGTCTCTCCTGTAAGGGAACCTGTCCATAAACGTCTCTGCTGTGAGAGAACCAGTCCATAAACGTCTCTGCTGTGAGAGAACCTGTCCCTAAACGTCTCTGCTGTGAGAGAACCGGTCCCTAAACGTTTCTCCTGTGAGTGAACCAGTCCCTAAACATCTCTGCTGTGAGAGAACCAGTCCTTAAACGTCTCTGCTGTGACAGAAGCAGTCCCTAAACGTCCCTCCTGTGAGACAACAGGTCCCTAATCGTCTCTGTTGTAAGAGAACCGGTCCTTAAACATCTCTGCTGTAAGAGAACCGGTCCCTAAACATCTCTGCTGTAAGAGAACCGGTCCCTAAACGTCTCTGCTGTAAGAGAACTGGTCCTTAAACGTCTCTGCTGTAAGAGAACCGGTCCTTAAACGTCTCTCCTGTAAGGGAACCTGTCCATAAACGTCTCTGCTGTGAGAGAACCAGTCCATAAACGTCTCTGCTGTGAGAGAACCTGTCCCTAAACGTCTCTGCTGTAAGAGCACCGGTCCCTAAACGTCTCTCCTGTAAGAGAACCGGTCCCTAAACATCTCTGCTGTAAGAGAACCGGTCCCTAAACGTCTCTGCTGTAAGAGAACTGGTCCTTAAACGTCTCTGCTGTAAGAGAACCGGTCCCTAAACATCTCTGCTGTAAGAGCACCGGTCCTTAAACGTCTCTCCTGTAAGGGAACCTGTCCATAAACGTCTCTGCTGTGAGAGAACCAGTCCATAAACGTCTCTGCTGTGAGAGAACCTGTCCCTAAACGTCTCTGCTGTGAGAGAACCGGTCCCTAAACGTTTCTCCTGTGAGTGAACCAGTCCCTAAACATCTCTGCTGTGAGAGAACCAGTCCTTAAACGTCTCTGCTGTGACAGAAGCAGTCCCTAAACGTCCCTCCTGTGAGACAACAGGTCCCTAATCGTCTCTGTTGTAAGAGAACCGGTCCTTAAACATCTCTGCTGTGACAGAAGCAGTCCCTAAACGTCTCTGCTGTGACAGAAGCAGTCCCTAAACGTCTCTCCTGTGAGAGAACCGGTCCCTAAACGTCTCTGCTGTGACAGAAGCAGTCCCTAAACGTCTCTGTTGTAAGAGAACCGGTCCCTAAACGTCTCTGCTGTAAGAGAACCGGTCCTTAAACGTCTCTGCTGTAAGAGAACCGGTCCCTAAACATCTCTGCTGTAAGAGCACCGGTCCCTAAACGTCTCTCCTGTAAGAGAACCGGTCCCTAAACATCTCTGCTGTAAGAGAACCGGTCCCTAAACGTCTCTGCTGTAAGAGAACTGGTCCCTAAACGTCTCTGCTGTAAGAGAACCGGTCCCTAAACATCTCTGCTGTAAGAGCACCGGTCCTTAAACGTCTCTCCTGTAAGGGAACCTGTCCATAAACGTCTCTGCTGTGAGAGAACCAGTCCATAAACGTCTCTGCTGTGAGAGAACCTGTCCCTAAACGTCTCTGCTGTGAGAGAACCGGTCCCTAAACGTTTCTCCTGTGAGTGAACCAGTCCCTAAACATCTCTGCTGTGAGAGAACCAGTCCTTAAACGTCTCTGCTGTGACAGAAGCAGTCCCTAAACGTCCCTCCTGTGAGACAACAGGTCCCTAATCGTCTCTGTTGTAAGAGAACCGGTCCCTAAACGTCTCTCCAATGAGAGAACCGGTCCCTAAACGTCTCTGCTGTAAGAGAACCGGTCCCTAAACGTCTCTCCTGTAAGAGAACTGGTCCCTAAACGTGTCTGCTGTGAGAGAACCGGTCCCTAAACGTCTTTGCTGTGAGAGAACCGGTCCCTAAACGTCTCTCCTGTAAGAGAACCGGTCCGTACATGACTCTGCTGTGAGAGAACCGGTCCCTAAACGTCTCTCCTCTGAGAGAACCTGTCCCTAAACGTCTCTGCTGTGAGAGAACCGGTCCCTAAACGTTTCTCCTGTGAGAGAACCAGTCCCTAAACATCTCTGCTGTGAGAGAACCAGTCCTTAAACATCTCTGCTGTGACAGAAGCAGTCCCTAAACGTCTCTCCTGTGAGATAACCGGTCCCTAAACATCTCTGCTGTGACAGAAGCAGTCCCTAAACGTCTCTCCTGTGAGAGAACCGGTCCCTAAACGTCTCTGCTGTGACAGAAACAGTCCCTAAACGTCTCTGTTGTAAGAGAACCGGTCCCTAAATGTCTCTGCTGTAAGAGAACCGGTCCCTAAACATCTCTGCTGTAAGAGAACCGGTCCCTAAACATCTCTGCTGTAAGAGCACCGGTCCCTAAACGTCTCTCCTGTAAGAGAACCCGTCCCTAAACATCTCTGCTGTAAGAGAACCGGTCCCTAAACGTCTCTGCTGTAAGAGAACTGGTCCCTAAACGTCTCTGCTGTGAGACAACAGGTCCCTAAACGTCTCTGTTGTAAGAGAACCGGTCCCTAAACATCTCTCCAATGAGAGAACCGGTCCCTAAACGTCTCTGCTGTAAGAGAACCGGTCCCTAAACGTCTCTCCTGTAAGAGAACTTGTCCCTAAACGTGTCTGCTTTGAGAGAACCGGTCCCTAAACGTCTCTGCTGTGAGAGAACCGGTCCCTAAACGTCTCTCCTGTAAGAGAACCGGTCCGTACATGACTCTGCTGTGAGAGAACCGGTCCCTAAACGTCTCTCCTCTGAGAGAACCTGTCCCTAAACGTCTCTGCTGTGACAGAAGCAGTCCATAAACGTCTCTGCTGTGAGAGAACCAGTCCATAAACGTCTCTGCTGTGAGAGAACCTGTCCCTAAACATCTCTGCTGTGAGAGAACCGGTCCCTAAACGTTTCTCCTCTGAGTGAACCAGTCCCTATACATCTCTGCTGTGAGAGAACCAGTCCTTAAAAGTCTCTGCTGTGACAGAAGCAGTCCCTAAAACGTCCCTCCTGTGAGAGAACCGGTCCCTAAACGTCTCTGCTGTGGCAGAAGCAGTCCCTAAACGTCTCTGATGTGAGAGAACCGGTCCCTAAACATGTCTTCGGTAAGAGAACTGGTCCCTAAACGTGTCTGCTGTGAGAGAACCTGTCCCTAAACTTCTATGCTGTAAGTTAACCGGTCACTAAACGTCTCTCCTGTGAGAGAACCGGTCCCTAAACATATCTTCGGTAAGAGAACTGGTCCCTAAACGTGTCTGCTGTGAGAGAACCTGTCCCTAAACTTCTCTGCTGTAAGATAACCGGTCACTAAACGTCTCTCCTGTGAGAGAACCGGTCCCTAAACATATCTTCGGTAAGATAACCGGTCCCTAAACGTCTCTGCTGTGAGTGAACCGGTCCCTAAATGTCACTGCTGTAAGAGAACCAGTCCCTAAACGTCTGCTGTAAGAGAACCGGTCCCTAAACGTCTTTGCTGTAAGAGATCCGGTCCTTAAACGTCTCTGCTGTAAGAGAACCGGTCCCTAAACGTCTCTCCAATGAGAGAACCGGTCCCTAAACGTCTCTGCTGTAAGAGAACCGGTCCCTAAACGTCTTTGCTGTGAGAGAACCTGTCCCTAAACATCTCTGCTGTGAGAGAACCGGTCCCTAAACGTTTCTCCTCTGAGTGAACCAGTCCCTATACATCTCTGCTGTGAGAGAACCAGTCCTTAAAAGTCTCTGCTGTGACAGAAGCAGTCCCTAAAACGTCCCTCCTGTGAGAGAACCGGTCCCTAAACGTCTCTGCTGTGGCAGAAGCAGTCCCTAAACGTCTCTGATGTGAGAGAACCGGTCCCTAAACATGTCTTCGGTAAGAGAACTGGTCCCTAAACGTGTCTGCTGTGAGAGAACCTGTCCCTAAACTTCTATGCTGTAAGATAACCGGTCACTAAACGTCTCTCCTGTGAGAGAACCGGTCCCTAAACATATCTTCGGTAAGAGAACTGGTCCCTAAACGTGTCTGCTGTGAGAGAACCTGTCCCTAAACTTCTCTGCTGTAAGATAACCGGTCACTAAACGTCTCTCCTGTGAGAGAACCGGTCCCTAAACATGTCTTCGGTAAGATAACCGGTCCCTAAACGTCTCTGCTGTGAGTGAACCGGTCCCTAAATGTCACTGCTGTAAGAGAACCAGTCCCTAAACGTCTGCTGTAAGAGAACCGGTCCCTAAACGTCTTTGCTGTAAGAGATCCGGTCCTTAAACGTCTCTGCTGTAAGAGAACCGGTCCCTAAACGTCTCTCCAATGAGAGAACCGGTCCCTAAACGTCTCTGCTGTAAGAGAACCGGTCCCTAAACGTCTCTCCTGTAAGAGAACTGGTCCCTAAACGTGTCTGCTGTGAGAGAACCGGTCCCTAAACGTCTCTGCTGTGAGAGAACCGGTCCCTAAACGTCTCTCCTGTAAGAGAACCGGTCCGTACATGACTCTGCTGTGAGAGAACCGGTCCCTAAACGTCTCTCCTCTGAGAGAACCTGTCCCTAAACGTCTCTGCTGTGAGAGAACCAGTCCCTAAACGTTTCTCCTGTGAGAGAACCAGTCCCTAAACATCTCTGCTGTGAGAGAACCAGTCCTTAAACATCTCTGCTGTGACAGAAGCAGTCCATAAACGTCTCTCCTGTGAGAGAACCGGTCCCTAAACATCTCTGCTGTGACAGAAGCAGTCCCTAAACGTCTCTCCTGTGAGAGAACCGGTCCCTAAACGTCTCTGCTGTGACAGAAGCAGTCCCTAAACGTCTCTGTTGTAAGAGAACCGGTCCCTAAACGTCTCTGCTGTAAGAGAACCGGTCCCTAAACATCTCTGCTGTAAGAGAACCGGTCCCTAAACGTCTCTTCTATAAGAGAACCGGTCCCTAAACATCTCTGCTGTAAGAGCACCGGTCCCTAAATGTCTCTCCTGTAAGAGAACCCGTCCCTAAACATCTCTGCTGTAAGAGAACCGGTCCCTAAACGTCTCTGCTGTAAGAGAACTGGTCCCTAAACGTCTCTGCTGTGAGACAACAGGTCCCTAAACGTCTCTGTTGTAAGAGAACCGGTCCCTAAACGTCTCTCCAATGAGAGAACCGGTCCCTAAACGTCTCTGCTGTAAGAGAACCGGTCCCTAAACGTCTCTCCTGTAAGAGAACTGGTCCCTAAACGTGTCTGCTTTGAGAGAACCGGTCCCTAAACGTCTCTGCTGTGAGAGAACCGGTCCCTAAACGTCTCTCCTATAAGAGAACCGGTCCGTACATGACTCTGCTGTGAGAGAACCGGTCCCTAAACGTCTCTCCTCTGAGAGAACCTGTCCCTAAACGTCTCTGCTGTGAGAGAACCGGTCCCTAAACGTTTCTCCTGTGAGAGAACCAGTCCCTAAACATCTCTGCTGTGAGAGAACCAGTCCTTAAACGTCTCTGCTGTGACAGATGCAGTCCCTAAACGTCTCTCCTGTGAGAGAACCGGTCCCTAAACATATCTGCTGTGACAGAAGCAGTCCCTAAACGTCTCTCCTGTGAGAGAACCGGTCCCTAAACGTCACTGCTGTGACAGAAGCAGTCCCTAAACGTCTCTGTTGTAAGAGAACTGGTCCCTAAACGTCTCTGCTGTAAGAGAACCGGTCCCTAAACATCTCTGCTATAAGAGCACCGGTCCTTAATCGTATCTCCTGTAAGGTAACCGGTCCATAAACGTCTCTGCTGTGAGAGAACCAGTCCATAAACGTCTCTGCTGTGAGAGAACCTGTCCCTAAACGTCTCTGCTGTGAGAGAACCGGTCCCTAAACGTTTCTCCTGTGAGTGAACCAGTCCCTAAACATCTCTGCTGTGAGAGAACCAGTCCTTAATCGTCTCTGCTGTGACAGAAGCAGTCCCTAAATGTCCCTCCTGTGAGAGAACCGGTCCCTAAACGTCTCTGCTGTGGCAGAAGCAGTCCCTAAACGTCTCTGATGTGAGAGAACCGGTCCCTAAACATGTCTTCGGTAAGAGAACTGGTCCCTAAATGTGTCTGAAGTGAGAGAACCTGTCCCTAAACTTCTCTGCTGTAAGATAACCGGTCACTAAACGTCTCTCCTGTGAGAGAACCGGTCCCTAAACATATCTTCGGTAAGATAACCGGTCCCTAAACGTCTCTGCTGTGAGTGAACCGGTCCCTAAATGTCACTGCTGTAAGAGAACCAGTCCCTAAACGTCTGCTGTAAGAGAACCGGTCCCTAAACGTCTTTGCTGTAAGAGATCCGGTCCTTAAACGTCTCTGCTGTAAGAGAACCGGTCCCTAAACGTCTCTGCTGTAAGAGAGCCAGTCACTAAACGTCTCTGCTGTGAGAGAACCGGTACCTAAACGTCTCTCCTGTAAGAGAACCGGTCCCTAAATGTCTCTGCTGTGAGAGAACCAGTCCCTAAACGTCTCTGCTGTGAGAGAACCTGTCCCTAAACGTCTCTGCTGTGAGAGAACCAGTCCCTAAACGTTTCTCCTGTGAGTGAACCAGTCCCTATAGATCTCTGCTGTGAGAGAACCAGTCCTTAAACGTCTCTGCTGTGACAGAAGCAGTCCCTAAACGTCTCTCCTGTGAGAGAACCGGTCTCTAAACGTCTCTGCTGTGA
Source organism: Coregonus lavaretus (assembly GCF_964263955.1). NCBI lineage: Eukaryota > Metazoa > Chordata > Actinopteri > Salmoniformes > Salmonidae > Coregonus > Coregonus lavaretus. Next base: position 631,729 of record NW_028161895.1, read on the forward strand.
CAGAAGCAGTCCCTAAACGTCTCTCCTGTGAGAGAACCGGTCCCTAAACGTCTCTGTTGTAAGAGAACCAGTCCCTAAATGTCTCTGCTGTAAGAGAAACGGAGCCTAAACATCTCTGCTGTGACAGAAGCAGTCACTAAACGTCTCTCCTGTGAGAGAACCGCTCCCTAATCATCTTTGCTGTGAGAAAACCGGTCCCTAAACATGTCTTCGGTAAGATAACTGGTCCCTAAACGTGTCTGCTGTGAGAGAACCTGTCCCTAAACGTCTCTGCTGTAAGATAACCGGTCACTAAACGTCTCTCCTGTGAGAGAACCGGTCCCTAAACATGTCTTCGGTAAGAGAACTGGTCCCTAAACGTGTCTGCTGTGAGAGAACCTGTCCCTAAACGTCTCTGCTGTAAGATAACCGGTCCCTAAACGTCTCTGCTGTGAGTGAACCGGTCCCTAAACGTCACTGCTGTAAGAGAACCAGTCCCTAAACGTCTGCTGTAAGAGAACCGGTCCCTAAACGTCTTTGCTGTAAGAGATCCGGTCCTTAAATGTCTCAGCTGTAAGAGAACCGGTCCCTAAACGTCTCTGCTGTAAGAGAACCAGTCACTAAACGTCTCTGCTGTGAGAGAACCGGTCCCTAAACGTCTCTCCTGTAAGAGAACCGGTCCCTAAACGTCTCTGCTGTGAGAGAACCAGTCCCTAAACGTCTCTGCTGTGAGAGAACCTGTCCCTAAACGTCTCTGCTGTGAGAGAACCAGTCCCTAAACGTTTCTCCTGTGAGTGAACCAGTCCCTAAACATCTCTGCTGTGAGAGAACCAGTCCTTAAACGTCTCTGCTGTGACAGAAGCAGTCACTAAACGTCTCTCCTGTGAGAGAACCGGTCCCTAAACGTCTCTGCTGTGACAGAAGCAGTCCCTAAACGTCTCTGCTGTAAGAGAACCGGTCACTACATGTCACTGTTGTAAGAGAACCGGTCCCTAAATGTCTCTGCTGTAAGAGAACCGGTCCCTTAACATCTCTGCTGTAAGAGCACAGGTCCTTATACGTCTCTCCTGTAAGAGAACCGGTCCCTAAACGTCTCTGCTGTGAGAGAACCAGTCCCTAAACGTATCTGGTGTGAGAGAACCGGTCCTTAAACGTCTCTGCTGTAAGATAACCGGTCCCTAAACGTCTCTGCTGTAAGAGAACCAGTCACTAAACGTCTCTGCTGTGAGAGAACCGGTCCCTAATCGTCTCTCCTGTAAGAGAACCGGTCCCTAAACGTCTGCTGTGAGAGAACCAGTCCCTAAACGTCTCTGCTGTGAGAGAACCTGTCCCTAAACGTCTCTGCTGTGAGAGAACCAGTCCCTAAACGTTTCTCCTGTGAGTGAACCAGTCCCTAAACATCTCTGCTGTGAGAGAACCAGTCCTTAAACGTCTCTGATGTGACAGAAGCAGTCCCTAAACGTCTCTCCTGTGAGAGAACCGGACCCTAAACGTCTCTGCTGTGACATAAGCAGTCACTAAACGGCTCTCCTGTGAGAGAACCGCTCCCTAAACATCTCTGCTGTGACAGAAGCAGTCCCTAAACGTCTCTGCTGTAAGAGAACCGGTCACTATACATCTCTGTTGTAGGAGAACCGGTCCCTAAACGTCTCTCCTGTGAGAGAACCAGTCCCTAAACATCTCTGCTGTGAGAGAACCAGTCCCTAAATGTCTCTGCTGTGAGAGAACCGGTCCCTAAACGTTTCTCCTGTGAGAGAACCAGTCCCTAAACATCTCTGCTGTGAGAGAACCAGTCCTTAAACATCTCTGCTGTGAGAGAACCAGTCCTTAAATGTATCTGCTGTGAGAGAACCAGTCCCTAAACGTCTCTGCTGTGAGAGAAACAGTCCCTAAACATCTCTGCTGTGAGAGAACCAGTCCTTAAACATCTCTGCTGTGAGAGAACCAGTCCTTAAATGTCTCTGCTGTGAGAGAACCTTGTCCCTAAACGTCTCTGCTGTAAGAGAACCGGTCACTATACATCTCTGTTGTAAGAGAACCGGTCCCTAAACGTCTCTCCTGTGAGAGAACCAGTCCCTAAACATCTCTGCTGTGAGAGAACCGGTCCCTAAATTTCTCTGCTGTGAGAGAACCGGTCCCTAAACGTTTCTCCTGTGAGAGAACCAGTCCCTAAACATCTCTGCTGTGAGAGAACCGGTCCCTAAACGTCTCTCCTGTAAGAGAACTGGTCCCTAAACGTGTCTGCTGTGAGAGAACCGGTCCCTAAACGTCTCTGCTGTGAGAGAACCGGTCCCTAAACGTCTCTCCTGTAAGAGAACCGGTCCGTACATGACTCTGCTGTGAGAGAACCGGTCCCTAAACGTCTCTCCTCTGAGAGAACCTGTCCCTAAACGTCTCTGCTGTGAGAGAACCGGTCCCTAAACGTTTCTCATGTGAGAGAACCAGTCCCTAAACATCTCTGCTGTGAGAGAACCAGTCCTTAAACATCTCTGCTGTGACAGAAGCAGTCCCTAAACGTCTCTCCTGTGAGAGAACCGGTCCCTAAACATCTCTGCTGTGACAGAAGCAGTCCCTAAACGTCTCTCCTGTGAGAGAACCGGTCCCTAAACGTCTCTGCTGTGACAGAAGCAGTCCCTAAACGTCTCTGTTGTAAGAGAACCGGTCCCTAAACGTCTCTGCTGTAAGAGAACCGGTCCCTAAACATCTCTGCTGTAAGAGAACCGGTCCCTAAACGTCTCTGCTATAAGAGAACCGGTCCCTAAAGATCTCTGCTGTAAGAGCACCGGTCCCTAAACGTCTCTCCTGTAAGAGAACCCGTCCCTAATCATCTCTGCTGTAAGAGAACCGGTCCCTAAACGTCTCTGCTGTAAGAGAACTGGTCCCTAAACGTCTCTGCTGTGAGACAACAGGTCCCTAAACATCTCTGTTGTAAGAGAACCGGTCCCTAAACGTCTCTCCAATGAGAGAACCGGTCCCTAAACGTCTCGGCTGTAAGAGAACCGGTCCCTAAACGTCTCTCCTGTAAGAGAACTGGTCCCTAAACGTGTCTGCTGTGAGAGAACCGGTCCCTAAACGTCTCTGCTGTGAGTGAACCGGTCCCTAAACGTCTCTCCTGTAAGAGAACCGGTCCCTACATGACTCTGCTGTGAGAGAACCGGTCCCTAAACGTCTCTTCTCTGAGAGAACCTGTCCCTAAACGTCTCTGCTGTGAGAGAACCGGTCCCTAAACGTTTCGCCTGTGAGAGAACCAGTCCCTAAACATCTCTGCTGTGAGAGAACCAGTCCTTAAACGTCTCTGCTGTGACAGATGCAGACCTTTAACGTCTCTCCTGTGAGAGAACCGGTCCCTACACATCTCTGCTGTGACAGAAGCAGTCCCTAAACGTCTCTCCTGTGAGAGAACCGGTCCATAATCGTCTCTGCTGTGACAGAAGCAGTCCCTACACGTCTCTGTTGTAAGAGAACTGGTCCCTAAACGTCTCTGCTGTAAGAGAACCGGTCCCTAAACATCTCTGCTGTAAGAGCACCGGTCCTTAAACGTCTCTCCTGTAAGGGAACCGGTCCATAAACGTCTCTGCTGTGAGAGAACCAGTCCATAAACGTCTCTGCTGTGAGAGAACCTGTCCCTAAACGTCTCTGCTGTGAGAGAACCGGTCCCTAAACGTTTCTCCTGTGAGTGAACCAGTCCCTAAACATCTCTGCTGTGAGAGAACCTGTCCTTAAACGTCTCTGCTGTGACAGAAGCAGTCCCTAAACGTCCCTCCTGTGATAGAACCGGTCCCTAAACGTCTCTGCTGTGGCAGACGCAGTCCCTAAACGTCTCTGATGTGAGAGAACCGGTCCCTAAACATGTCTTCGGTAAGAGAACTGGTCCCTAAACGTGTCTGCTGTGAGAGAACCTGTCCCTAAACTGCTCTGCTGTAAGATAACCGGTCCGTACATGACTCTGCTGTGAGAGAACCGATCCCTAAACGTCTCTCCTCTGAGAGAACCTGTCCCTAAACGTCTCTGCTGTGAGAGAACCGGTCCCTAAACGTTTCTCCTGTGAGAGAACCAGTCCCTAAACATCTCTGCTGTGAGAGAACCAGTCCTTAAACGTCTCTGCTGTGACAGATGCAGACCCTTAACGTCTCTCTTGTGAGAGAACCGGTCCCTACACATCTCTGCTGTGACAGAAGCAGTCCCTAAACGTCTCTCCTGTGAGAGAACCGGTCCCTAATCGTCTCTGCTGTGACAGAAGCAGTCCCTAAACGTCTCTGTTGTAAGAGAACTGGTCCCTAAACGTCTCTGCTGTAAGGGAACCGGTCCCTAAACATCTCTGCTGTGAGAGAACCTGTCCTTAAACGTCTCTGCTGTGACAGAAGCAGTCCCTAAACGTCCCTCCTGTGAGAGAACCAGTCCCTAAACGTCTCTGCTGTGGCAGAAGCAGTCCCTAAACGTCTCTGATGTGAGAGAACCGGTCCCTAAACATGTCTTCGGTAAGAGAACTGGTCCCTAAACGTGTCTGCTGTGAGAGAACCGGTCCCTAAACATCTCTGCTGTAAGAGCACCGGTCCTTAAACGTCTCTCCTGTAAGGGAACCGGTCCATAAACGTCTCTGCTGTGAGAGAACCAGTCCATAAACGTCTCTGCTGTGAGAGAACCTGTACCTAAACGTCTCTGCTGTGAGAGAACCGGTCCCTAAACGTTTCTCCTGTGAGTGAACCAGTCCCTAAACATCCTTGCTGTGAGAGAACCTGTCCTTAAACGTCTCTGCTGTGACAGAAGCAGTCCCTAAACGTCCCTCCTGTGAGAGAACCGGTCCCTAAACGTCTCTGCTGTGGCAGAAGCAGTCCCTAAACGTCTCTGATGTGAGAGAACCGGTCCCTAAACATGTCTTCGGTAAGAGAACTGGTCCCTAAACGTGTCTGCTGTGAGAGAACCTGTCCCTAAACTTCTCTGCTGTAAGATAACCGGTCACTAAACGCCTCTCCTGTGAGAGAACCGGTCCCTAAACATGTCTTCGGTAAGATAACCGGTCCCTAAACGTCTCTGCTGTGAGTGAACCTGTCCCTAAACATCTCTGCTGTGAGAGAACCGGTCCCTAAATGTCTCTGCTGTGAGAGAACCGGTCCCTAAACGTTTCTCCTGTGAGAGAACCAGTCCCTAAACATCTCTGCTGTGAGAGAACCGGTCCCTAAACGTCTCTCCTGTAAGAGAACTGGTCCCTAAACGTGTCTGCTGTGAGAGAACCGGTCCCTAAACGTCTCTGCTGTGAGAGAACCGGTCCCTAAACGTCTCTCCTGTGAGAGAACCAGTCCCTAAACATCTCTGCTGTGAGAGAACCGGTCCCTAAATGTCTCTGCTGTGAGAGAACCGGTCCCTAAACGTTTCTCCTGTGAGAGAACCAGTCCCTAAACATCTCTGCTGTGAGAGAACCGGTCCCTAAACGTCTCTCCTGTAAGAGAACTGGTCCCTAAACGTGTCTGCTGTGAGAGAACCGGTCCCTAAACGTCTCTGCTGTGAGAGAACCGGTCCCTAAACGTCTCTCCTGTAAGAGAACCGGTCCGTACATGACTCTGCTGTGAGAGAACCGGTCCCTAAACGTCTCTGCTGTGAGAGAACCTGTCCCTAAACGTCTCTGCTGTGAGAGAACCGGTCCCTAAACGTTTCTCCTGTGAGAGAACCAGTCCCTAAACATCTCTGCTGTGAGAGAACCAGTCCTTAAACATCTCTGCTGTGACAGAAGCAGTCCCTAAACGTCTCTCCTGTGAGAGAACCGGTCCCTAAACATCTCTGCTGTGACAGAAGCAGTCCCTAAACGTCTCTCCAATGAGAGAACCGGTCCCTAAACGTCTCTGCTGTGACAGAAGCAGTCCCTAAACGTCTCTGTTGTAAGAGAACCGGTCCCTAAACGTCTCTGCTGTAAGAGAACCGGTCCCTAAACATCTCTGCTGTAAGAGAACCGGTCCCTAAACGTCTCTGCTATAAGAGAACCGGTCCCTAAACATCTCTGCTGTAAGAGCACCGGTCCCTAAACGTCTCTCCTGTAAGAGAACCCTTCCCTAATCATCTCTGCTGTAAGAGAACCGGTCCCTAAACGTCTCTGCTGTAAGAGAACTGGTCCCTAAACGTCTCTGCTGTGAGACAACAGGTCCCTAAACATTACTGTTGTAAGAGAACCGGTCCCTAAACGTCTCTCCAATGAGATAACCGGTCCCTAAACGTCTCTGCTGTAAGAGAACCGGTCCCTAAACGTCTCTCCTGTAAGAGAACTGGTCCCTAAACGTGTCTGCTGTGAGAGAACCGGTCCCTAAACGTCTCTGCTGTGAGTGAACCGGTCCCTAAACGTCTCTCCTGTAATAGAACCGGTCCGTACATGACTCTGCTGTGAGAGAACCGGTCCCTAAACGTCTCTCCTCTGAGAGAACCTGTCCCTAAACGTCTCTGCTGTGAGAGAACCGGTCCCTAAACGTTTCTCCTGTGAGAGAACCAGTCCCTAAACATCTCTGCTGTGAGAGAACCAGTCCTTAAACGTCTCTGCTGTGACAGATGCAGACCCTTAACGTCTCTCCTGTGAGAGAACCGGTCCCTACACATCTCTGCTGTGACAGAAGCAGTCCCTAAACGTCTCTCCTGTGAGAGAACCGGTCCCTAATCGTCTCTGCTGTGACAGAAGCAGTCCCTAAACGTCTCTGTTGTAAGAGAACTGGTCCCTAAACGTCTCTGCTGTAAGAGAACCGGTCCTTAAACGTCTCTCCTGTAAGGGAACCGGTCCATAAACGTCTCTGCTGTGAGAGAACCAGTCCATAAACGTCTCTGCTGTGAGAGAACCTGTCCCTAAACGTCTCTGCTGTGAGAGAACCGGTCCCTAAACGTTTCTCCTGTGAGTGAACCAGTCCCTAAACATCTCTGCTGTGAGAGAACCTGTCCTTAAACGTCTCTGCTGTGACAGAAGCAGTCCCTAAACGTCCCTCCTGTGAGAGAACCGGTCCCTAAACGTCTCTGCTGTGGCAGAAGCAGTCCCTAAACGTCTCTGATGTGAGAGAACTGGTCCCTAAACATGTCTTCGGTAAGAGAACTGGTCCCTAAACGTGTCTGCTGTGAGAGAACCGGTCCCTAAACATCTCTGCTGTAAGAGCACCGGTCCTTAAACGTCTCTCCTGTAAGGGAACCGGTCCATAAACGTCTCTGCTGTGAGAGAACCAGTCCATAAACGTCTCTGCTGTGAGAGAACCTGTCCCTAAACGTCTCTGCTGTGAGAGAACCGGTCCCTAAACGTTTCTCCTGTGAGTGAACCAGTCCCTAAACATCTCTGCTGTGAGAGAACCTGTCCTTAAACGTCTCTGCTGTGACAGAAGCAGTCCCTAAACGTCCCTCCTGTGAGAGAACCGGTCCCTAAACGTCTCTGCTGTGGCAGAAGCAGTCCCTAAACGTCTCTGATGTGAGAGAACCGGTCCCTAAACATGTCTTCGGTAAGAGAACTGGTCCCTAAACGTGTCTGCTGTGAGAGAACCTGTCCCTAAACTTCTCTGCTGTAAGATAACCGGTCACTAAACGTCTCTCCTGTGAGAGAACCGGTCCCTAAACATGTCTTCGGTAAGATAACCGGTCCCTAAACGTCTCTGCTGTGAGTGAACCTGTCCCTAAATGTCACTGCTGTAAGAGAACCAGTCCCTAAACGTCTTTGCTGTAAGAGATCCGGTCCTTAAACGTCTCTGCTGTAAGAGAACCGGTCCCTAAACGTCTTTGCTGTAAGAGATCCGGTCCTTAAACGTCTCTGCTGTTAGAGAACCGGTCCCTAAACGTCTCTGCTGTAAGAGAACCAGTCACTAAACGTCTCTGCTGTGAGAGAACCGGTACCTAAACGTCTCTCCTGTAAGAGAACCGGTCCCTAAACGTCTCTGCTGTGAGAGAACCAGTCCCTAAACGTCTCTGCTGTGAGAGAACCTGTCCCTAAACGTCTCTGCTGTGAGAGAACCAGTCCCTAAACGTATCTCCTGTGAGTGAACCAGTCCCTAAACATCTCTGCTGTGAGAGAACCAGTCCTTAAACGTCTCTGCTGTGACAGAAGCAGTCCCTAAACGTCTCTCCTGTGAGAGAACCGGTCCCTAAACGTCTCTGCTGTGACAGAAGCAGTCCCTAAACGTCTCTCCTGTAAGAGAACTGGTCCCTAAACGTGTCTGCTGTGAGAGAACCGGTCCCTAAACGTCTCTGCTGTGAGTGAACCGGTCCCTAAACGTCTCTCCTGTAAGAGAACCGGTCCGTACATGACTCTGCTGTGAGAGAACCGGTCCCTAAACGTCTCTCCTCTGAGAGAACCTGTCCCTAAACGTCTCTGCTGTGAGAGAACCGGTCCCTAAACGTTTCTCCTGTGAGAGAACCAGTCCCTAAACATCTCTGCTGTGAGAGAACCAGTCCTTAAACGTCTCTGCTGTGACAGATGCAGACCCTTAACGTCTCTCCTGTGAGAGAACCGGTCCCTACACATCTCTGCTGTGACAGAAGCAGTCCCTAAACGTCTCTCCTGTGAGAGAACCGGTCCCTAATCGTCTCTGCTGTGACAGAAGCAGTCCCTAAACGTCTCTGTTGTAAGAGAACTGGTCCCTAAACGTCTCTGCTGTAAGAGAACCGGTCCTTAAACGTCTCTCCTGTAAGGGAACCGGTCCATAAACGTCTCTGCTGTGAGAGAACCAGTCCATAAACGTCTCTGCTGTGAGAGAACCTGTCCCTAAACGTCTCTGCTGTGAGAGAACCGGTCCCTAAACGTTTCTCCTGTGAGTGAACCAGTCCCTAAACATCTCTGCTGTGAGAGAACCTGTCCTTAAACGTCTCTGCTGTGACAGAAGCAGTCCCTAAACGTCCCTCCTGTGAGAGAACCGGTCCCTAAACGTCTCTGCTGTGGCAGAAGCAGTCCCTAAACGTCTCTGATGTGAGAGAACTGGTCCCTAAACATGTCTTCGGTAAGAGAACTGGTCCCTAAACGTGTCTGCTGTGAGAGAACCGGTCCCTAAACATCTCTGCTGTAAGAGCACCGGTCCTTAAACGTCTCTCCTGTAAGGGAACCGGTCCATAAACGTCTCTGCTGTGAGAGAACCAGTCCATAAACGTCTCTGCTGTGAGAGAACCTGTCCCTAAACGTCTCTGCTGTGAGAGAACCGGTCCCTAAACGTTTCTCCTGTGAGTGAACCAGTCCCTAAACATCTCTGCTGTGAGAGAACCTGTCCTTAAACGTCTCTGCTGTGACAGAAGCAGTCCCTAAACGTCCCTCCTGTGAGAGAACCGGTCCCTAAACGTCTCTGCTGTGGCAGAAGCAGTCCCTAAACGTCTCTGATGTGAGAGAACCGGTCCCTAAACATGTCTTCGGTAAGAGAACTGGTCCCTAAACGTGTCTGCTGTGAGAGAACCTGTCCCTAAACTTCTCTGCTGTAAGATAACCGGTCACTAAACGTCTCTCCTGTGAGAGAACCGGTCCCTAAACATGTCTTCGGTAAGATAACCGGTCCCTAAACGTCTCTGCTGTGAGTGAACCTGTCCCTAAATGTCACTGCTGTAAGAGAACCAGTCCTTAAACGTCTTTGCTGTAAGAGATCCGGTCCTTAAACGTCTCTGCTGTAAGAGAACCGGTCCCTAAACGTCTTTGCTGTAAGAGATCCGGTCCTTAAACGTCTCTGCTGTAAGAGAACCGGTCCCTAAACGTCTCTGCTGTAAGAGAACCAGTCACTAAACGTCTCTGCTGTGAGAGAACCGGTACCTAAACGTCTCTCCTGTAAGAGAACCGGTCCCTAAACGTCTCTGCTGTGAGAGAACCAGTCCCTAAACGTCTCTGCTGTGAGAGAACCTGTCCCTAAACGTCTCTGCTGTGAGAGAACCAGTCCCTAAACGTATCTCCTGTGAGTGAACCAGTCCCTAAACATCTCTGCTGTGAGAGAACCAGTCCTTAAACGTCTCTGCTGTGACAGAAGCAGTCCCTAAACGTCTCTCCTGTGAGAGAACCGGTCCCTAAACGTCTCTGCTGTGACAGAAGCAGTCCCTAAACGTCTCTCCTGTGAGAGAACCGGTCCCTAAACGTCTCTGCTGTGACAGAAGCAGTCCCTAAACGTCTCTGTTGTAAGAGAACCAGTCCCTAAACGTCTCTGCTGTAAGAGAACCGGTCCCTAAACATCTCTGCTGTAAGAGCACCGGTCCTTAAACGTCTTTCCTGTAAGGGAACAGGTCCCTAAACGTCTCTGCTGTGAGAGAACCAGTCCATAAACGTCTCTGCTGTGAGAGAACCTGTCCCTAAACGTCTCTGCTGTGAGAGAACCGGTCCCTAAACGTTTCTCATGTGAGTGAACCAGTCCCTAAACATCTCTGCTGTGAGAGAACCAGTCCTTAAACGTCTCTGCTGTGACAGAAGCAGTCCCTAAACGTCCCTCCTGTGAGAGAACCGGTCCCTAAACGTCTCTGCTGTGGCAGAAGCAGTCCCTAAACGTCTCTGATGTGAGAGAACCGGTCCCTAAACATGTCTTCGGTAAGAGAACTGGTCCCTAAACGTGTCTGCTGTGAGAGAACCTGTCCCTAAACGTCTCTGCTGTGAGATAACCGGTCACTAAACGTCTCTCCTGTGAGAGAACCGGTCCCTAAACATGTCTTCGGTAAGAGAACTGGTCCCTAAACGTGTCTGCTGTGAGAGAACCTGTCCCTAAACGTCTCTGCTGTAAGATAACCGGTCCCTAAACGTCTCTGCTGTGAGTGAACCGGTCCCTAAACGTCACTGCTGTAAGAGAACCAGTCCCTAAACGTCTGCTGTAAGAGAACCGGTCCCTAAACGTCTTTGCTGTAAGAGATCCGGTCCTTAAATGTCTCAGCTGTAAGAGAACCGGTCCCTAAACGTCTCTGCTGTAAGAGAACCAGTCACTAAACGTCTCTGCTGTGAGAGAACCGGTCCCTAAACGTCTCTCCTGTAAGAGAACCGGTCCCTAAACGTCTCTGCTGTGAGAGAACCAGTCCCTAAACGTCTCTGCTGTGAGAGAACCAGTCCCTAAACATCTCTCCTGTGAGAGAACCGGTCCCTAAACATGTCTTCGGTAAGATAACCGGTCCCTAAACGTCTCTGCTGTGAGTGAACCTGTCCCTAAATGTCACTACTGTAAGATAACCAGTCCCTAAACGTCTGCTGTAAGAGAACCGGTCCCTAAACGTCTTTGCTGTAAGAGAACCGGTCCCTAAACGTCTCTGCTGTAAGAGAACCAGTCACTAAACGTCTCTGCTGTGAGAGAACCGGTACCTAAACGTCTCTCCTGTAAGAGAACCGGTCCCTAAACGTCTCTGCTGTGAGAGAACCAGTCCCTAAACGTCTCTGCTGTGAGAGAACCTGTCCCTAAACGTCTCTGCTGTGAGAGAACCAGTCCCTAAACGTATCTCCTGTGAGTGAACCAGTCCCTAAACATCTCTGCTGTGAGAGAACCAGTCCTTAAACGTCTCTGCTGTGACAGAAGCAGTCCCTAAACGTCTCTCCTGTGAGAGAACCGGTCCCTAAACGTCTCTGCTGTGACAGAAGCAGTCCCTAAACGTCTCTCCTGTGAGAGAACCGGTCCCTAAACGTCTCTGCTGTGACAGAAGCAGTCCCTAAACGTCTCTGTTGTAAGAGAACCAGTCCCTAAACGTCTCTGCTGTAAGAGAACCGGTCACTAAACATCTCTGCTGTAAGAGCACCGGTCCTTAAACGTCTTTCCTGTAAGGGAACAGGTCCCTAAACGTCTCTGCTGTGAGAGAACCAGTCCATAAACGTCTCTGCTGTGAGAGAACCTGTCCCTAAACGTCTCTGCTGTGAGAGAACCGGTCCCTAAACGTTTCTCATGTGAGTGAACCAGTCCCTAAACATCTCTGCTGTGAGAGAACCAGTCCTTAAACGTCTCTGCTTTGACAGAAGCAGTCCCTAAACGTCCCTCCTGTGAGAGAACCGGTCCCTAAACGTCTCTGCTGTGGCAGAAGCAGTCCCTAAACGTCTCTGATGTGAGAGAACCGGTCCCTAAACATGTCTTCGGTAAGAGAACTGGTCCCTAAACGTGTCTGCTGTGAGAGAACCTGTCCCTAAACGTCTCTGCTGTAAGATAACCGGTCACTAAACGTCTCTCCTGTGAGAGAACCGGTCCCTAAACATGTCTTCGGTAAGAGAACTGGTCCCTAAACGTCTCTGCTGTAAGATAACCGGTCCCTAAACGTCTCTGCTGTGAGTGAACCGGTCCCTAAAAGTCACTGCTGTAAGAGAACCAGTCCCTAAACGTCTGCTGTAAGAGAACCGGTCCCTAAACGTCTTTGCTGTAAGAGATCCGGTCCTTAAATGTCTCAGCTGTAAGAGAACCGGTCCCTAAACGTCTCTGCTGTAAGAGAACCAGTCACTAAACGTCTCTGCTGTGAGAGAACCGGTCCCTAAACGTCTCTCCTGTAAGAGAACCGGTCCCTAAACGTCTCTGCTGTGAGAGAACCAGTCCCTAAACGTCTCTGCTGTGAGAGAACCTGTCCCTAAACGTCTCTGCTGTGAGAGAACCAGTCCCTAAACGTTTCTCCTGTGAGTGAACCAGTCCCTAAACATCTCTGCTGTGAGAGAACCAGTCCTTAAACGTCTCTGCTGTGACAGAAGCAGTCCCTAAACGTCTCTCCTGTGAGAGAACCGGTCCCTAAACGTCTCTGCTGTGACAGAAGCAGTCCCTAAACGTCTCTGCTGTAAGAGAACCGGTCACTACATGTCACTGTTGTAAGAGAACCGGTCCCTAAATGTCTCTGCTGTAAGAGAACCGGTCCCTTAACATCTCTGCTGTAAGAGCACAGGTCCTTATACGTCTCTCCTGTAAGAGAACCGTTCCCTAAACGTCTCTGCTGTGAGAGAACCAGTCCCTAAACGTATCTGGTGTGAGAGAACCGGTCCTTAAACGTCTCTGCTGTAAGATAACCGGTCCCTAAACGTCTCTGCTGTAAGAGAACCAGTCACTAAACGTCTCTGCTGTGAGAGAACCGGTCCCTAAACGTCTCTCCTGTAAGAGAACCGGTCCCTAAACGTCTGCTGTGAGAGAATCAGTCCCTAAACGTCTCTGCTGTGAGAGAACCTGTCCCTAAACGTCTCTGCTGTGAGAGAACCAGTCCCTAAACGTTTCTCCTGTGATTGAACCAGTCCCTAAACATCTCTGCTGTGAGAGAACCAGTCCTTAAACGTCTCTGATGTGACAGAAGCAGTCCCTAAACGTCTCTCCTGTGAGAGAACCGGACCCTAAACGTCTCTGCTGTGACAGAAGCAGTCACTAAACGGCTCTCCTGTGAGAGAACCGCTCACTAAACATCTCTGCTGTGACAGAAGCAGTCCCTAAACGTCTCTGCTGTAAGAGAACCGGTCACTATACATCTCTGTTGTAAGAGAACCGGTCCCTAAACGTCTCTCCTGTGAGAGAACCAGTCCCTAAACATCTCTGCTGTGAGAGAACCGGTCCCTAAATGTCTCTGCTGTGAGAGAACCGGTCCCTAAACGTTTCTCCTGTGAGAGAACCAGTCCCTAAACATCTCTGCTGTGAGAGAACCAGTCCTTAAACATCTCTGCTGTGAGAGAACCAGTCCTTAAATGACTCTGCTGTGAGAGAACCAGTCCCTAAACGTCTCTGCTGTGAGAGAACCAGTCCCTAAACATCTCTGCTGTGAGAGAACCAGTCCTTAAACATCTCTGCTGTGAGAGAACCAGTCCTTAAATGTCTCTGCTGTGAGAGAACCAGTCCCTAAACGTCTCTGCTGTAAGAGAACCGGTCACTATACATCTCTGTTGTAAGAGAACTGGTCCCTAAACGTCTCTACTGTGAGAGAACCAGTCCCTAAACATCTCTGCTGTGAGAGAACCGGTCCCTAAATGTCTCTGCTGTGACAGAACCGGTCCCTAAACGTTTCTCCTGTGAGAGAACCAGTCCCTAAACATCTCTGCTGTGAGAGAACCAGTCCTTAAACATCTCTGCTGTGAGTGAACCTGTCCCTAAATGTCACTGCTGTAAGAGAACCAGTCCCTAAACGTCTGCTGTAAGAGAACCGGTCCCTAAACGTCTTTGCTGTAAGAGAACCGGTCCCTAAACGTCTCTGCTGTAAGAGAACCAGTCACTAAACGTCTCTGCTGTGAAAGAACCGGTACCTAAACGTCTCTCCTGTAAGAGAACCGGTCCCTAAACGTCTCTGCTGTGAGAGAACCAGTCCCTAAACGTCTCTGCTGTGAGAGAACCTGTCCCTAAACGTCTCTGCTGTGAGAGAACCAGTCCCTAAACGTATCTCCTGTGAGTGAACCAGTCCCTAAACATCTCTGCTGTGAGAGAACCAGTCCTTAAACGTCTCTGCTGTGACAGAAGCAGTCCCTAAACGTCTCTCCTGTGAGAGAACCGGTCCCTAAACGTCTCTGCTGTGACAGAAGCAGTCCCTAAACGTCTCTCCTGTGAGAGAACCGGTCCCTAAACGTCTCTGCTGTGACAGAAGCAGTCCCTAAACGTCTCTGTTGTAAGAGAACCAGTCCCTAAACGTCTCTGCTGTAAGAGAACCGGTCACTAAACATCTCTGCTGTAAGAGCACCGGTCCTTAAACGTCTTTCCTGTAAGGGAACTTGTCCCTAAACGTCTCTGCTGTGAGAGAACCAGTCCATAAACGTCTCTGCTGTGAGAGAACCTGTCCCTAAACGTCTCTGCTGTGAGAGAACCGGTCCCTAAACGTTTCTCATGTGAGTGAACCAGTCCCTAAACATCTCTGCTGTGAGAGAACCAGTCCTTAAACGTCTCTGCTTTGACAGAAGCAGTCCCTAAACGTCCCTCCTGTGAGAGAACCGGTCCCTAAACGTCTCTGCTGTGGCAGAAGCAGTCCCTAAACGTCTCTGATGTGAGAGAACCGGTCCCTAAACATGTCTTCGGTAAGAGAACTGGTCCCTAAACGTGTCTGCTGTGAGAGAACCTGTCCCTAAACGTCTCTGCTGTAAGATAACCGGTCACTAAACGTCTCTCCTGTGAGAGAACCGGTCCCTAAACATGTCTTCGGTAAGAGAACTGGTCCCTAAACGTCTCTGCTGTAAGATAACCGGTCCCTAAACGTCTCTGCTGTGAGTGAACCGGTCCCTAAAAGTCACTGCTGTAAGAGAACCAGTCCCTAAACGTCTGCTGTAAGAGAACCGGTCCCTAAACGTCTTTGCTGTAAGAGATCCGGTCCTTAAATGTCTCAGCTGTAAGAGAACCGGTCCCTAAACGTCTCTGCTGTAAGAGAACCAGTCACTAAACGTCTCTGCTGTGAGAGAACCGGTCCCTAAACGTCTCTCCTGTAAGAGAACCGGTCCCTAAACGTATCTGCTGTGAGAGAACCAGTCCCTAAACGTCTCTGCTGTGAGAGAACCTGTCCCTAAACGTCTCTGCTGTGAGAGAACCAGTCCCTAAACGTTTCTCCTGTGAGTGAACCAGTCCCTAAACATCTCTGCTGTGAGAGAACCAGTCCTTAAACGTCTCTGCTGTGACAGAAGCAGTCCCTAAACGTCTCTCCTGTGAGAGAACCGGTCCCTAAACGTCTCTGCTGTGACAGAAGCAGTCCCTAAACGTCTCTGCTGTAAGAGAACCGGTCACTACATGTCACTGTTGTAAGAGAACCGGTCCCTAAATGTCTCTGCTGTAAGAGAACCGGTCCCTTAACATCTCTGCTGTAAGAGCACAGGTCCTTATACGTCTCTCCTGTAAGAGAACCGGTCCCTAAACGTCTCTGCTGTGAGAGAACCAGTCCCTAAACGTATCTGGTGTGAGAGAACCGGTCCTTAAACGTCTCTGCTGTAAGATAACCGGTCCCTAAACGTCTCTGCTGTAAGAGAACCAGTCACTAAACGTCTCTGCTGTGAGAGAACCGGTCCCTAAACGTCTCTCCTGTAAGAGAACCGGTCCCTAAACGTCTGCTGTGAGAGAATCAGTCCCTAAACGTCTCTGCTGTGAGAGAACCTGTCCCTAAACGTCTCTGCTGTGAGAGAACCAGTCCCTAAACGTTTCTCCTGTGATTGAACCAGTCCCTAAACATCGCTGCTGTGAGAGAACCAGTCCTTAAACGTCTCTGCTGTGACAGAAGCAGTCACTAAACGGCTCTCCTGTGAGAGAACCGCTCACTAAACATCTCTGCTGTGACAGAAGCAGTCCCTAAACGTCTCTGCTGTAAGAGAACCGGTCACTATACATCTCTGTTGTAAGAGAACCGGTCCCTAAACGTCTCTCCTGTGAGAGAACCAGTCCCTAAACATCTCTGCTGTGAGAGAACCGGTCCCTAAATGTCTCTGCTGTGAGAGAACCGGTCCCTAAACGTTTCTCCTGTGAGAGAACCAGTCCCTAAACATCTCTGCTGTGAGAGAACCAGTCCTTAAACATCTCTGCTGTGAGAGAACCAGTCCTTAAATGACTCTGCTGTGAGAGAACCAGTCCCTAAACGTCTCTGCTGTGAGAGAACCAGTCCCTAAACATCTCTGCTGTGAGAGAACCAGTCCTTAAACATCTCTGCTGTGAGAGAACCAGTCCTTAAATGTCTCTGCTGTGAGAGAACCAGTCCCTAAACGTCTCTGCTGTAAGAGAACCGGTCACTATACATCTCTGTTGTAAGAGAACCGGTCCCTAAACGTCTCTACTGTGAGAGAACCAGTCCCTAAACATCTCTGCTGTGAGAGAACCGGTCCCTAAATGTCTCTGCTGTGACAGAACCGGTCCCTAAACGTTTCTCCTGTGAGAGAACCAGTCCCTAAACATCTCTGCTGTGAGAGAACCAGTCCTTAAACATCTCTGCTGTGAGAGAACCAGTCCTTAAATGTCTCTGCTGTGAGAGAACCGGACCCTAAACATCTCTCCTGTGAGAGAACCAGTCCTTAAACATCTCTGCTGTGAGAGAACCAGTCCCTAAACGTCTCTGCTGTGATAGAACCTGTCCCTAAACGTCTCTGCTGTGCAGAACCATTCCCTAAACGTTTCTCCTGTGAGTGAACCAGTCCCTAAACATCTCTGCTGTGAGAGAACCAGCCCTTTAACATCTCTGCTGTGACAGAAGCAGTCCCTAAACGTCTCTCCTGTGAGAGAACCGGTCCCTAAACGTCTCTGCTGTGACAGAAGCAGTCCCTAAACGTGTCTGCTGTAAGAGAACCGGTCACTACATGTCACTGTTGTAAGAGAACCGTTCCCTAAATGTCTCTGCTGTAAGAGAACCGGTCCCTTAACATCTCTGCTGTAAGAGCACAGGTCCTTAAACGTCTCTCCTGTAAGAGAACCGGTCCCTAAACGTCTCTGCTGTGAGAGAACCAGTCCCTAAACGTCTCTGCTGTAAGATAACCGGTCCCTAAACGTCTCTGCTGTGAGTGAACCGGTCCCTAAACGTCACTGCTGTAAGAGAACCAGTCCCTAAACGTCTGCTGTAAGAGAACCGGTCCCTAAACGTCTTTGCTGTAAGAGATCCGGTCCTTAAACGTCTCTGCTGTAAGAGAACCGGTCCCTAAACGTCTCTGCTGTAAGATAACCAGTCACTAAACGTCTCTGCTGTAAGAGAACCGGTCCCTAAACGTCTCTCCTGTAAGAGAACCGGTCCCTAAACGTCTCTGCTGTGAGAGAACCTGTCCCTAAACGTCTCTGCTGTGATAGAACCAGTCCCTAAACGTTTCTCCTGTGAGTGAACCAGTCCCTAAACATCTCTGCTGTGAGAGAACCAGTCCCTAAACGTCTCTGCTGTGAGAGAACATGTCCCTAAACGTCTCTGCTGTGAGAGAACCAATCACTAAACGTTTCTCCTGTGAGTGAACCAGTCCCTAAACATCTCTGCTGTGAGAGAACCAGTCCTTAAACGTCTCTGCTGTGACAGAAGCAGTCACTAAACGTCTCTCCTGTGAGAGAACCGCTCCCTAAACATCTCTGCTGTGACAGAAGCAGTCCCTAAACGTCTCTGCTGTAAGAGAACCGGTCACTATACATCTCTGTTGTAAGAGAACCGGTCCCTAAATGTCTCTCCTGTGAGAGAACCGGTCCCTAAACATCTCTGCTGTGAGAGAACCGGTCCCTAAATGTCTCTGCTGTGAGAGAACCGGTCCCTAAACGTTTCTCCTGTGAGAGAAGCAGTCCCTAAACATCTTTGCTGTGAGAGAACCAGTCCTTAAACGTCTCTGCTGTGACAGAAGCAGTCCCTAAACGTCTCTCCTGTGAGAGAACCGGTCCCTAAACGTGTCTGCTGTGACAGAAGCAGTCCCTAAACGTCTGCTGTTAGAGAACCGGTCCCTAAACGTCTCTCCTGTAAGAGAACCAGTCCCTAAACATCTCTGCTGTGAGAGAACCGGTCCCTAAACGTCTCTGCTGTGAGAGAACCGGTCCCTAAACGTCTCTGCTGTGAGAGAACCGAATCCTAAACATCTCTGCTGTAAGAAAACCGGTCCCTAAACGTCTCTGCTGTGAGAGTACCAGACCCTAAACATCTCTGCTGTGAGAGAACCAGTCCTTAAACGTCTCTGCTGTGAAAGAAGGAGTCCCTAAACGTCTCTCCTGTGAGAGAACCGGTACCTAAACGTCTCTGCTGTGACAGAAGCAGTTCTTAAACGCCTCTCCTGTGAGAGAACCGGTCCCTAAACATCTCTGCTGTAAGAGAACCGGTCCCTAAACATCTCTGCTGTAAGAGCACCGGTCCCTAAATGTCTCTCCTGTAAGAGAACCGGTCCCTAAACATCTCTGCTGTAAGAGAACCAGTCCCTAAACGTCTCTGCTGTAAGAGAACTGGTCCCTAAACGTCTCTGCTGTTAGACAACAGGTCCCTAAACGTCTCTGTTGTAAGAGAACCGGTCCCTAAACGTCTCTCCAATGAGAGAACCGGTCCCTAAACGTCTCTGCTGTAAGAGAACCGGTCCCTAAACGTCTCTCCTGTAAGAGAACTGGTCCCTAAACGTGTCTGCTGTGAGTGAACCAGTCCCTAAACATCTCTGCTGTGAGAGAACCAGTCCTTAAACGTCTCTGCTGTGACAGAAGCAGTCCCTAAACGTCTCTCCTGTGAGAGAACCGGACCCTAAACGTCTCTGCTGTGACAGAAGCAGTCACTAAACGTCTCTCCTGTGAGAGAACCGCTCCCTAAACATCTCTGCTGTGACAGAAGCAGTCCCTAAACGTCTCTGCTGTAAGAGAACCGGTCACTATACATCTCTGTTGTAAGAGAACCGGTCCCTAAACGTCTCTCCTGTGAGAGAACCGGTCCCTAAACATGTCTTCGGTAAGAGAACTGGTCCCTAAACGTCTCTGCTGTAAGATAACCGGTCCCTAAACGTCTCTGCTGTGATTGAACCGGTCCCTAAACGTCACTGCTGTAAGAGAACCAGTCCCTAAACGTCTGCTGTAAGAGAACCGGTCCCTAAACGTCTTTGCTGTAAGAGATCCGGTCCTTAAATGTCTCAGCTGTAAGAGAACCGGTCCCTAAACGTCTCTGCTGTAAGAGAACCAGTCACTAAACGTCTCTGCTGTGAGAGAACCGGTCCCTAAACGTCTCTCCTGTAAGAGAACCGGTCCCTAAACGTCTCTGCTGTGAGAGAACCAGTCCCTAAACGTCTCTGCTGTGAGAGAACCTGTCCCTAAACGTCTCTGCTGTGAGAGAACCAGTCCTTAAACGTTTCTCCTGTGAGTGAACCAGTCCCTAAACATCTCTGCTGTGAGAGAACCAGTCCTTAAACGTCTCTGCTGTGACAGAAGCAGTCCCTAAACGTCTCTCCTGTGAGAGAACCGGTCCCTAAACGTCTCTGCTGTGACAGAACCAGTCCCTAAACGTCTCTGCTGTAAGAGAACCGGTCCCTAAACATCTCTGCTGTAAGAGCACCGGTCCTTAAACGTCTTTCCTGTAAGGGAACAGGTCCCTAAACGTCTCTGCTGTGAGAGAACCAGTCCATAAACGTCTCTGCTGTGAGAGAACCTGTCCCTAAACATCTCTGCTGTGAGAGAACCGGTCCCTAAACGTTTCTCATGTGAGTGAACCAGTCCCTAAACATCTCTGCTGTGAGAGAACCAGTCCTTAAACGTCTCTGCTGTGACAGAAGCAGTCCCTAAACGTCTCTCCTGTGAGAGAACCGGTCCCTAAACGTCTCTGCTGTGACAGAACCAGTCCCTAAACGTCTCTGCTGTAAGAGAACCGGTCCCTAAACATCTCTGCTGTAAGAGCACCGGTCCTTAAACGTCTTTCCTGTAAGGGAACAGGTCCCTAAACGTCTCTGCTGTGAGAGAACCAGTCCATAAACGTCTCTGCTGTGAGAGAACCTGTCCCTAAACATCTCTGCTGTGAGAGAACCGGTCCCTAAACGTTTCTCATGTGAGTGAACCAGTCCCTAAACATCTCTGCTGTGAGAGAACCAGTCCTTAAACGTCTCTGCTGTGACAGAAGCAGTCCCTAAACGTCCCTCCTGTGAGAGAACCGGTCCCTAAACGTCTCTGCTGTGGCAGAAGCAGTCCCTAAACGTCTCTGATGTGAGAGAACCGGTCCCTAAACATGTCTTCGGTAAGAGAACTGGTCCCTAAACGTGTCTGCTGTGAGAGAACCTGTCCCTAAACGTCTCTGCTGTAAGATAACCGGTCACTAAACGTCTCTCCTGTGAGAGAACCGGTCCCTAAACATGTCTTCGGTAAGAGAACTGGTCCCTAAACGTCTCTGCTGTAAGATAACCGGTCCCTAAACGTCTCTGCTGTGAGTGAACCGGTCCCTAAACGTCACTGCTGTAAGAGAACCAGTCCCTAAACGTCTGCTGTAAGAGAACCGGTCCCTAAACGTCTTTGCTGTAAGAGATCCGGTCCTTAAATGTCTCAGCTGTAAGAGAACCGGTCCCTAAACGTCTCTGCTGTAAGAGAACCAGTCACTAAACGTCTCTGCTGTGAGAGAACCGGTCCCTAAACGTCTCTCCTGTAAGAGAACCGGTCCCTAAACGTCTCTGCTGTGAGAGAACCAGTCCCTAAACGTCTCTGCTGTGAGAGAACCTGTCCCTAAACGTCTCTGCTGTGAGAGAACCAGTCCCTAAACGTTTCTCCTGTGAGTGAACCAGTCCCTAAACATCTCTGATGTGAGAGAACCAGTCCTTAAACGTCTCTGCTGTGACAGAAGCAGTCCCTAAACGTCTCTCCTGTGAGAGAACCGGTCCCTAAACGTCTCTGCTGTGACAGAAGCAGTCCCTAAACGTCTCTGCTGTTAGAGAACCGGTCACTACATGTCACTGTTGTAAGAGAACCGGTCCCTAAATGTCTCTGCTGTAAGAGAACCGGTCCATTAACATCTCTGCTGTAAGAGCACAGGTCCTTATACGTCTCTCCTGTAAGAGAACCGGTCCCTAAACGTCTCTGCTGTGAGAGAACCAGTCCCTAAACGTATCTGGTGTGAGAGAACCGGTCCTTAAACGTCTCTGCTGTAAGATAACCGGTCCCTAAACGTCTCTGCTGTAAGAGAACCAGTCACTAAACGTCTCTGCTGTGAGAGAACCGGTCCCTAAACGTCTCTCCTGTAAGAGAACCGGTCCCTAAACGTCTGCTGTGAGAGAACCAGTCCCTAAACGTCTCTGCTGTGAGAGAACCTGTCCCTAAACGTCTCTGCTGTGAGAGAACCAGTCCCTAAACGTTTCTCCTGTGATTGAACCAGTCCCTAAACATCTCTGCTGTGAGAGAACCAGTCCTTAAACGTCTCTGATGTGACAGAAGCAGTCCCTAAACGTCTCTCCTGTGAGAGAACCGGAACCTAAACGTCTCTGCTGTGACAGAAGCAGTCACTAAACGGCTCTCCTGTGAGAGAACCGCTCACTAAACATCTCTGCTGTGACAGAAGCAGTCCCTAAACGTCTCTGCTGTAAGAGAACCGGTCACTATACATCTCTGTTGTAAGAGAACCGGTCCCTAAACGTCTCTCCTGTGAGAGAACCAGTCCCTAAACATCTCTGCTGTGAGAGAACCGGTCCCTAAATGTCTCTGCTGTGAGAGAACCGGTCCCTAAACGTTTCTCCTGTGAGAGAACCAGTCCCTAAATATCTCTGCTGTGAGAGAACCAGTCCTTAAACATCTCTGCTGTGAGAGAACCAGTCCTTAAATGACTCTGCTGTGAGAGAACCAGTCCCTAAACGTCTCTGCTGTGAGAGAACCAGTCCCTAAACATCTCTGCTGTGAGAGAACCAGTCCTTAAACATCTCTGCTGTGAGAGAACCAGTCCTTAAATGTCTCTGCTGTGAGAGAACCAGTCCCTAAACGTCTCTGCTGTAAGAGAACCGGTCACTATACATCTCTGTTGTAAGAGAACCGGTCCCTAAACGTCTCTACTGTGAGAGAACCAGTCCCTAAACATCTCTGCTGTGAGAGAACCGGTCCCTAAATGTCTCTGCTGTGAGAGAACTGGTCCCTAAACGTTTCTCCTGTGAGAGAACCAGTCCCTAAACATCTCTGCTGTGAGAGAACCAGTCCTTAAACATCTCTGCTGTGAGAGAACCAGTCCTTAAATGTCTCTGCTGTGAGAGAACCAGTCCCTAAACGTCTCTGCTGTGATAGAACCTGTCCCTAAACGTCTCTGCTGTGGGAGAACCATTCCCTAAACGTTTCTCCTGTGAGTGAACCAGTCCCTAAACATCTCTGCTGTGAGAGAACCAGCCCTTTAACATCTCTGCTGTGACAGAAGCAGTCCCTAAACGTCTCTCCTGTGAGAGAACCGGTCCCTAAACGTCTCTGCTGTGACAGAAGCAGTCCCTAAACGTCTCTGCTGTAAGAGAACCGGTCACTACATGTCACTGTTGTAAGAGAACCGGTCCCTAAATGTCTCTGCTGTAAGAGAACCGGTCCCTTAACATCTCTGCTGTAAGAGCACAGGTCCTTAAACGTCTCTCCTGTAAGAGAACCGGTCCCTAAACGTCTCTGCTGTGAGAGAACCAGTCCCTAAACGTCTCTGCTGTAAGATAACCGGTCCCTAAACGTCTCTGCTGTGAGTGAACCGGTCCCTAAACGTCACTGCTGTAAGAGAACCAGTCCCTAAACATCTGCTGTAAGAGAACCGGTCCCTAAACATCTTTGCTGTAAGAGATCCGGTCCTTAAACGTCTCTGCTGTAAGAGAACCGGTCCCTAAACGTCTCTGCTGTAAGATAACCAGTCACTAAACGTCTCTGCTGTAAGAGAACCGGTCCCTAAACGTCTCTCCTGTAAGAGAACCGGTCCCTAAACGTCTCTGCTGTGAGAGAACCTGTCCCTAAACGTCTCTGCTGTGATAGAACCAGTCCCTAAACGTTTCTCCTGTGAGTGAACCAGTCCCTAAACATCTCTGCTGTGAGAGAACCAGTCCCTAAACGTCTCTGCTGTGAGAGAACATGTCCCTAAACGTCTCTGCTGTGAGAGAACCAGTCACTAAACGTTTCTCCTGTGAGTGAACCAGTCCCTAAACATCTCTGCTGTGAGAGAACCAGTCCTTAAACGTCTCTGCTGTGACAGAAGCAGTCACTAAACGTCTCTCCTGTGAGAGAACCGCTCCCTAAACATCTCTGCTGTGACAGAAGCAGTCCCTAAACGTCTCTGCTGTAAGAGAACCGGTCACTATACATCTCTGTTGTAAGAGAACCGGTCCCTAAACGTCTCTCCTGTGAGAGAACCGGTCCCTAAACATCTCTGCTGTGAGAGAACCGGTCCCTAAATGTCTCTGCTGTGAGAGAACCGGTCCCTAAACGTTTCTCCTGTGAGAGAAGCAGTCCCTAAACATCTTTGCTGTGAGAGAACCAGTCCTTAAACGTCTCTGCTGTGACAGAAGCAGTCCCTAAACGTCTCTCCTGTGAGAGAACCGGTCCCTAAACGTGTCTGCTGTGACAGAAGCAGTCCCTAAACGTCTGCTGTTAGAGAACCGGTCCCTAAACGTCTCTCCTGTAAGAGAACCAGTCCCTAAACATCTCTGCTGTGAGAGAACCGGTCCCCAAACGTCTCTGCTGTGAGAGAACCGGTCCCTAAACGTCTCTGCTGTGAGAGAACCGAATCCTAAACATCTCTGCTGTAAGAAAACCGGTCCCTAAACGTCTCTGCTGTGAGAGAACCAGACCCTAAACATCTCTGCTGTGAGAGAACCAGTCCTTAAACGTCTCTGCTGTGAAAGAAGGAGTCCCTAAACGTCTCTCCTGTGAGAGAACCGGTACCTAAACGTCTCTGCTGTGACAGAAGCAGTTCTTAAACGCCTCTCCTGTGAGAGAACCGGTCCCTAAACATCTCTGCTGTAAGAGAACCGGTCCCTAAACATCTCTGCTGTAAGAGCACCGGTCCCTAAATGTCTCTCCTGTAAGAGAACCGGTCCCTAAACATCTCTGCTGTAAGAGAACCAGTCCCTAAACGTCTCTGCTGTAAGAGAACTGGTCCCTAAACGTCTCTGCTGTTAGACAACAGGTCCCTAAACGTCTCTGTTGTAAGAGAACCGGTCCCTAAACGTCTCTCCAATGAGAGAACCGGTCCCTAAACGTCTCTGCTGTAAGAGAACCGGTCCCTAAACGTCTCTCCTGTAAGAGAACTGGTCCCTAAACGTGTCTGCTGTGAGTGAACCAGTCCCTAAACATCTCTGCTGTGAGAGAACCAGTCCTTAAACGTCTCTGCTGTGACAGAAGCAGTCCATAAACGTCTCTCCTGTGAGAGAACCGGACCCTAAACGTCTCTGCTGTGACAGAAGCAGTCACTAAACGTCTCTCCTGTGAGAGAACCGCTCCCTAAACATCTCTGCTGTGACAGAAGCAGTCCCTAAACGTCTCTACTGTAAGAGAACCGGTCACTATACATCTCTGTTGTAAGAGAACCGGTCCCTAAACGTCTCTCCTGTGAGAGAACCGGTCCCTAAACATGTCTTCGGTAAGAGAACTGGTCCCTAAACGTCTCTGCTGTAAGATAACCGGTCCCTAAACGTCTCTGCTGTGAGTGAACCGGTCCCTAAACGTCACTGCTGTAAGAGAACCAGTCCCTAAACGTCTGCTGTAAGAGAACCGGTCCCTAAACGTCTTTGCTGTAAGAGATCCGGTCCTTAAATGTCTCAGCTGTAAGAGAACCGGTCCCTAAACGTCTCTGCTGTAAGAGAACCAGTCACTAAACGTCTCTGCTGTGAGAGAACCGGTCCCTAAACGTCTCTCCTGTAAGAGAACCGGTCCCTAAACGTCTCTGCTGTGAGAGAACCAGTCCCTAAACGTCTCTGCTGTGAGAGAACCTGTCCCTAAACGTCTCTGCTGTGAGAGAACCAGTCCCTAAACGTTTCTCCTGTGAGTGAACCAGTCCCTAAACATCTCTGCTGTGAGAGAACCAGTCCTTAAACGTCTCTGCTGTGACAGAAGCAGTCCCTAAACGTCTCTCCTGTGAGAGAACCGGTCCCTAAACGTCTCTGCTGTGACAGAACCAGTCCCTAAACGTCTCTGCTGTAAGAGAACCGGTCCCTAAACATCTCTGCTGTAAGAGCACCGGTCCTTAAACGTCTTTCCTGTAAGGGAACAGGTCCCTAAACGTCTCTGCTGTGAGAGAACCAGTCCATAAACGTCTCTGCTGTGAGAGAACCTGTCCCTAAACATCTCTGCTGTGAGAGAACCGGTCCCTAAACGTTTCTCATGTGAGTGAACCAGTCCCTAAACATCTCTGCTGTGAGAGAACCAGTCCTTAAACGTCTCTGCTGTGACAGAAGCAGTCCCTAAACGTCCCTCCTGTGAGAGAACCGGTCCCTAAACGTCTCTGCTGTGGCAGAAGCAGTCCCTAAACGTCTCTGATGTGAGAGAACCAGTCCCTAAACATGTCTTCGGTAAGAGAACTGGTCCCTAAACGTGTCTGCTGTGAGAGAACCTGTCCCTAAACGTCTCTGCTGTAAGATAACCGGTCACTAAACGTCTCTCCTGTGAGAGAACCGGTCCCTAAACATGTCTTCGGTAAGAGAACTGGTCCCTAAACGTCTCTGCTGTAAGATAACCGGTCCCTAAACGTCTCTGCTGTGAGTGAACCGGTCCCTAAACGTCACTGCTGTAAGAGAACCAGTCCCTAAACGTCTGCTGTAAGAGAACCGGTCCCTAAACGTCTTTGCTGTAAGAGATCCGGTCCTTAAATGTCTCAGCTGTAAGAGAACCGGTCCCTAAACGTCTCTGCTGTAAGAGAACCAGTCACTAAACGTCTCTGCTGTGAGAGAACCGGTCCCTAAACGTCTCTCCTGTAAGAGAACCGGTCCCTAAACGTCTCTGCTGTGAGAGAACCAGTCCCTAAACGTCTCTGCTGTGAGAGAACCTGTCCCTAAACGTCTCTGCTGTGAGAGAACCAGTCCCTAAACGTTTCTCCTGTGAGTGAACCAGTCCCTAAACATCTCTGATGTGAGAGAACCAGTCCTTAAACGTCTCTGCTGTGACAGAAGCAGTCCCTAAACGTCTCTCCTGTGAGAGAACCGGTCCCTAAACGTCTCTGCTGTGACAGAAGCAGTCCCTAAACGTCTCTGCTGTAAGAGAACCGGTCACTACATGTCACTGTTGTAAGAGAACCGGTCCCTAAATGTCTCTGCTGTAAGAGAACCGGTCCCTTAACATCTCTGCTGTAAGAGCACAGGTCCTTATATGTCTCTCCTGTAAGAGAACCGGTCCCTAAACGTCTCTGCTGTGAGAGAACCAGTCCCTAAACGTATCTGGTGTGAGAGAACCGGTCCTTAAACGTCTCTGCTGTAAGATAACCGGTCCCTAAACGTCTCTGCTGTAAGAGAACCAGTCACTAAACGTCTCTGCTGTGAGAGAACCGGTCCCTAAACGTCTCTCCTGTAAGAGAACCGGTCCCTAAACGTCTGCTGTGAGAGAACCAGTCCCTAAACGTCTCTGCTGTGAGAGAACCTGTCCCTAAACGTCTCTGCTGTGAGAGAACCAGTCCCTAAACGTTTCTCCTGTGATTGAACCAGTCCCTAAACATCTCTGCTGTGAGAGAACCAGTCCTTAAACGTCTCTGATGTGACAGAAGCAGTCCCTAAACGTCTCTCCTGTGAGAGAACCGGACCCTAAACGTCTCTGCTGTGACAGAAGCAGTCACTAAACGGCTCTCCTGTGAGAGAACCGCTCACTAAACATCTCTGCTGTGACAGAAGCAGTCCCTAAACGTCTCTGCTGTAAGAGAACCGGTCACTATACATCTCTGTTGTAAGAGAACCGGTCCCTAAACGTCTCTCCTGTGAGAGAACCAGTCCCTAAACATCTCTGCTGTGAGAGAACCGGTCCCTAAATGTCTCTGCTGTGAGAGAACCGGTCCCTAAACGTTTCTCCTGTGAGAGAACCAGTCCCTAAATATCTCTGCTGTGAGAGAACCAGTCCTTAAACATCTCTGCTGTGAGAGAACCAGTCCTTAAATGACTCTGCTGTGAGAGAACCAGTCCCTAAACGTCTCTGCTGTGAGAGAACCAGTCCCTAAACGTCTCTGCTGTGAGAGAACCAGTCCCTAAACATCTCTGCTGTGAGAGAACCAGTCCTTAAACATCTCTGCTGTGAGAGAACCAGTCCTTAAATGTCTCTGCTGTGAGAGAACCAGTCCCTAAACGTCTCTGCTGTAAGAGAACCGGTCACTATACATCTCTGTTGTAAGAGAACCGGTCCCTAAACGTCTCTACTGTGAGAGAACCAGTCCCTAAACATCTCTGCTGTGAGAGAACCGGTCCCTAAATGTCTCTGCTGTGAGAGAACCGGTCCCTAAACGTTTCTCCTGTGAGAGAACCAGTCCCTAAACATCTCTGCTGTGAGAGAACCAGTCCTTAAACATCTCTGCTGTGAGAGAACCAGTCCTTAAATGTCTCTGCTGTGAGAGAACCAGTCCCTAAACGTCTCTGCTGTGATAGAACCTGTCCCTAAACGTCTCTGCTGTGAGAGAACCATTCCCTAAACGTCTCTGCTGTAAGATAACCGGTCCCTAAACGTCTCTGCTGTGAGTGAACCGGTCCCTAAACGTCACTGCTGTAAGAGAACCAGTCCCTAAACATCTGCTGTAAGAGAACCGGTCCCTAAACGTCTTTGCTGTAAGAGATCCGGTCCTTAAACGTCTCTGCTGTAAGAGAACCGGTCCCTAAACGTCTCTGCTGTAAGATAACCAGTCACTAAACGTCTCTGCTGTAAGAGAACCGGTCCCTAAACGTCTCTCCTGTAAGAGAACCGGTCCCTAAACGTCTCTGCTGTGAGAGAACCTGTCCCTAAACGTCTCTGCTGTGATAGAACCAGTCCCTAAACGTTTCTCCTGTGAGTGAACCAGTCCCTAAACATCTCTGCTGTGAGAGAACCAGTCCCTAAACGTCTCTGCTGTGAGAGAACATGTCCCTAAACGTCTCTGCTGTGAGAGAACCAGTCACTAAACGTTTCTCCTGTGAGTGAACCAGTCCCTAAACATCTCTGCTGTGAGAGAACCAGTCCTTAAACGTCTCTGCTGTGACAGAAGCAGTCACTAAACGTCTCTCCTGTGAGAGAACCGCTCCTTAAACATCTCTGCTGTGACAGAAGCAGTCCCTAAACGTCTCTGCTGTAAGAGAACCGGTCACTATACATCTCTGTTGTAAGAGAACCGGTCCCTAAACGTCTCTCCTGTGAGAGAACCGGTCCCTAAACATCTCTGCTGTGAGAGAACCGGTCCCTAAATGTCTCTGCTGTGAGAGAACCGGTCCCTAAACGTTTCTCCTGTGAGAGAAGCAGTCCCTAAACATCTTTGCTGTGAGAGAACCAGTCCTTAAACGTCTCTGCTGTGACAGAAGCAGTCCCTAAACGTCTCTCCTGTGAGAGAACCGGTCCCTAAACGTGTCTGCTGTGACAGAAGCAGTCCCTAAACGTCTGCTGTTAGAGAACCGGTCCCTAAACGTCTCTCCTGTAAGAGAACCAGTCCCTAAACATCTCTGCTGTGAGAGAACCGGTCCCTAAACGTCTCTGCTGTGAGAGAACCGGTCCCTAAACGTCTCTGCTGTGAGAGAACCGAATCCTAAACATCTCTGCTGTAAGAAAACCGGTCCCTAAACGTCTCTGCTGTGAGAGAACCAGACCCTAAACATCTCTGCTGTGAGAGAACCAGTCCTTAAACGTCTCTGCTGTGAAAGAAGGAGTCCCTAAACGTCTCTCCTGTGAGAGAACCGGTACCTAAACGTCTCTGCTGTGACAGAAGCAGTTCTTAAACGCCTCTCCTGTGAGAGAACCGGTCCCTAAACATCTCTGCTGTAAGAGAACCGGTCCCTAAACATCTCTGCTGTAAGAGCACCGGTCCCTAAATGTCTCTCCTGTAAGAGAACCGGTCCCTAAACATCTCTGCTGTAAGAGAACCAGTCCCTAAACGTCTCTGCTGTAAGAGAACTGGTCCCTAAACGTCTCTGCTGTTAGACAACAGGTCCCTAAACGTCTCTGTTGTAAGAGAACCGGTCCCTAAACGTCTCTCCAATGAGAGAACCGGTCCCTAAACGTCTCTGCTGTAAGAGAACCGGTCCCTAAACGTCTCTCCTGTAAGAGAACTGGTCCCTAAACGTGTCTGCTGTGAGTGAACCAGTCCCTAAACATCTCTGCTGTGAGAGAACCAGTCCTTAAACGTCTCTGCTGTGACAGAAGCAGTCCCTAAACGTCTCTCCTGTGAGAGAACCGGACCCTAAACGTCTCTGCTGTGACAGAAGCAGTCACTAAACGTCTCTCCTGTCAGAGAACCGCTCCCTAAACATCTCTGCTGTGACAGAAGCAGTCCCTAAACGTCTCTGCTGTAAGAGAACCGGTCACTATACATCTCTGTTGTAAGAGAACCGGTCCCTAAACGTCTCTCCTGTGAGAGAACCGGTCCCTAAACATGTCTTCGGTAAGAGAACTGGTCCCTAAACGTCTCTGCTGTAAGATAACCGGTCCCTAAACGTCTCTGCTGTGAGTGAACCGGTCCCTAAACGTCACTGCTGTAAGAGAACCAGTCCCTAAACGTCTGCTGTAAGAGAACCGGTCCCTAAACGTCTTTGCTGTAAGAGATCCGGTCCTTAAATGTCTCAGCTGTAAGAGAACCGGTCCCTAAACGTCTCTGCTGTAAGAGAACCAGTCACTAAACGTCTCTGCTGTGAGAGAACCGGTCCCTAAACGTCTCTCCTGTAAGAGAACCGGTCCCTAAACGTCTCTGCTGTGAGAGAACCAGTCCCTAAACGTCTCTGCTGTGAGAGAACCTGTCCCTAAACGTCTCTGCTGTGAGAGAACCAGTCCCTAAACGTTTCTCCTGTGAGTGAACCAGTCCCTAAACATCTCTGCTGTGAGAGAACCAGTCCTTAAACGTCTCTGCTGTGACAGAAGCAGTCCCTAAACGTCTCTCCTGTGAGAGAACCGGTCCCTAAACGTCTCTGCTGTGACAGAAGCAGTCCCTAAACGTCTCTGCTGTAAGAGAACCGGTCACTACATGTCACTGTTGTAAGAGAACCGGTCCCTAAATGTCTCTGCTGTAAGAGAACCGGTCCCTTAACATCTCTGCTGTAAGAGCACAGGTCGTTATACGTCTCTCCTGTAAGAGAACCGGTCCCTAAACGTATCTGGTGTGAGAGAACCGGTCCTTAAACGTCTCTGCTGTAAGATAACCGGTCCCTAAACGTCTCTGCTGTAAGAGAACCAGTCACTAAACGTCTCTGCTGTGAGAGAACCGGTCCCTAAACGTCTCTCCTGTAAGAGAACCGGTCCCTAAACGTCTGCTGTGAGAGAACCAGTCCCTAAACGTCTCTGCTGTGAGAGAACCTGTCCCTAAACGTCTCTGCTGTGAGAGAACCAGTCCCTAAACGTTTCTCCTGTGATTGAACCAGTCCCTAAACATCTCTGCTGTGAGAGAACCAGTCCTTAAACGTCTCTGATGTGACAGAAGCAGTCCCTAAACGTCTCTCCTGTGAGAGAACCGGACCCTAAACGTCTCTGCTGTGACAGAAGCAGTCACTAAACGGCTCTCCTGTGAGAGAACCGCTCACTAAACATCTCTGCTGTGACAGAAGCAGTCCCTAAACGTCTCTGCTGTAAGAGAACCGGTCACTATACATCTCTGTTGTAAGAGAACCGGTCCCTAAACGTCTCTCCTGTGAGAGAACCAGTCCCTAAACATCTCTGCTGTGACAGAAGCAGTCCCTAAACGTCTCTGCTGTAAGAGAACCGGTCACTACATGTCACTGTTGTAAGAGAACCGGTCCCTAAATGTCTCTGCTGTAAGAGAACCGGTCCCTTAACATCTCTGCTGTAAGAGCACAGGTCCTTAAACGTCTCTCCTGTAAGAGAACCGGTCCCTAAACGTCTCTGCTGTGAGAGAACCAGTCCCTAAACGTCTCTGCTGTAAGATAACCGGTCCCTAAACGTCTCTGCTGTGAGTGAACCGGTCCCTAAACGTCACTGCTGTAAGAGAACCAGTCCCTAAACATCTGCTGTAAGAGAACCGGTCCCTAAACGTCTTTGCTGTAAGAGATCCGGTCCTTAAACGTCTCTGCTGTAAGAGAACCGGTCCCTAAACGTCTCTGCTGTAAGATAACCAGTCACTAAACGTCTCTGCTGTAAGAGAACCGGTCCCTAAACGTCTCTCCTGTAAGAGAACCGGTCCCTAAACGTCTCTGCTGTGAGAGAACCTGTCCCTAAACGTCTCTGCTGTGATAGAACCAGTCCCTAAACGTATCTCCTGTGAGTGAACCAGTCCCTAAACATCTCTGCTGTGAGAGAACCAGTCCCTAAACGTCTCTGCTGTGAGAGAACATGTCCCTAAACGTCTCTGCTGTGAGAGAACCAGTCACTAAACGTTTCTCCTGTGAGTGAACCAGTCCCTAAACATCTCTGCTGTGAGAGAACCAGTCCTTAAACGTCTCTGCTGTGACAGAAGCAGTCACTAAACGTCTCTCCTGTGAGAGAACCGCTCCCTAAACATCTCTGCTGTGACAGAAGCAGTCCCTAAACGTCTCTGCTGTAAGAGAACCGGTCACTATACATCTCTGTTGTAAGAGAACCGGTCCCTAAACGTCTCTCCTGTGAGAGAACCGGTCCCTAAACATCTCTGCTGTGAGAGAACCGGTCCCTAAATGTCTCTGCTGTGAGAGAACCGGTCCCTAAACGTTTCTCCTGTGAGAGAAGCAGTCCCTAAACATCTTTGCTGTGAGAGAACCAGTCCTTAAACGTCTCTGCTGTGACAGAAGCAGTCCCTAAACGTCTCTCCTGTGAGAGAACCGGTCCCTAAACGTGTCTGCTGTGACAGAAGCAGTCCCTAAACGTCTGCTGTTAGAGAACCGGTCCCTAAACGTCTCTCCTGTAAGAGAACCAGTCCCTAAACATCTCTGCTGTGAGAGAACCGGTCCCTAAACGTCTCTGCTGTGAGAGAACCGGTCCCTAAACGTCTCTGCTGTGAGAGAACCGAATCCTAAACATCTCTGCTGTAAGAAAACCGGTCCCTAAACGTCTCTGCTGTGAGAGAACCAGACCCTAAACATCTCTGCTGTGAGAGAACCAGTCCTTAAACGTCTCTGCTGTGAAAGAAGGAGTCCATAAACGTCTCTCCTGTGAGAGAACCGGTACCTAAACGTCTCTGCTGTGACAGAAGCAGTTCTTAAACGCCTCTCCTGTGAGAGAACCGGTCCCTAAACATCTCTGCTGTAAGAGAACCGGTCCCTAAACATCTCTGCTGTAAGAGCACCGGTCCCTAAATGTCTCTCCTGTAAGAGAACCGGTCCCTAAACATCTCTGCTGTAAGAGAACCAGTCCCTAAACGTCTCTGCTGTAAGAGAACTGGTCCCTAAACGTCTCTGCTGTTAGACAACAGGTCCCTAAACGTCTCTGTTGTAAGAGAACCGGTCCCTAAACGTCTCTCCAATGAGAGAACCGGTCCCTAAACGTCTCTGCTGTAAGAGAACCGGTCCCTAAACGTCTCTCCTGTAAGAGAACTGGTCCCTAAACGTGTCTGCTGTGAGTGAACCAGTCCCTAAACATCTCTGCTGTGAGAGAACCAGTCCTTAAACGTCTCTGCTGTGACAGAAGCAGTCCCTAAACGTCTCTCCTGTGAGAGAACCGGACCCTAAACGTCTCTGCTGTGACAGAAGCAGTCACTAAACGTCTCTCCTGTGAGAGAACCGCTCCCTAAACATCTCTGCTGTGACAGAAGCAGTCCCTAAACGTCTCTGCTGTAAGAGAACCGGTCACTATACATCTCTGTTGTAAGAGAACCGGTCCCTAAACCTCTCTCCTGTGAGAGAACCGGTCCCTAAACATGTCTTCGGTAAGAGAACTGGTCCCTAAACGTCTCTGCTGTAAGAGAACCAGTCACTAAACGTCTCTGCTGTGAGAGAACCGGTCCCTAAACGTCTCTCCTGTAAGAGAACCGGTCCCTAAACGTCTGCTGTGAGAGAACCAGTCCCTAAACGTCTCTGCTGTGAGAGAACCTGTCCCTAAACGTCTCTGCTGTGAGAGAACCAGTCCCTAAACGTTTCTCCTGTGATTGAACCAGTCCCTAAACATCTCTGCTGTGAGAGAACCAGTCCTTAAACGTCTCTGATGTGACAGAAGCAGTCCCTAAACGTCTCTCCTGTGAGAGAACCGGACCCTAAACGTCTCTGCTGTGACAGAAGCAGTCACTAAACGGCTCTCCTGTGAGAGAACCGCTCACTAAACATCTCTGCTGTGACAGAAGCAGTCCCTAAACGTCTCTGCTGTAAGAGAACCGGTCACTATACATCTCTGTTGTAAGAGAACCGGTCCCTAAACGTCTCTCCTGTGAGAGAACCAGTCCCTAAACATCTCTGCTGTGACAGAAGCAGTCCCTAAACGTCTCTGCTGTAAGAGAACCGGTCACTACATGTCACTGTTGTAAGAGAACCGGTCCCTAAATGTCTCTGCTGTAAGAGAACCGGTCCCTTAACATCTCTGCTGTAAGAGCACAGGTCCTTAAACGTCTCTCCTGTAAGAGAACCGGTCCCTAAACGTCTCTGCTGTGAGAGAACCAGTCCCTAAACGTCTCTGCTGTAAGATAACCGGTCCCTAAACGTCTCTGCTGTGAGTGAACCGGTCCCTAAACGTCACTGCTGTAAGAGAACCAGTCCCTAAACATCTGCTGTAAGAGAACCGGTCCCTAAACGTCTTTGCTGTAAGAGATCCGGTCCTTAAACGTCTCTGCTGTAAGAGAACCGGTCCCTAAACGTCTCTGCTGTAAGATAACCAGTCACTAAACGTCTCTGCTGTAAGAGAACCGGTCCCTAAACGTCTCTCCTGTAAGAGAACCGGTCCCTAAACGTCTCTGCTGTGAGAGAACCTGTCCCTAAACGTCTCTGCTGTGATAGAACCAGTCCCTAAACGTATCTCCTGTGAGTGAACCAGTCCCTAAACATCTCTGCTGTGAGAGAACCAGTCCCTAAACGTCTCTGCTGTGAGAGAACATGTCCCTAAACGTCTCTGCTGTGAGAGAACCAGTCACTAAACGTTTCTCCTGTGAGTGAACCAGTCCCTAAACATCTCTGCTGTGAGAGAACCAGTCCTTAAACGTCTCTGCTGTGACAGAAGCAGTCACTAAACGTCTCTCCTGTGAGAGAACCGCTCCCTAAACATCTCTGCTGTGACAGAAGCAGTCCCTAAACGTCTCTGCTGTAAGAGAACCGGTCACTATACATCTCTGTTGTAAGAGAACCGGTCCCTAAACGTCTCTCCTGTGAGAGAACCGGTCCCTAAACATCTCTGCTGTGAGAGAACCGGTCCCTAAATGTCTCTGCTGTGAGAGAACCGGTCCCTAAACGTTTCTCCTGTGAGAGAAGCAGTCCCTAAACATCTTTGCTGTGAGAGAACCAGTCCTTAAACGTCTCTTCTGTGACAGAAGCAGTCCCTAAACGTCTCTCCTGTGAGAGAACCGGTCCCTAAACGTGTCTGCTGTGACAGAAGCAGTCCCTAAACGTCTGCTGTTAGAGAACCGGTCCCTAAACGTCTCTCCTGTAAGAGAACCAGTCCCTAAACATCTCTGCTGTGAGAGAACCGGTCCCTAAACGTCTCTGCTGTGAGAGAACCGGTCCCTAAACGTCTCTGCTGTGAGAGAACCGAATCCTAAACATCTCTGCTGTAAGAAAACCGGTCCCTAAACGTCTCTGCTGTGAGAGAACCAGACCCTAAACATCTCTGCTGTGAGAGAACCAGTCCTTAAACGTCTCTGCTGTGAAAGAAGGAGTCCATAAACGTCTCTCCTGTGAGAGAACCGGTACCTAAACGTCTCTGCTGTGACAGAAGCAGTTCTTAAACGCCTCTCCTGTGAGAGAACCGGTCCCTAAACATCTCTGCTGTAAGAGAACCGGTCCCTAAACATCTCTGCTGTAAGAGCACCGGTCCCTAAATGTCTCTCCTGTAAGAGAACCGGTCCCTAAACATCTCTGCTGTAAGAGAACCAGTCCCTAAACGTCTCTGCTGTAAGAGAACTGGTCCCTAAACGTCTCTGCTGTTAGACAACAGGTCCCTAAACGTCTCTGTTGTAAGAGAACCGGTCCCTAAACGTCTCTCCAATGAGAGAACCGGTCCCTAAACGTCTCTGCTCTA
The DNA here is from genome assembly GCF_964263955.1 of Coregonus lavaretus. Lineage (NCBI taxonomy): Eukaryota > Metazoa > Chordata > Actinopteri > Salmoniformes > Salmonidae > Coregonus > Coregonus lavaretus. The sequence goes on from NW_028161895.1 coordinate 667,167, forward strand.
AGAGAACCGGTCCCTAAACGTCTCTCCTGTAAGAGAACTGGTCCCTAAACGTGTCTGCTGTGAGTGAACCAGTCCCTAAACATCTCTGCTGTGAGAGAACCAGTCCTTAAACGTCTCTGCTGTGACAGAAGCAGTCCCTAAACGTCTCTCCTGTGAGAGAACCGGACCCTAAACGTCTCTGCTGTGACAGAAGCAGTCACTAAACGTCTCTCCTGTGAGAGAACCGCTCCCTAAACATCTCTGCTGTGACAGAAGCAGTCCCTAAACGTCTCTGCTGTAAGAGAACCGGTCACTATACATCTCTGTTGTAAGAGAACCGGTCCCTAAACGTCTCTCCTGTGAGAGAACCGGTCCCTAAACATGTCTTCGGTAAGAGAACTGGTCCCTAAACGTCTCTGCTGTAAGATAACCGGTCCCTAAACGTCTCTGCTGTGAGTGAACCGGTCCCTAAACGTCACTGCTGTAAGAGAACCAGTCCCTAAACGTCTGCTGTAAGAGAACCGGTCCCTAAACGTCTTTGCTGTAAGAGATCCGGTCCTTAAATGTCTCAGCTGTAAGAGAACCGGTCCCTAAACGTCTCTTCTGTAAGAGAACCAGTCACTAAACGTCTCTGCTGTGAGAGAACCGGTCCCTAAACGTCTCTCCTGTAAGAGAACCGGTCCCTAAACGTCTCTGCTGTGAGAGCACCAGTCCCTAAACGTCTCTGCTGTGAGAGAACCTGTCCCTAAACGTCTCTGCTGTGAGAGAACCAGTCCCTAAACGTTTCTCCTGTGAGTGAACCAGTCCCTAAACATCTCTGCTGTGAGAGAACCAGTCCTTAAACATCTCTGCTGTGAGAGAACCAGTCCTTAAATGTCTCTGCTGTGAGAGAACCAGTCCCTAAACGTCTCTGGTGTAAGAGAACCGGTCACTATACATCTCTGTTGTAAGAGAACCGGTCCCTAAACGTCTCTACTGTGAGAGAACCAGTCCCTAAACATCTCTGCTGTGAGAGAACCGGTCCCTAAATGTCTCTGCTGTGAGAGAACCGGTCCCTAAACGTTTCTCCTGTGAGAGAACCAGTCCCTAAACATCTCTGCTGTGAGAGAACCAGCCCTTTAACATCTCTGCTGTGACAGAAGCAGTCCCTAAACGTCTCTCCTGTGAGAGAACCGGTCCCTAAACGTCTCTGCTGTGACAGAAGCAGTCCCTAAACGTCTCTGCTGTAAGAGAACCGGTCACTACATGTCACTGTTGTAAGAGAACCGGTCCCTAAATGTCTCTGCTGTAAGAGAACCAGTCCCTAAACGTTTCTCCTGTGATTGAACCAGTCCCTAAACATCTCTGCTGTGAGAGAACCAGTCCTTAAACGTCTCTGATGTGACAGAAGCAGTCCCTAAACGTCTCTCCTGTGAGAGAACCGGACCCTAAACGTCTCTGCTGTGACAGAAGCAGTCACTAAACGGCTCTCCTGTGAGAGAACCGCTCACTAAACATCTCTGCTGTGACAGAAGCAGTCCCTAAACGTCTCTGCTGTAAGAGAACCGGTCACTATACATCTCTGTTGTAAGAGAACCGGTCCCTAAACGTCTCTCCTGTGAGAGAACCAGTCCCTAAACATCTCTGCTGTGAGAGAACCGGTCCCTAAATGTCTCTGCTGTGAGAGAACCGGTCCCTAAACGTTTCTCCTGTGAGAGAACCAGTCCCTAAACATCTCTGCTGTGAGAGAACCAGTCCTTAAACATCTCTGCTGTGAGAGAACCAGTCCTTAAATGACTCTGCTGTGAGAGAACCAGTCCCTAAACGTCTCTGCTGTGAGAGAACCAGTCCCTAAACATCTCTGCTGTGAGAGAACCAGTCCTTAAACATCTCTGCTGTGAGAGAACCAGTCCTTAAATGTCTCTGCTGTGAGAGAACCAGTCCCTAAACGTCTCTGGTGTAAGAGAACCGGTCACTATACATCTCTGTTGTAAGAGAACCGGTCCCTAAACGTCTCTACTGTGAGAGAACCAGTCCCTAAACATCTCTGCTGTGAGAGAACCGGTCCCTTAACATCTCTGCTGTAAGAGCACAGGTCCTTAAACATCTCTCCTGTAAGAGAACCGGTCCCTAAACGTCTCTGCTGTGAGAGAACCAGTCCCTAAACGTCTCTGCTGTAAGATAACCGGTCCCTAAACGTCTCTGCTGTGAGTGAACCGGTCCCTAAACGTCACTGCTGTGAGAGAACCAGTCCATAAACGTCTCTGCTGTGAGAGAACCTGTCCCTAAACGTCTCTGCTGTGAGAGAACCGGTCCCTAAACGTTTCTCATGTGAGTGAACCAGTCCCTAAACATCTCTGCTGTGAGAGAACCAGTCCTTAAACGTCTCTGCTGTGACAGAAGCAGTCCCTAAACGTCCCTCCTGTGAGAGAACCGGTCCCTAAACGTCTCTGCTGTGGCAGAAGCAGTCCCTAAACGTCTCTGATGTGAGAGAACCGGTCCCTAAACATGTCTTCGGTAAGAGAACTGGTCCCTAAACGTCTCTGCTGTAAGATAACCGGTCCCTAAACGTCTCTGCTGTGAGTGAACCGGTCCCTAAACGTCACTGCTGTAAGAGAACCAGTCCCTAAACGTCTGCTGTAAGAGAACCGGTCCCTAAACGTCTTTGCTGTAAGAGATCCGGTCCTTAAATGTCTCAGCTGTAAGAGAACCGGTCCCTAAACGTCTCTTCTGTAAGAGAACCAGTCACTAAACGTCTCTGCTGTGAGAGAACCGGTCCCTAAACGTCTCTCCTGTAAGAGAACCGGTCCCTAAACGTCTCTGCTGTGAGAGAACCAGTCCCTAAACGTCTCTGCTGTGAGAGAACCTGTCCCTAAACGTCTCTGCTGTGAGAGAACCAGTCCCTAAACGTTTCTCCTGTGAGTGAACCAGTCCCTAAACATCTCTGCTGTGAGAGAACCAGTCCTTAAACATCTCTGCCGTGAGAGAACCAGTCCTTAAATGTCTCTGCTGTGAGAGAACCAGTCCCTAAACGTCTCTGGTGTAAGAGAACCGGTCACTATACATCTCTGTTGTAAGAGAACCGGTCCCTAAACGTCTCTACTGTGAGAGAACCAGTCCCTAAACATCTCTGCTGTGAGAGAACCGGTCCCTAAATGTCTCTGCTGTGAGAGAACCGGTCCCTAAACGTTTCTCCTGTGAGAGAACCAGTCCCTAAACATCTCTGCTGTGAGAGAACCAGCCCTTTAACATCTCTGCTGTGACAGAAGCAGTCCCTAAACGTCTCTCCTGTGAGAGAACCGGTCCCTAAACGTCTCTGCTGTGACAGAAGCAGTCCCTAAACGTCTCTGCTGTAAGAGAACCGGTCACTACATGTCACTGTTGTAAGAGAACCGGTCCCTAAATGTCTCTGCTGTAAGAGAACCAGTCCCTAAACGTTTCTCCTGTGATTGAACCAGTCCCTAAACATCTCTGCTGTGAGAGAACCAGTCCTTAAACGTCTCTGATGTGACAGAAGCAGTCCCTAAACGTCTCTCCTGTGAGAGAACCGGACCCTAAACGTCTCTGCTGTGACAGAAGCAGTCACTAAACGGCTCTCCTGTGAGAGAACCGCTCACTAAACATCTCTGCTGTGACAGAAGCAGTCCCTAAACGTCTCTGCTGTAAGAGAACCGGTCACTATACATCTCTGTTGTAAGAGAACCGGTCCCTAAACGTCTCTCCTGTGAGAGAACCAGTCCCTAAACATCTCTGCTGTGAGAGAACCGGTCCCTAAATGTCTCTGCTGTGAGAGAACCGGTCCCTAAACGTTTCTCCTGTGAGAGAACCAGTCCCTAAACATCTCTGCTGTGAGAGAACCAGTCCTTAAACATCTCTGCTGTGAGAGAACCAGTCCTTAAATGACTCTGCTGTGAGAGAACCAGTCCCTAAACGTCTCTGCTGTGAGAGAACCAGTCCCTAAACATCTCTGCTGTGAGAGAACCAGTCCTTAAACATCTCTGCTGTGAGAGAACCAGTCCTTAAATGTCTCTGCTGTGAGAGAACCAGTCCCTAAACGTCTCTGGTGTAAGAGAACCGGTCACTATACATCTCTGTTGTAAGAGAACCGGTCCCTAAACGTCTCTACTGTGAGAGAACCAGTCCCTAAACATCTCTGCTGTGAGAGAACCGGTCCCTTAACATCTCTGCTGTAAGAGCACAGGTCCTTAAACATCTCTCCTGTAAGAGAACCGGTCCCTAAACGTCTCTGCTGTGAGAGAACCAGTCCCTAAACGTCTCTGCTGTAAGATAACCGGTCCCTAAACGTCTCTGCTGTGAGTGAACCGGTCCCTAAACGTCACTGCTGTGAGAGAACCAGTCCATAAACGTCTCTGCTGTGAGAGAACCTGTCCCTAAACGTCTCTGCTGTGAGAGAACCGGTCCCTAAACGTTTCTCATGTGAGTGAACCAGTCCCTAAACATCTCTGCTGTGAGAGAACCAGTCCTTAAACGTCTCTGCTGTGACAGAAGCAGTCCCTAAACGTCCCTCCTGTGAGAGAACCGGTCCCTAAACGTCTCTGCTGTGGCAGAAGCAGTCCCTAAACGTCTCTGATGTGAGAGAACCGGTCCCTAAACATGTCTTCGGTAAGAGAACTGGTCCCTAAACGTGTCTGCTGTGAGAGAACCTGTCCCTAAACGTCTCTGCTGTAAGATAACCGGTCACTAAACGTCTCTCCTGTGAGAGAACCGGTCCCTAAACATGTCTTCGGTAAGAGAACTGGTCCCTAAACGTCTCTGCTGTAAGATAACCGGTCCCTAAACGTCTCTGCTGTGAGTGAACCGGTCCCTAAACGTCACTGCTGTAAGAGAACCAGTCCCTAAACGTCTGCTGTAAGAGAACCGGTCCCTAAACGTCTTTGCTGTAAGAGATCCGGTCCTTAAATGTCTCAGCTGTAAGAGAACCGGTCCCTAAACGTCTCTGCTGTAAGAGAACCAGTCACTAAACGTCTCTGCTGTGAGAGAACCGGTCCCTAAACGTCTCTCCTGTAAGAGAACCGGTCCCTAAACGTCTCTGCTGTGAGAGAACCAGTCCCTAAACGTCTCTGCTGTGAGAGAACCTGTCCCTAAACGTCTCTGCTGTGAGAGAACCAGTACCTAAACGTTTCTCCTGTGAGTGAACCAGTCCCTAAACATCTCTGCTGTGAGAGAACCAGTCCTTAAACGTCTCTGCTGTGACAGAAGCAGTCCCTAAACGTCTCTCCTGTGAGGGAACCGGTCCCTAAACGTCTCTGCTGTGACAGAAGCAGTCCCTAAACGTCTCTGCTGTAAGAGAACCGGTCACTACATGTCACTGTTGTAAGAGAACCGGTCCCTAAATGTCTCTGCTGTAAGAGAACCGGTCCCTTAACATCTCTGCTGTAAGAGCACAGGTCCTTATACGTCTCTCCTGTAAGAGAACCGGTCCCTAAACGTCTCTGCTGTGAGAGAACCAGTCCCTAAACGTATCTGGTGTGAGAGAACCGGTCCTTAAACGTCTCTGCTGTAAGATAACCGGTCCCTAAACGTCTCTGCTGTAAGAGAACCAGTCACTAAACATCTCTGCTGTGAGAGAACCGGTCCCTAAACGTCTCTCCTGTAAGAGAACCGGTCCCTAAACGTCTGCTGTGAGAGAACCAGTCCCTAAACGTCTCTGCTGTGAGAGAACCTGTCCCTAAACGTCTCTGCTGTGAGAGAACCAGTCCCTAAACGTTTCTCCTGTGATTGAACCAGTCCCTAAACATCTCTGCTGTGAGAGAACCAGTCCTTAAACGTCTCTGATGTGACAGAAGCAGTCCCTAAACGTCTCTCCTGTGAGAGAACCGGACCCTAAACGTCTCTGCTGTGACAGAAGCAGTCACTAAACGGCTCTCCTGTGAGAGAACCGCTCACTAAACATCTCTGCTGTGACAGAAGCAGTCCCTAAACGTCTCTGCTGTAAGAGAACCGGTCACTATACATCTCTGTTGTAAGAGAACCGGTCCCTAAACGTCTCTCCTGTGAGAGAACCAGTCCCTAAACATCTCTGCTGTGAGAGAACCGGTCCCTAAATGTCTCTGCTGTGAGAGAACCGGTCCCTAAACGTTTCTCCTGTGAGAGAACCAGTCCCTAAACATCTCTGCTGTGAGAGAACCAGTCCTTAAACATCTCTGCTGTGAGAGAACCAGTCCTTAAATGACTCTGCTGTGAGAGAACCAGTCCCTAAACGTCTCTGCTGTGAGAGAACCAGTCCCTAAACATCTCTGCTGTGAGAGAACCAGTCCTTAAACATCTCTGCTGTGAGAGAACCAGTCCTTAAATGTCTCTGCTGTGAGAGAACCAGTCCCTAAACGTCTCTGGTGTAAGAGAACCGGTCACTATACATCTCTGTTGTAAGAGAACCGGTCCCTAAACGTCTCTACTGTGAGAGAACCAGTCCCTAAACATCTCTGCTGTGAGAGAACCGGTCCCTAAATGTCTCTGCTGTGAGAGAACCGGTCCCTAAACGTTTCTCCTGTGAGAGAACCAGTCCCTAAACATCTCTGCTGTGAGAGAACCAGTCCTTAAACATCTCTGCTGTGAGAGAACCAGTCCTTAAATGTCTCTGCTGTGAGAGAACCAGTCCCTAAACGTCTCTGCTGTGATAGAACCTGTCCCTAAACGTCTCTGCTGTGAGAGAACCATTCCCAAACGTTTCTCCTGTGAGTGAACCAGTCCCTAAACATCTCTGCTGTGAGAGAACCAGCCCTTTAACATCTCTGCTGTGACAGAAGCAGTCCCTAAACGTCTCTCCTGTGAGAGAACCGGTCCCTAAACGTCTCTGCTGTGACAGAAGCAGTCCCTAAACGTCTCTGCTGTAAGAGAACCGGTCACTACATGTCACTGTTGTAAGAGAACCGGTCCCTAAATGTCTCTGCTGTAAGAGAACCGGTCCCTTAACATCTCTGCTGTAAGAGCACAGGTCCTTAAACGTCTCTCCTGTAAGAGAACCGGTCCCTAAACGTCTCTGCTGTGAGAGAACCAGTCCCTAAACGTCTCTGCTGTAAGATAACCGGTCCCTAAACGTCTCTGCTGTGAGTGAACCGGTCCCTAAACGTCACTGCTGTAAGAGAACCAGTCCCTAAACATCTGCTGTAAGAGAACCGGTCCCTAAACGTCTTTGCTGTAAGAGATCCGGTCCTTAAACGTCTCTGCTGTAAGAGAACCGGTCCCTAAACGTCTCTGCTGTAAGATAACCAGTCACTAAACGTCTCTGCTGTAAGAGAACCGGTCCCTAAACGTCTCTCCTGTAAGAGAACCGGTCCCTAAACGTCTCTGCTGTGAGAGAACCTGTCCCTAAACGTCTCTGCTGTGATAGAACCAGTCCCTAAACGTATCTCCTGTGAGTGAACCAGTCCCTAAACATCTCTGCTGTGAGAGAACCAGTCCCTAAACGTCTCTGCTGTGAGAGAACATGTCCCTAAACGTCTCTGCTGTGAGAGAACCAGTCACTAAACGTTTCTCCTGTGAGTGAACCAGTCCCTAAACATCTCTGCTGTGAGAGAACCAGTCCTTAAACGTCTCTGCTGTGACAGAAGCAGTCACTAAACGTCTCTCCTGTGAGAGAACCGCTCCCTAAACATCTCTGCTGTGACAGAAGCAGTCCCTAAACGTCTCTGCTGTAAGAGAACCGGTCACTATACATCTCTGTTGTAAGAGAACCGGTCCCTAAACGTCTCTCCTGTGAGAGAACCGGTCCCTAAACATCTCTGCTGTGAGAGAACCGGTCCCTAAATGTCTCTGCTGTGAGAGAACCGGTCCCTAAACGTTTCTCCTGTGAGAGAAGCAGTCCCTAAACATCTTTGCTGTGAGAGAACCAGTCCTTAAACGTCTCTTCTGTGACAGAAGCAGTCCCTAAACATCTCTCCTGTGAGAGAACCGGTCCCTAAACGTGTCTGCTGTGACAGAAGCAGTCCCTAAACGTCTGCTGTTAGAGAACCGGTCCCTAAACGTCTCTCCTGTAAGAGAACCAGTCCCTAAACATCTCTGCTGTGAGAGAACCGGTCCCTAAACGTCTCTGCTGTGAGAGAACCGGTCCCTAAACGTCTCTGCTGTGAGAGAACCGAATCCTAAACATCTCTGCTGTAAGAAAACCGGTCCCTAAACGTCTCTGCTGTGAGAGAACCAGACCCTAAACATCTCTGCTGTGAGAGAACCAGTCCTTAAACGTCTCTGCTGTGAAAGAAGGAGTCCATAAACGTCTCTCCTGTGAGAGAACCGGTACCTAAACGTCTCTGCTGTGACAGAAGCAGTTCTTAAACGCCTCTCCTGTGAGAGAACCGGTCCCTAAACATCTCTGCTGTAAGAGAACCGGTCCCTAAACATCTCTGCTGTAAGAGCACCGGTCCCTAAATGTCTCTCCTGTAAGAGAACCGGTCCCTAAACATCTCTGCTGTAAGAGAACCAGTCCCTAAACGTCTCTGCTGTATGAGAACTGGTCCCTAAACGTCTCTGCTGTTAGACAACAGGTCCCTAAACGTCTCTGTTGTAAGAGAACCGGTCCCTAAACGTCTCTCCAATGAGAGAACCGGTCCCTAAACGTCTCTGCTGTAAGATAACCGGTCCCTAAACGTCTCTCCTGTAAGAGAACTGGTCCCTAAACGTGTCTGCTGTGAGTGAACCAGTCCCTAAACATCGCTGCTGTGAGAGAACCAGTCCTTAAACGTCTCTGCTGTGACAGAAGCAGTCCCTAAACGTCTCTCCTGTGAGAGAACCGGACCCTAAACGTCTCTGCTGTGACAGAAGCAGTCACTAAACGTCTCTCCTGTGAGAGAACCGCTCCCTAAACATCTCTGCTGTGACAGAAGCAGTCCCTAAACGTCTCTGCTGTAAGAGAACCGGTCACTATACATCTCTGTTGTAAGAGAACCGGTCCCTAAACGTCTCTCCTGTGAGAGAACCGGTCCCTAAACATGTCTTCGGTAAGAGAACTGGTCCCTAAACGTCTCTGCTGTAAGATAACCGGTCCCTAAACGTCTCTGCTGTGAGTGAACCGGTCCCTAAACGTCACTGCTGTAAGAGAACCAGTCCCTAAACGTCTGCTGTAAGAGAACCGGTCCCTAAACGTCTTTGCTGTAAGAGATCCGGTCCTTAAATGTCTCAGCTGTAAGAGAACCGGTCCCTAAACGTCTCTGCTGTAAGAGAACCAGTCACTAAACGTCTCTGCTGTGAGAGAACCGGTCCCTAAACGTCTCTCCTGTAAGAGAACCGGTCCCTAAACGTCTCTGCTGTGAGAGAACCAGTCCCTAAATGTCTCTGCTGTGAGAGAACCTGTCCCTAAACGTCTCTGCTGTGAGAGAACCAGTCCCTAAACGTTTCTCCTGTGAGTGAACCAGTCCCTAAACATCTCTGCTGTGAGAGAACCAGTCCTTAAACGTCTCTGCTGTGACAGAAGCAGTCCCTAAACGTCTCTCCTGTGAGAGAACCGGTCCCTAAACGTCTCTGCTGTGACAGAAGCAGTCCCTAAACGTCTCTGCTGTAAGAGAACCGGTCACTACATGTCACTGTTGTAAGAGAACCGGTCCCTAAATGTCTCTGCTGTAAGAGAACCGGTCCCTTAACATCTCTGCTGTAAGAGCACAGGTCGTTATACGTCTCTCCTGTAAGAGAACCGGTCCCTAAACGTCTCTGCTGTGAGAGAACCAGTCCCTAAACGTATCTGGTGTGAGAGAACCGGTCCTTAAACGTCTCTGCTGTAAGATAACCGGTCCCTAAACGTCTCTGCTGTAAGAGAACCAGTCACTAAACGTCTCTGCTGTGAGAGAACCGGTCCCTAAACGTCTCTCCTGTAAGAGAACCGGTCCCTAAACGTCTGCTGTGAGAGAACCAGTCCCTAAACGTCTCTGCTGTGAGAGAACCTGTCACTAAACGTCTCTGCTGTGAGAGAACCAGTCCCTAAACGTTTCTCCTGTGATTGAACCAGTCCCTAAACATCTCTGCTGTGAGAGAACCAGTCCTTAAACGTCTCTGATGTGACAGAAGTAGTCCCTAAACGTCTCTCCTGTGAGAGAACCGGACCCTAAATGTCTCTGCTGTGACAGAAGCAGTCACTAAACGGCTCTCCTGTGAGAGAACCGCTCACTAAACATCTCTGCTGTGACAGAAGCAGTCCCTAAACGTCTCTGCTGTAAGAGAACCGGTCACTATACATCTCTGTTGTAAGAGAACCGGTCCCTAAACGTCTCTCCTGTGAGAGAACCAGTCCCTAAACATCTCTGCTGTGAGAGAACCGGTCCCTAAATGTCTCTGCTGTGAGAGAACCGGTCCCTAAACGTTTCTCCTGTGAGAGAACCAGTCCCTAAACATCTCTGCTGTGAGAGAACCAGTCCTTAAACATCTCTGCTGTGAGAGAACCAGTCCTTAAATGACTCTGCTGTGAGAGAACCAGTCCCTAAACGTCTCTGCTGTGAGAGAACCAGTCCCTAAACATCTCTGCTGTGAGAGAACCAGTCCTTAAACATCTCTGCTGTGAGAGAACCAGTCCTTAAATGTCTCTGCTGTGAGAGAACCAGTCACTAAACGTCTCTGCTGTAAGAGAACCGGTCACTATACATCTCTGTTGTAAGAGAACCGGTCCCTAAACGTCTCTACTGTGAGAGAACCAGTCCCTAAACATCTCTGCTGTGAGAGAACCGGTCCCTAAATGTCTCTGCTGTGAGAGAACCGGTCCCTAAACGTTTCTCCTGTGAGAGAACCAGTCCCTAAACATCTCTGCTGTGAGAGAACCAGTCCTTAAACATCTCTGCTGTGAGAGAACCAGTCCTTAAATGTCTCTGCTGTGAGAGAACCAGTCCCTAAACGTCTCTGCTGTGATAGAACCTGTCCCTAAACGTCTCTGCTGTGAGAGAACCATTCCCTAAACGTTTCTCCTGTGAGTGAACCAGTCCCTAAACATCTCTGCTGTGAGAGAACCAGCCCTTTAACATCTCTGCTGTGACAGAAGCAGTCCCTAAACGTCTCTCCTGTGAGAGAACCGGTCCCTAAACGTCTCTGCTGTGACAGAAGCAGTCCCTAAACGTCTCTGCTGTAAGAGAACCGGTCACTACATGTCACTGTTGTAAGAGAACCGGTCCCTAAATGTCTCTGCTGTAAGAGAACCGGTCCCTTAACATCTCTGCTGTAAGAGCACAGGTCCTTAAACGTCTCTCCTGTAAGAGAACCGGTCCCTAAACGTCTCTGCTGTGAGAGAACCAGTCCCTAAACGTCTCTGCTGTAAGATAACCGGTCCCTAAACGTCTCTGCTGTGAGTGAACCGGTCCCTAAACGTCACTGCTGTAAGAGAACCAGTCCCTAAACGTCTGCTGTAAGAGAACCGGTCCCTAAACGTCTTTGCTGTAAGAGATCCGGTCCTTAAACGTCTCTGCTGTAAGAGAACCGGTCCCTAAACATCTCTGCTGTAAGAGAACCAGTCACTAAACGTCTCTGCTGTAAGAGAACCGGTCCCTAAACGTCTCTCCTGTAAGAGAACCGGTCCCTAAACGTCTCTGCTGTGAGAGAACCAGTCCCTAAACGTCTCTGCTGTGAGAGAACCTGTCCCTAAACGTCTCTGCTGTGATAGAACCAGTCCCTAAACGTTTCTCCTGTGAGTGAACCAGTCCCTAAACATCTCTGCTGTGAGAGAACCAGTCCCTAAACGTCTCTGCTGTGAGAGAACATGTCCCTAAACGTCTCTGCTGTGAGAGAACCAGTCACTAAACGTTTCTCCTGTGAGTGAACCAGTCCCTAAACATCTCTGCTGTGAGAGAACCAGTCCTTAAACGTCTCTGCTGTGACAGAAGCAGTCACTAAACGTCTCTCCTGTGAGAGAACCGCTCCCTAAACATCTCTGCTGTGACAGAAGCAGTCCCTAAACGTCTCTGCTGTAAGAGAACCGGTCACTATACATCTCTGTTGTAAGAGAACCGGTCCCTAAACGTCTCTCCTGTGAGAGAACCGGTCCCTAAACATCTCTGCTGTGAGAGAACCGGTCCCTAAATGTCTCTGCTGTGAGAGAACCGGTCCCTAAACGTTTCTCCTGTGAGAGAAGCAGTCCCTAAACATCTTTGCTGTGAGAGAACCAGTCCTTAAACGTCTCTGCTGTGACAGAAGCAGTCCCTAAACGTCTCTCCTGTGAGAGAACCGGTCCCTAAACGTGTCTGCTGTGACAGAAGCAGTCCCTAAACGTCTGCTGTTAGAGAACCGGTCCCTAAACGTCTCTCCTGTAAGAGAACCAGTCCCTAAACATCTCTGCTGTGAGAGAACCGGTCCCTAAACGTCTCTTCTGTGAAAGAAGGAGTCCCTAAACGTCTCTGCTGTGAGAGAACCAGCCCTTTAACATCTCTGCTGTGACAGAAGCAGTCCCTAAACGTCTCTCCTGTGAGAGAACCGGTCCCTAAACGTCTCTGCTGTGACAGAAGCAGTCCCTAAACGTCTCTGCTGTAAGAGAACCGGTCACTACATGTCACTGTTGTAAGAGAACCGGTCCCTAAATGTCTCTGCTGTAAGAGAACCGGTCCCTTAACATCTCTGCTGTAAGAGCACAGGTCCTTAAACGTCTCTCCTGTAAGAGAACCGGTCCCTAAACGTCTCTGCTGTGAGAGAACCAGTCCCTAAACGTCTCTGCTGTAAGATAACCGGTCCCTAAACGTCTCTGCTGTGAGTGAACCGGTCCCTAAACGTCACTGCTGTAAGAGAACCAGTCCCTAAACGTCTGCTGTAAGAGAACCGGTCCCTAAACGTCTTTGCTGTAAGAGATCCGGTCCTTAAACGTCTCTGCTGTAAGAGAACCGGTCCCTAAACATCTCTGCTGTAAGAGAACCAGTCACTAAACGTCTCTGCTGTAAGAGAACCGGTCCCTAAACGTCTCTCCTGTAAGAGAACCGGTCCCTAAACGTCTCTGCTGTGAGAGAACCAGTCCCTAAACGTCTCTGCTGTGAGAGAACCTGTCCCTAAACGTCTCTGCTGTGATAGAACCAGTCCCTAAACGTTTCTCCTGTGAGTGAACCAGTCCCTAAACATCTCTGCTGTGAGAGAACCAGTCCCTAAACGTCTCTGCTGTGAGAGAACATGTCCCTAAACGTCTCTGCTGTGAGAGAACCAGTCACTAAACGTTTCTCCTGTGAGTGAACCAGTCCCTAAACATCTCTGCTGTGAGAGAACCAGTCCTTAAACGTCTCTGCTGTGACAGAAGCAGTCACTAAACGTCTCTCCTGTGAGAGAACCGCTCCCTAAACATCTCTGCTGTGACAGAAGCAGTCCCTAAACGTCTCTGCTGTAAGAGAACCGGTCACTATACATCTCTGTTGTAAGAGAACCGGTCCCTAAACGTCTCTCCTGTGAGAGAACCGGTCCCTAAACATCTCTGCTGTGAGAGAACCGGTCCCTAAATGTCTCTGCTGTGAGAGAACCGGTCCCTAAACGTTTCTCCTGTGAGAGAAGCAGTCCCTAAACATCTTTGCTGTGAGAGAACCAGTCCTTAAACGTCTCTGCTGTGACAGAAGCAGTCCCTAAACGTCTCTCCTGTGAGAGAACCGGTCCCTAAACGTGTCTGCTGTGACAGAAGCAGTCCCTAAACGTCTGCTGTTAGAGAACCGGTCCCTAAACGTCTCTCCTGTAAGAGAACCAGTCCCTAAACATCTCTGCTGTGAGAGAACCGGTCCCTAAACGTCTCTGCTGTGAGAGAACCGGTCCCTAAACGTCTCTGCTGTGAGAGAACCGAATCCTAAACATCTCTGCTGTAAGAAAACCGGTCCCTAAACGTCTCTGCTGTGAGAGAACCAGACCCTAAACATCTCTGCTGTGAGAGAACCAGTCCTTAAACGTCTCTTCTGTGAAAGAAGGAGTCCCTAAACGTCTCTCCTGTGAGAGAACCGGTACCTAAACGTCTCTGCTGTGACAGAAGCAGTTCTTAAACGCCTCTCCTGTGAGAGAACCGGTCCCTAAACATCTCTGCTGTAAGAGAACCGGTCCCTAAACATCTCTGCTGTAAGAGCACCGGTCCCTAAATGTCTCTCCTGTAAGAGAACCGGTCCCTAAACATCTCTGCTGTAAGAGAACCAGTCCCTAAACGTCTCTGCTGTAAGAGAACTGGTCCCTAAACGTCTCTGCTGTTAGACAACAGGTCCCTAAACGTCTCTGTTGTAAGAGAACCGGTCCCTAAACGTCTCTCCAATGAGAGAACCGGTCCCTAAACGTCTCTGCTGTAAGAGAACCGGTCCCTAAACGTCTCTCCTGTAAGAGAACTGGTCCCTAAACGTGTCTGCTGTGAGTGAACCAGTCCCTAAACATCTCTGCTGTGAGAGAACCAGTCCTTAAACGTCTCTGCTGTGACAGAAGCAGTCCCTAAACGTCTCTCCTGTGAGAGAACCGGACCCTAAACGTCTCTGCTGTGACAGAAGCAGTCACTAAACGTCTCTCCTGTGAGAGAACCGCTCCCTAAACATCTCTGCTGTGACAGAAGCAGTCCCTAAACGTCTCTGCTGTAAGAGAACCGGTCACTATACATCTCTGTTGTAAGAGAACCGGTCCCTAAACGTCTCTCCTGTGAGAGAACCGGTCCCTAAACATCTCTGCTGTGAGAAAACCCGTCCCTAAATGTCTCTGCTGTGAGAGAACCGGTCCCTAAACGTTTCTCCTGTGAGAGAAGCAGTACCTAAACATCTCTGCTGTGAGAGAACCAGTCCTTAAACGTCTCTGCTGTGACAGAAGCAGTCCCTAAACGTCTCTCCTGTGAGAGAACCGGTCCCTAAACGTCTCTGCTGTGACAGAAGCAGTCCCTAAATGTCTGCTGTTAGAGAACCGGTCCCTAAACGTCTCTCCTGTAAGAGAACCAGTCCCTAAACATCTCTGCTGTAAGAGAACTGGTCCCTAAACTTCTCTGCTGTGAGACAACAGGTCCCTAAACGTCTCTGTTGTAAGAGAACCGGTCCCTAAACGTCTCTCCAATGAGAGAACCGGTCCCTAAACGTCTCTGCTGTAAGAGAACCGGTCCCTAAACGTCTCTCCTGTAAGAGAACTGGTCCCTAAACGTGTCTGCTGTGAGAGAACCGGTCCCTAAACGTCTCTGCATTGAGAGAACCGGTCCCTAAACGTCTCTCCTGTAAGAGAACCGGTCCCTAAATGACTCTGCTGTGAGAGAACCGGTCCCTAAACGTCTCTGCTCTGAGAGAACCTGTCCCTAAACGTCTCTGCTGTGAGAGAACCGGTCCCTAAACGTTTCTCCTGTGAGAGAACCAGTCCCTAAACATCTCTGCTGTGAGAGAACCAGTCCTTAAACGTCTCTGCTGTGACAGAAGCAGTCCCTAAACGTCTCTCCTGTGAGAGAACCGGTCCCTAAACATCTCTGCTGTGACAGAAGCAATCCCTAAACGTCTCTGCTGTAAGATAACCGGTCCCTAAACGTCTCTGCTGTGAGTGAACCGGTCCCTAAACGTCACTGCTGTAAGAGAACCAGTCCCTAAACGTCTGCTGTAAGAGAACCGGTCCCTAAACGTCTTTGCTCTAAGAGATCCGGTCCTTAAACGTCTCTGCTGTAAGAGAACCGGTCCCTAAACGTCTCTGCTGTAAGAGAACAAGTCACTAAACGTCTCTGCTGTGAGAGAACCGGTCCCTAAACGATTCTCCTGTAAGAGAACCGGTCCCTAAACGTCTCTGCTGTGAGTGAACCAGTCCCTAAACATCTCTGCTGTGAGAGAACCAGTCCCTAAACGTTTCTCCTGTGAGTGAACCAGTCCCTAAACATCTCTGTTGTGAGAGAACCAGTCCTTAAACATCTCTGCTGTGACAGAAACAGTCCCTAAACGTCTCTCCTGTGAGAGAACCGGACCCTAAACGTCTCTGCTGTGACAGAAACAGTCACTAAACATCTCTCCTGTGAGAGAACCGCTCCCTAAACATCTCTGCTGTGACAGAAGCAATCCCTAAACGTCTCTCCTGTGAGAGAACCGGTCCCCAAACGTCTCTGCTGTGACAGAAGCAGTCCCTAAACGTCTCTGTTGTAAGAGAACCGGTCCCTAAACGTCTCTGCTGTAAGAGAACCGGTCCCTAAACATCTCTGCTGTAAGAGCACCGGTCCTTAAACGTCTCTCCTGTAAGGGAACCGGTCCTTAAATGTCTCTGCTTCG
This sequence comes from Coregonus lavaretus, assembly GCF_964263955.1. Taxonomy (NCBI): domain Eukaryota; kingdom Metazoa; phylum Chordata; class Actinopteri; order Salmoniformes; family Salmonidae; genus Coregonus; species Coregonus lavaretus. The sequence continues at coordinate 683,258 of NW_028161895.1, forward strand.
AGAGAACCAGTCCATAAACGTCTCTGCTGTGAGAGAACCTGCCCTAAACGTCTCTGCTGTGAGAGAACCGGTCCCTAAACGTTTCTCCTGTGAGTGAACCAGTCCCTAAACATCTCTGCTGTGAGAGAACCAGTCCTTAAACGTCTCTGCTGTGACAGAAGCAGTCCCTAAACGTCCCTCCTGTGAGAGAACCGGTCCCTAAACGTCTCTGCTGTGGCAGAAGCAGTCCCTAAACGTCTCTGATGTGAGAGAACCGGTCCCTAAACATGTCTTCGGTAAGAGAACTGGTCCCTAAACGTGTCTGCTGTGAGAGAACCGGTCCCTAAACGTGTCTGCTGTGACAGAAGCAGTCCCTAAACGTCTGCTGTTAGAGAACCGGTCCCTAAACGTCTCTCCTGTAAGAGAACCAGTCCCTAAACATCTCTGCTGTGAGAGAACCGGTCCCTAAACGTCTCTGCTGTGAGAGAACCGGTCCCTAAACGTCTCTGCTGTGAGAGAACCGAATTCTAAACGTCTCTGCTGTAAGAAAACCGGTCCCTAAACGTCTCTGCTGTAAGAGAACCAGACCCTAAACATCTATGCTGTGAGAGAACCAGTCCTTAAACGTCTCTGCTGTGAAAGAAGGAGTCCCTAAACGTCTCTCCTGTGAGAGAACCGGTACCTAAACGTCTCTGCTGTGACAGAAGCAGTTCTTAAACGACTCTCCTGTGTGAGAACCGGTCCCTAAACATCGCTGCTGTAAGAGAACCGGTCCCTAAACATCTCTGCTGTAAGAGCACCGGTCCCTAAATGTCTCTCCAGTAAGAGAACCGGTCCCTAAACATCTCTGCTGTAAGAGAACCAGTCCCTAAACGTCTCTGCTGTAAGAGAACTGGTCCCTACACGTCTCTGCTGTTAGACAACAGGTCCCTAAACATCTCTGGTGTAAGAGAACCGGTCCCTAAACGTCTCTCCAATGAGAGAACCGGTCCCTAAACGTCTCTGCTGTAAGAGAACCGGTCCCTAAACGTCTCTCCTGTAAGAGAACTGGTCCCTAAACGTGTCTGCTGTGAGTGAACCAGTCCCTAAACATCTCTGCTGTGAGAGAACCAGTCCTTAAACGTCTCTGCTGTGACAGAAGAAGTCCCTAAACGTCTCTCCTGTGAGAGAACCGGACCCTAAACATCTCTGCTGTGACAAAAGCAGTCACTAAACGTCTCTCCTGTGAGAGAACCGCTCCCTAAACATCTCTGCTGTGACAGAAGCAGTCCCTAAACGTCTCTGCTGTAAGAGAACCGGTCACTATACATCTCTGTTGTAAGAGAACCGGTCCCTAAACGTCTCTCCTGTGAGAGAACCGGTCCCTAAACGTCTCTGCTGTGAGAGAACCAGTCCCTAAATGTCTCTGCTGTGAGAGAACCGGTCCCTAAACGTTTCTCCTGTGAGAGAAGCAGTCCCTAAACATCTCTGCTGTGAGAGAACCAGTCCTTAAACGTCTCTGCTGTGACAGAAGCAGTCCCTAAACGTCTCTCCTGTGAGAGAACCGGTCCCTAAACGTCTTTGCTGTGACAGAAGCAGTCCCTAAACGTCTGCTGTTAGAGAACCGGTCCCTAAACGTCTCTCCTGTAAGAGAACCAGTCCCTAAACATCTCTGCTGTAAGAGAACTGGTCCCTAAACGTCTCTGCTGTGAGACAACAGGTCCCTAAACGTCTCTGTTGTAAGAGAACCGGTCCCTAAACGTCTCTCCAATGAGAGAACCGGTCCCTAAACGTCTCTGCTGTAAGAGAACCGGTCCCTAAACGTCTCTCCTGTAAGAGAACTGGTCCCTAAACGTGTCTGCTGTGAGAGAACCGGTCCCTAAACGTCTCTGCTTTGAGAGAACCGGTCCCTAAACGTCTCTCCTGTAAGAGAACCGGTCCCTAAATGACTCTGCTGTGAGAGAACCGGTCCCTAAACGTCTCTGCTCTGAGAGAACCTGTCCCTAAACGTCTCTGCTGTGAGAGAACCGGTCCCTAAACGTTTCTGCTGTGAGAGAACCAGTCCCTAAACATCTCTGCTGTGAGAGAACCAGTCCTTAAACGTCTCTGCTGTGACAGAAGCAGTCCCTAAACATCTCTCCTGTGAGAGAACCGGTCCCTAAACATCTCTGCTGTGACAGAAGCAATCCCTAAACGTCTCTGCTGAAAGATAACCGGTCCATAAACGTCTCTGCTGTGAGTGAACCGGTCCCTAAACGTCACTGCTGTAAGAGAACCAGTCCCTAAACGTCTGCTGTAAGAGAACCGGTCCTTAAACGTCTCTGCTGTAAGAGAACCGGTCCCTAAACGTCTCTGCTGTAAGAGAACAAATCACTAAACGTCTCTGCTGTGAGAGAACCGGTCCCTAAACGATTCTCCTGTAAGAGAACCGGTCCCTAAACGTCTCTGCTGTTAGTGAACCAGTCCCTAAACATCTCTGCTGTGAGAGAACCAGTCCCTAAACGTTTCTCCTGTGAGTGAACCAGTCCCTAAACATCTCTGTTGTGAGAGAACCAGTCCTTAAACGTCTCTGCTGTGACAGAAGCAGTCCCTAAACGTCTCTCCTGTGAGAGAACCGGACCCTAAACATCTCTGCTGTGACAGAAGCAGTCACTAAACGTCTCTCCTGTGAGAGACCCGCTCCCTAAACATCTCTGCTGTGACAGAAGCAATCCCTAAACGTCTCTCCTGTGAAAGAACCGGTCCCTAAACGTCTCTGCTGTGACAGAAGCAGTCCCTAAACGTCTCTGTTGTAAGAGAACCGGTACCTAAACGTCTCTGCTGTAAGAGAACCGGTCCCTAAACATCTCTGCTGTAAGAGCACCGGTCCTTAAACATCTCTCCTGTAAGGGAACCGGTCCTTAAATGTCTCTGCTTCGAGAGAACCAGTCCATAAACGTCTCTGCTGTGAGAGAACCAGTCCCTAAACGTCTCTGCTGTGAGAGAACCGGTCCCTAAACGTTTCTCCTGTGAGTGAACCAGTCCCTAAACATCTCTGCTGTGAGAGAACCAGTCCTTAAACGTCTCTGCTCTGACAGAAGCAGTCCCTAAACGTCCCTCCTGTGAGAGAACCGGTCCCTAAACGTCTCTGCTGTGGCAGAAGCAGTCCCTAAACGTCTCTGATGTGAGAGAACCGGTCCCTAAACATGTCTTCGGTAAGAGAACTGGTCCCTAAACGTGTCTGCTGTGAGAGAACCTGTCCCTAAACGTCTCTGCTTTAAGATAACCGGTCACTAAACGTCTCTCCTGTGAGAGAACCGGTCCCTAAACATGTCTTCGGTAAGAGAACTGGTCCCTAAACGTGTCTGCTGTGAGAGAACCTGTCCCTAAACGTCTCTGCTGTAAGATAACCGGTCCCTAAACGTCTCTGCTGTGAGTGAACCGGTCCCTAAACGTCACTGTTGTAAGAGAACCAGTCCCTAAACGTCTGCTGTAAGAGAACCGGACCCTAAACGTCTCTGCTGTGACAGAAGCAGTCACTAAACGGCTCTCCTGTGAGAGAACCGCTCACTAAACATCTCTGCTGTGACAGAAGCAGTCCCTAAACGTCTCTGCTGTAAGAGAACCGGTCACTATACATCTCTGTTGTAAGAGAACCGGTCCCTAAACGTCTCTCCTGTGAGAGAACCAGTCCCTAAACATCTCTGCTGTGAGAGAACCGGTCCCTAAATGTCTCTGCTGTGAGAGAACCGGTCCCTAAACGTTTCTCCTGTGAGAGAACCAGTCCCTAAACATCTCTGCTGTGAGAGAACCAGTCCTTAAACATCTCTGCTGTGAGAGAACCAGTCCTTAAATGACTCTGCTGTGAGAGAACCAGTCCCTAAACGTCTCTGCTGTGAGAGAACCAGTCCCTAAACATCTCTGCTGTGAGAGAACCAGTCCTTAAACATCTCTGCTGTGAGAGAACCAGTCCTTAAATGTCTCTGCTGTGAGAGAACCAGTCCCTAAACGTCTCTGCTGTAAGAGAACCGGTCACTATACATCTCTGTTGTAAGAGAACCGGTCCCTAAACGTCTCTACTGTGAGAGAACCAGTCCCTAAACATCTCTGCTGTGAGAGAACCGGTCCCTAAATGTCTCTGCTGTGAGAGAACCGGTCCCTAAACGTTTCTCCTGTGAGAGAACCAGTCCCTAAACATCTCTGCTGTGAGAGAACCAGTCCTTAAACATCTCTGCTGTGAGAGAACCAGTCCTTAAATGTCTCTGCTGTGAGAGAACCAGTCCCTAAACGTCTCTGCTGTGATAGAACCTGTCCCTAAACGTCTCTGCTGTGAGAGAACCATTCCCTAAACGTTTCTCCTGTGAGTGAACCAGTCCCTAAACATCTCTGCTGTGAGAGAACCAGCCCTTTAACATCTCTGCTGTGACAGAAGCAGTCCCTAAACGTCTCTCCTGTGAGAGAACCGGTCCCTAAACGTCTCTGCTGTGACAGAAGCAGTCCCTAAACGTCTCTGCTGTAAGAGAACCGGTCACTACATGTCACTGTTGTAAGAGAACCGGTCCCTTAACATCTCTGCTGTAAGAGCACAGGTCCTTAAACGTCTCTCCTGTAAGAGAACCGGTCCCTAAACGTCTCTGCTGTGAGAGAACCAGTCCCTAAACGTCTCTGCTGTAAGATAACCGGTCCCTAAACGTCTCTGCTGTGAGTGAACCGGTCCCTAAACGTCACTGCTGTAAGAGAACCAGTCCCTAAACGTCTGCTGTAAGAGAACCGGTCCCTAAACGTCTTTGCTGTAAGAGATCCGGTCCTTAAACGTCTCTGCTGTAAGAGAACCGGTCCCTAAACGTCTCTGCTGTAAGAGAACCAGTCACTAAACGTCTCTGCTGTAAGAGAACCGGTCCCTAAACGTCTCTCCTGTAAGAGAACCGGTCCCTAAACGTCTCTGCTGTGAGAGAACCAGTCCCTAAACGTCTCTGCTGTGAGAGAACCTGTCCCTAAACGTCTCTGCTGTGATAGAACCAGTCCCTAAACGTTTCTCCTGTGAGTGAACCAGTCCCTAAACATCTCTGCTGTGAGAGAACCAGTCCCTAAACGTCTCTGCTGTGAGAGAACATGTCCCTAAACGTCTCTGCTGTGAGAGAACCAGTCACTAAACGTTTCTCCTGTGAGTGAACCAGTCCCTAAACATCTCTGCTGTGAGAGAACCAGTCCTTAAACGTCTCTGCTGTGACAGAAGCAGTCACTAAACGTCTCTCCTGTGAGAGAACCGCTCCCTAAACATCTCTGCTGTGACAGAAGCAGTCCCTAAACGTCTATCCTGTGAGAGAACCGGTCCCTAAACGTGTCTGCTGTGACAGAAGCAGTCCCTAAACGTCTGCTGTTAGAGAACCGGTCCCTAAACGTCTCTCCTGTAAGAGAACCAGTCCCTAAACATCTCTGCTGTGAGAGAACCGGTCCCTAAACATGTCTTCGGTAAGAGAACTGGTCCCTAAACGTGTCTGCTGTGAGAGAACCGGTCCCTAAACGTGTCTGCTGTGACAGAAGCAGTCCCTAAACGTCTGCTGTTAGAGAACCGGTCCCTAAACGTCTCTCCTGTAATAGAACCAGTCCCTAAACATCTCTGCTGTGAGAGAACCGGTCCCTAAACGTCTCTGCTGTGAGAGAACCGGTCCCTAAACGTCTCTGCTGTGAGAGAACCGAATTCTAAACGTCTCTGCTGTAAGAAAACCGGTCCCTAAACGTCTCTGCTGTAAGAGAACCAGACCCTAAACATCTATGCTGTGAGAGAACCAGTCCTTAAACGTCTCTGCTGTGAAAGAAGGAGTCCCTAAACGTCTCTCCTGTGAGAGAACCGGTACCTAAACGTCTCTGCTGTGACAGAAGCAGTTCTTAAACGACTCTCCTGTGTGAGAACCGGTCCCTAAACATCGCTGCTGTAAGAGAACCGGTCCCTAAACATCTCTGCTGTAAGAGCACCGGTCCCTAAATGTCTCTCCAGTAAGAGAACCGGTCCCTAAACATCTCTGCTGTAAGAGAACCAGTCCCTAAACGTCTCTGCTGTAAGAGAACTGGTCCCTACACGTCTCTGCTGTTAGACAACAGGTCCCTAAACATCTCTGGTGTAAGAGAACCGGTCCCTAAACGTCTCTCCAATGAGAGAACCGGTCCCTAAACGTCTCTGCTGTAAGAGAACCGGTCCCTAAACGTCTCTCCTGTAAGAGAACTGGTCCCTAAACGTGTCTGCTGTGAGTGAACCAGTCCCTAAACATCTCTGCTGTGAGAGAACCAGTCCTTAAACGTCTCTGCTGTGACAGAAGAAGTCCCTAAACGTCTCTCCTGTGAGAGAACCGGACCCTAAACATCTCTGCTGTGACAAAAGCAGTCACTAAACGTCTCTCCTGTGAGAGAACCGCTCCCTAAACATCTCTGCTGTGACAGAAGCAGTCCCTAAACGTCTCTGCTGTAAGAGAACCGGTCACTATACATCTCTGTTGTAAGAGAACCGGTCCCTAAACGTCTCTCCTGTGAGAAAACCGGTCCCTAAACGTCTCTGCTGTGAGAGAACCGGTCCCTAAATGTCTCTGCTGTGAGAGAACCGGTCCCTAAACGTTTCTCCTGTGAGAGAAGCAGTCCCTAAACATCTCTGCTGTGAGAGAACCAGTCCTTAAACGTCTCTGCTGTGACAGAAGCAGTCCCTAAACGTCTCTCCTGTGAGAGAACCGGTCCCTAAACGTCTTTGCTGTGACAGAAGCAGTCCCTAAACGTCTGCTGTTAGAGAACCGGTCCCTAAACGTCTCTCCTGTAAGAGAACCAGTCCATAAACATCTCTGCTGTAAGAGAACTGGTCCCTAAACGTCTCTGCTGTGAGACAACAGGTCCCTAAACGTCTCTGTTGTAAGAGAACCGGTCCCTAAACGTCTCTCCAATGTTAGAACCGGTCCCTAAACGTCTCTGCTGTAAGAGAACTGGTCCCTAAACGTGTCTGCTGTGAGAGAACCGGTCCCTAAACGTCTCTGCTTTGAGAGAACCGGTCCCTAAACGTCTCTCCTGTAAGAGAACCGGTCCCTAAATGACTCTGCTGTGAGAGAACCGGTCCCTAAACGTCTCTGCTCTGAGAGAACCTGTCCCTAAACGTCTCTGCTGTGAGAGAACCGGTCCCTAAACGTTTCTGCTGTGAGAGAACCAGTCCCTAAACATCTCTGCTGTGAGAGAACCAGTCCTTAAACGTCTCTGCTGTGACAGAAGCAGTCCCTAAACATCTCTCCTGTGAGAGAACCGGTCCCTAAACATCTCTGCTGTGACAGAAGCAATCCCTAAACGTCTCTGCTGAAAGATAACCGGTCCATAAACGTCTCTGCTGTGAGTGAACCGGTCCCTAAACGTCACTGCTGTAAGAGAACCAGTCCCTAAACGTCTGCTGTAAGAGAACCGGTCCCTAAACGTCTTTGCTGTAAGAGATCCGGTCCTTAAACGTCTCTGCTGTAAGAGAACCGGTCCCTAAACGTCTCTGCTGTAAGAGAACAAATCACTAAACGTCTCTGCTGTGAGAGAACCGGTCCCTAAACGATTCTCCTGTAAGAGAACCGGTCCCTAAACGTCTCTGCTGTGAGTGAACCAGTCCCTAAACATCACTGCTGTGAGAGAACCAGTCCCTAAACGTTTCTCCTGTGAGTGAACCAGTCCCTAAACATCTCTGTTGTGAGAGAACCAGTCCTTAAACGTCTCTGCTGTGACAGAAGCAGTCCCTAAACGTCTCTCCTGTGAGAGAACCGGACCCTAAACATCTCTGCTGTGACAGAAGCAGTCACTAAACGTCTCTCCTGTGAGAGACCCGCTCCCTAAACGTGTCTGCTGTGACAGAAGCAGTCCCTAAACGTCTGCTGTTAGAGAACCGGTCCCTAAACGTCTCTCCTGTAAGAGAACCAGTCCCTAAACATCTCTGCTGTGAGAGAACCGGTCCCTAAACATGTCTTCGGTAAGAGAACTGGTCCCTAAACGTGTCTGCTGTGAGAGAACCGGTCCCTAAACGTGTCTGCTGTGACAGAAGCAGTCCCTAAACGTCTGCTGTTAGAGAACCGGTCCCTAAACGTCTCTCCTGTAAGAGAACCAGTCCCTAAACATCTCTGCTGTGAGAGAACCGGTCCCTAAACGTCTCTGCTGTGAGAGAACCGGTCCCTAAACGTCTCTGCTGTGAGAGAACCGAATTCTAAACGTCTCTGCTGTAAGAAAACCGGTCCCTAAACGTCTCTGCTGTAAGAGAACCAGACCCTAAACATCTATGCTGTGAGAGAACCAGTCCTTAAACGTCTCTGCTGTGAAAGAAGGAGTCCCTAAACGTCTCTCCTGTGAGAGAACCGGTACCTAAACGTCTCTGCTGTGACAGAAGCAGTTCTTAAACGACTCTCCTGTGTGAGAACCGGTCCCTAAACATCGCTGCTGTAAGAGAACCGGTCCCTAAACATCTCTGCTGTAAGAGCACCGGTCCCTAAATGTCTCTCCAGTAAGAGAACCGGTCCCTAAACATCTCTGCTGTAAGAGAACCAGTCCCTAAACGTCTCTGCTGTAAGAGAACTGGTCCCTACACGTCTCTGCTGTTAGACAACAGGTCCCTAAACATCTCTGGTGTAAGAGAACCGGTCCCTAAACGTCTCTCCAATGAGAGAACCGGTCCCTAAACGTCTCTGCTGTAAGAGAACCGGTCCCTAAACGTCTCTCCTGTAAGAGAACTGGTCCCTAAACGTGTCTGCTGTGAGTGAACCAGTCCCTAAACATCTCTGCTGTGAGAGAACCAGTCCTTAAACGTCTCTGCTGTGACAGAAGAAGTCCCTAAACGTCTCTCCTGTGAGAGAACCGGACCCTAAACATCTCTGCTGTGACAAAAGCAGTCACTAAACGTCTCTCCTGTGAGAGAACCGCTCCCTAAACATCTCTGCTGTGACAGAAGCAGTCCCTAAACGTCTCTGCTGTAAGAGAACCGGTCACTATACATCTCTGTTGTAAGAGAACCGGTCCCTAAACGTCTCTCCTGTGAGAAAACCGGTCCCTAAACGTCTCTGCTGTGAGAGAACCGGTCCCTAAATGTCTCTGCTGTGAGAGAACCGGTCCCTAAACGTTTCTCCTGTGAGAGAAGCAGTCCCTAAACATCTCTGCTGTGAGAGAACCAGTCCTTAAACGTCTCTGCTGTGACAGAAGCAGTCCCTAAACGTCTCTCCTGTGAGAGAACCGGTCCCTAAACGTCTTTGCTGTGACAGAAGCAGTCCCTAAACGTCTGCTGTTAGAGAACCGGTCCCTAAACGTCTCTCCTGTAAGAGAACCAGTCCATAAACATCTCTGCTGTAAGAGAACTGGTCCCTAAACGTCTCTGCTGTGAGACAACAGGTCCCTAAACGTCTCTGTTGTAAGAGAACCGGTCCCTAAACGTCTCTCCAATGAGAGAACCGGTCCCTAAACGTCTCTGCTGTAAGAGAACCGGTCCCTAAAAGTCTCTCCTGTAACAGAACTGGTCCCTAAACGTGTCTGCTGTGAGAGAACCGGTCCCTAAACGTCTCTGCTTTGAGAGAACCGGTCCCTAAACGTCTCTCCTGTAAGAGAACCGGTCCCTAAATGACTCTGCTGTGAGAGAACCGGTCCCTAAACGTCTCTGCTCTGAGAGAACCTGTCCCTAAACGTCTCTGCTGTGAGAGAACCGGTCCCTAAACGTTTCTGCTGTGAGAGAACCAGTCCCTAAACATCTCTGCTGTGAGAGAACCAGTCCTTAAACGTCTCTGCTGTGACAGAAGCAGTCCCTAAACATCTCTCCTGTGAGAGAACCGGTCCCTAAACATCTCTGCTGTGACAGAAGCAATCCCTAAACGTCTCTGCTGAAAGATAACCGGTCCATAAACGTCTCTGCTGTGAGTGAACCGGTCCCTAAACGTCACTGCTGTAAGAGAACCAGTCCCTAAACGTCTGCTGTAAGAGAACCGGTCCCTAAACGTCTTTGCTGTAAGAGATCCGGTCCTTAAACGTCTCTGCTGTAAGAGAACCGGTCCCTAAACGTCTCTGCTGTAAGAGAACAAATCACTAAACGTCTCTGCTGTGAGAGAACCGGTCCCTAAACGATTCTCCTGTAAGAGAACCGGTCCCTAAACGTCTCTGTTGTGAGAGAACCAGTCCTTAAACGTCTCTGCTGTGACAGAAGCAGTCCCTAAACGTCTCTCCTGTGAGAGAACCGGACCCTAAACATCTCTGCTGTGACAGAAGCAGTCACTAAACGTCTCTCCTGTGAGAGACCCGCTCCCTAAACATCTCTGCTGTGACAGAAGCAATCCCTAAACGTCTCTCCTGTGAAAGAACCGGTCCCTAAACGTCTCTGCTGTGACAGAAGCAGTCCCTAAACGTCTCTGTTGTAAGAGAACCGGTCCCTAAACGTCTCTGCTGTAAGAGAACCGGTCCCTAAACATCTCTGCTGTAAGAGCACCGGTCCTTAAACATCTCTCCTGTAAGGGAACCGGTCCTTAAATGTCTCTGCTTCGAGAGAACCAGTCCATAAACGTCTCTGCTGTGAGAGAACCTGTCCCTAAACGTCTCTGCTGTGAGAGAACCGGTCCCTAAACGTTTCTCCTGTGAGTGAACCAGTCCCTAAACATCTCTGCTGTGAGAGAACCAGTCCTTAAACGTCTCTGCTCTGACAGAAGCAGTCCCTAAACGTCCCTCCTGTGAGAGAACCGGTCCCTAAACGTCTCTGCTGTGGCAGAAGCAGTCCCTAAACGTCTCTGATGTGAGAGAACCGGTCCCTAAACATGTCTTCGGTAAGAGAACTGGTCCCTAAACGTGTCTGCTGTGAGAGAACCTGTCCCTAAACGTCTCTGCTTTAAGATAACCGGTCACTAAACGTCTCTCCTGTGAGAGAACCGGTCCCTAAACATGTCTTCGGTAAGAGAACTGGTCCCTAAACGTGTCTGCTGTGAGAGAACCTGTCCCTAAACGTCTCTGCTGTAAGATAACCGGTCCCTAAACGTCTCTGCTGTGAGTGAACCGGTCCCTAAACGTCACTGTTGTAAGAGAACCAGTCCCTAAACGTCTGCTGTAAGAGAACCGGACCCTAAACGTCTCTGCTGTGACAGAAGCAGTCACTAAACGGCTCTCCTGTGAGAGAACCGCTCACTAAACATCTCTGCTGTGACAGAAGCAGTCCCTAAACGTCTCTGCTGTAAGAGAACCGGTCACTATACATCTCTGTTGTAAGAGAACCGGTCCCTAAACGTCTCTCCTGTGAGAGAACCAGTCCCTAAACATCTCTGCTGTGAGAGAACCGGTCCCTAAATGTCTCTGCTGTGAGAGAACCGGTCCCTAAACGTTTCTCCTGTGAGAGAACCAGTCCCTAAACATCTCTGCTGTGAGAGAACCAGTCCTTAAACATCTCTGCTGTGAGAGAACCAGTCCTTAAATGACTCTGCTGTGAGAGAACCAGTCCCTAAACGTCTCTGCTGTGAGAGAACCAGTCCCTAAACATCTCTGCTGTGAGAGAACCAGTCCTTAAACATCTCTGCTGTGAGAGAACCAGTCCTTAAATGTCTCTGCTGTGAGAGAACCAGTCCCTAAACGTCTCTGCTGTAAGAGAACCAGTCCCTAAACATCTCTGCTGTAAGAGAACTGGTCCCTAAACTTCTCTGCTGTGAGACAACAGGTCCCTAAACGTCTCTGTTGTAAGAGAACCGGTCCCTAAACGTCTCTCCAATGAGAGAACCGGTCCCTAAACGTCTCTGCTGTAAGAGAACCGGTCCCTAAACGTCTCTCCTGTAAGAGAACTGGTCCCTAAACGTGTCTGCTGTGAGAGAACCGGTCCCTAAACGTCTTTACATTGAGAGAACCGGTCCCTAAACGTCTCTCCTGTAAGAGAACCGGTCCCTAAATGACTCTGCTGTGAGAGAACCGGTCCCTAAACGTCTCTGCTCTGAGAGAACCTGTCCCTAAACGTCTCTGCTGTGAGAGAACCGGTCCCTAAACGTTTCTCCTGTGAGAGAACCAGTCCCTAAACATCTCTGCTGTGAGAGAACCAGTCCTTAAACGTCTCTGCTGTGACAGAAGCAGTCCCTAAACGTCTCTCCTGTGAGAGAACCGGTCCCTAAACATCTCTGCTGTGACAGAAGCAATCCCTAAACGTCTCTGCTGTAAGATAACCGGTCCCTAAACGTCTCTGCTGTGAGTGAACCGGTCCCTAAACGTCACTGCTGTAAGAGAACCAGTCCCTAAACGTCTGCTGTAAGAGAACCGGTCCCTAAACGTCTTTGCTGTAAGAGATCCGGTCCTTAAACGTCTCTGCTGTAAGAGAACCGGTCCCTAAACGTCTCTGCTGTAAGAGAACAAGTCACTAAACGTCTCTGCTGTGAGAGAACCGGTCCCTAAACGATTCTCCTGTAAGAGAACCGGTCCCTAAACGTCTCTGCTGTGAGTGAACCAGTCCCTAAACATCTCTGCTGTGAGAGAACCAGTCCCTAAACGTTTCTCCTGTGAGTGAACCAGTCCCTAAACATCTCTGTTGTGAGAGAACCAGTCCTTAAACATCTCTGCTGTGACAGAAACAGTCCCTAAACGTCTCTCCTGTGAGAGAACCGGACCCTAAACATCTCTGCTGTGACAGAAGCAGTCACTAAACATCTCTCCTGTGAGAGAACCGCTCCCTAAACATCTCTGCTGTGACAGAAGCAATCCCTAAACGTCTCTCCTGTGAGAGAACCGGTCCCCAAACGTCTCTGCTGTGACAGAAGCAGTCCCTAAACGTCTCTGTTGTAAGAGAACCGGTCCCTAAACGTCTCTGCTGTAAGAGAACCGGTCCCTAAACATCTCTGCTGTAAGAGCACCGGTCCTTGAACGCCTCTCCTGTAAGGGAACCGGTCCTTAAATGTCTCTGCTTCGAGAGAACCAGTCCATAAACGTCTCTGCTGTGAGAGAACCTGCCCTAAACGTCTCTGCTGTGAGAGAACCGGTCCCTAAACGTTTCTCCTGTGAGTGAACCAGTCCCTAAACATCTCTGCTGTGAGAGAACCAGTCCTTAAACGTCTCTGCTGTGACAGAAGCAGTCCCTAAACGTCCCTCCTGTGAGAGAACCGGTCCCTAAACGTCTCTGCTGTGGCAGAAGCAGTCCCTAAACGTCTCTGATGTGAGAGAACCGGTCCCTAAACATGTCTTCGGTAAGAGAACTGGTCCCTAAACGTGTCTGCTGTGAGAGAACCGGTCCCTAAACGTGTCTGCTGTGACAGAAGCAGTCCCTAAACGTCTGCTGTTAGAGAACCGGTCCCTAAACGTCTCTCCTGTAAGAGAACCAGTCCCTAAACATCTCTGCAGTGAGAGAACCGGTCCCTAAACGTCTCTGCTGTGAGAGAACCGGTCCCTAAACGTCTCTGCTGTGAGAGAACCAGACCCTAAACATCTCTGCTGTGAGAGAACCAGTCCTTAAACGTCTCTGCTGTGAAAGAAGGAGTCCCTAAACGTCTCTCCTGTGAGAGAACCGGTACCTAAACGTCTCTGCTGTGACAGAAGCAGTTCTTAAACGACTCTCCTGTGAGAGCACCGGTCCCTAAATGTCTCTCCAGTAAGAGAACCGGTCCCTAAACATCTCTGCTGTAAGAGAACCAGTCCCTAAACGTCTCTGCTGTAAGAGAACTGGTCCCTACACGTCTCTGCTGTTAGACAACAGGTCCCTAAACATCTCTGGTGTAAGAGAACCGGTCCCTAAACGTCTCTCCAATGAGAGAACCGGTCCCTAAACGTCTCTGCTGTAAGAGAACCGGTCCCTAAACGTCTCTCCTGTAAGAGAACTGGTCCCTAAACGTGTCTGCTGTGAGTGAACCAGTCCCTAAACATCTCTGCTGTGAGAGAACCAGTCCTTAAACGTCTCTGCTGTGACAGAAGAAGTCCCTAAACGTCTCTCCTGTGAGAGAACCGGACCCTAAACATCTCTGCTGTGACAAAAGCAGTCACTAAACGTCTCTCCTGTGAGAGAACCGCTCCCTAAACATCTCTGCTGTGACAGAAGCAGTCCCTAAACGTCTCTGCTGTAAGAGAACCGGTCACTATACATCTCTGTTGTAAGAGAACCGGTCCCTAAACGTCTCTCCTGTGAGAGAACCGGTCCCTAAACGTCTCTGCTGTGAGAGAACCGGTCCCTAAATGTCTCTGCTGTGAGAGAACCGGTCCCTAAACGTTTCTCCTGTGAGAGGAGCAGTCCCTAAACATCTCTGCTGTGAGAGAACCAGTCCTTAAACGTCTCTGCTGTGACAGAAGCAGTCCCTAAACGTCTCTCCTGTGAGAGAACCGGTCCCTAAACGTCTTTGCTGTGACAGAAGCAGTCCCTAAACGTCTGCTGTTAGAGAACCGGTCCCTAAACGTCTCTCCTGTAAGAGAACCAGTCCCTAAACATCTCTGCTGTAAGAGAACTGGTCCCTAAACGTCTCTGCTGTGAGACAACAGGTCCCTAAACGTCTCTGTTGTAAGAGAACCGGTCCCTAAACGTCTCTCCAATGAGAGAACCGGTCCCTAAACGTCTCTGCTGTAAGAGAACCGGTCCCTAAACGTCTCTCCTGTAAGAGAACTGGTCCCTAAACGTGTCTGCTGTGAGAGAACCGGTCCCTAAACGTCTCTGCTTTGAGAGAACCGGTCCCTAAACGTCTCTCCTGTAAGAGAACCGGTCCCTAAATGACTCTGCTGTGAGAGAACCGGTCCCTAAACGTCTCTGCTCTGAGAGAACCTGTCCCTAAACGTCTCTGCTGTGAGAGAACCGGTCCCTAAACGTTTCTCCTGTGAGAGAACCAGTCCCTAAACATCTCTGCTGTGAGAGAACCAGTCCTTAAACGTCTCTGCTGTGACAGAAGCAGTCCCTAAACATCTCTCCTGTGAGAGAACCGGTCCCTAAACATCTCTGCTGTGACAGAAGCAATCCCTAAACGTCTCTGCTGAAAGATAACCGGTCCATAAACGTCTCTGCTGTGAGTGAACCGGTCCCTAAACGTCACTGCTGTAAGAGAACCAGTCCCTAAACGTCTGCTGTAAGAGAACCGGTCCCTAAACGTCTTTGCTGTAAGAGATCCGGTCCTTAAACGTCTCTGCTGTAAGAGAACCGGTCCCTAAACGTCTCTGCTGTAAGAGAACAAATCACTAAACGTCTCTGCTGTGAGAGAACCGGTCCCTAAACGATTCTCCTGTAAGAGAACCGGTCCCTAAACGTCTCTGCTGTGAGTGAACCAGTCCCTAAACATCTCTGCTGTGAGAGAACCAGTCCCTAAACGTTTCTCCTGTGAGTGAACCAGTCCCTAAACATCTCTGTTGTGAGAGAACCAGTCCTTAAACGTCTCTGCTGTGACAGAAGCAGTCCCTAAACGTCTCTCCTGTGAGAGAACCGGACCCTAAACATCTCTGCTGTGACAGAAGCAGTCACTAAACGTCTCTCCTGTGAGAGACCCGCTCCCTAAACATCTCTGCTGTGACAGAAGCAATCCCTAAACGTCTCTCCTGTGAAAGAACCGGTCCCTAAACGTCTCTGCTGTGACAGAAGCAGTCCCTAAACGTCTCTGTTGTAAGAGAACCGGTCCCTAAACGTCTCTGCTGTAAGAGAACCGGTCCCTAAACATCTCTGCTGTAAGAGCACCGGTCCTTAAACATCTCTCCTGTAAGGGAACCGGTCCTTAAATGTCTCTGCTTCGAGAGAACCAGTCCATAAACGTCTCTGCTGTGAGAGAACCTGTCCCTAAACGTCTCTGCTGTGAGATAACCGGTCCCTAAACGTTTCTCCTGTGAGTGAACCAGTCCCTAAACATCTCTGCTGTGAGAGAACCAGTCCTTAAACGTCTCTGCTCTGACAGAAGCAGTCCCTAAACGTCCCTCCTGTGAGAGAACCGGTCCCTAAACGTCTCTGCTGTGGCAGAAGCAGTCCCTAAACGTCTCTGATGTGAGAGAACCGGTCCCTAAACATGTCTTCGGTAAGAGAACTGGTCCCTAAACGTGTCTGCTGTGAGAGAACCTGTCCCTAAACGTCTCTGCTTTAAGATAACCGGTCACTAAACGTCTCTCCTGTGAGAGAACCGGTCCCTAAACATGTCTTCGGTAAGAGAACTGGTCCCTAAACGTGTCTGCTGTGAGAGAACCTGTCCCTAAACGTCTCTGCTGTAAGATAACCGGTCCCTAAACGTCTCTGCTGTGAGTGAACCGGTCCCTAAACGTCACTGTTGTAAGAGAACTAGTCCCTAAACGTCTGCTGTAAGAGAACCGGTCCCTAAACGTCTTTGCTGTAAGAGATCCGGTCCTTAAACGTCTCTGCTGTAAGAGAACCGGTCCCTAAACGTCTCTGCTGTAAGAGAACCAGTCACTAAACGTCTCTGCTGTGAGAGAACCGGTCCCTAAACGATTCTCCTGTAAGAGAACCGGTCCCTAAACGTCTCTGCTGTGAGAGAACCAGTCCCTAAACGTCTCTGCTGTGAGAGAACCTGTCCCTAAACGCCTCTGCTGTGATAGAACCAGTCCCTAAACATTTCTCCTGTGAGTGAACCAGTCCCTAAACATCTCTGCTGTGAGAGAACCAGTCCCTAAACGTCAATGCTGTGAGAGAACCAGTCCTTAAACGTCTCTGCTGTGAGAGAACCAGTCCCTAAACGTCTCTCCTGTGAGAGAACCGGACCCTAAACGTCTCTGCTGTGACAGAAGCAGTCACTAAACGTCTCTCCTGTGAGAGAACCGCTCCCTAAACATCTCTGCTGTGACAGAAGCAATCCCTAAACGTCTCTCCTGTGAGAGAACCGGTCCCTAAACGTCTCTGCTGTTACCGAAGCAGTCCCTAAACGTCTCTGTTGTAAGAGAACCGGTCCCTAAACGTCTCTGCTGTAAGAGAACCGGTCCCTAAACATCTCTGCTGTAAGAGCACCGGTCCTTAAACGTCTCTCCTGTAAGGGAACCGGTCCCTAAACGTCTCTGCTGTGAGAGAACCAGTCCATAAACGTCTCTGCTGTGAGAGAACCTGTCCCTAAACGTCTCTGCTGTGAGAGAACCGGTCCCTAAACGTTTCTCCTGTGAGTGAACCAGTCCCTAAACATCTCTGCTGTGAGAGAACCAGTCCTTAAACGTCTCTGCTGTGACAGAAGCAGTCCCTAAACGTCCCTCCTGTGAGAGAACCGGTCCCTAAACGTCTCTGCTGTGGCAGAAGCAGTCCCTAAACGTCTCTGATGTGAGAGAACCGGTCCCTAAACATGTCTTCGGTAAGAGAACTGGTCCCTAAACGTGTCTGCTGTGAGAGAACCTGTCCCTAAATGTCTCTGCTGTAAGATAACCGGTCACTAAACTTCTCTCCTGTGAGAGAACCGGTCCCTAAACATGTCTTCGGTAAGAGAACTGGTCCCTAAACGTGTCTGCTGTGAGAGAACCTGTCCCTAAACGTCTCTGCTGTAAGATAACCGGTCCCTAAACGTCTCTGCTGTGAGTGAACCGGTCCCTAAACGTCACTGCTGTAAGAGAACCAGTCCCTAAACGTCTGCTGTAAGAGAACCGGTCCCTAAACGTCTTTGCTGTAAGAGATCCGGTCCTTAAACGTCTCTGCTGTAAGAGAACCGGTCCCTAAACGTCTCTGCTGTAAGAGAACCAGTCACTAAACGTCTCTGCTGTGAGAGAACCGGTCCCTAAACGATTCTCCTGTAAGAGAACCGGTCCCTAAACGTCTCTGCTGTGAGAGAACCAGTCCCTAAACGTCTTTGCTGTGAGAGAACCTGTCCCTAAACGCCTCTGCTGTGATAGAACCAGTCCCTAAACGTTTCTCCTGTGAGTGAACCAGTCCCTAAACATCTCTGCTGTGAGAGAACCAGTCCCTAAACGTCTCTGCTGTGAGAGAACATGTCCCTAAACGTCTCTGCTGTGAGAGAACCAGTCCCTAAACGTTTCTGCTGTGAGTGAACCAGTCCCTAAACATCTCTGCTGTGAGAGAACCAGTCCTTAAACGTCTCTGCTGTGACAGAAGCAGTCACTAAACGTCTCTCCTGTGAGAGAACCGGTCCCTAAACGTCTCTGATGTGAGAGAACCGGTCCCTAAACATGTCTTCGGTAAGAGAACTGGTCCCTAAACGTGTCTGCTGTGAGAGAACCTGTCCCTAAATGTCTCTGCTGTAAGATAACCGGTCACTAAACTTCTCTCCTGTGAGAGAACCGGTCCCTAAACATGTCTTCGGTAAGAGAACTGGTCCCTAAACGTGTCTGCTGTGAGAGAACCTGTCCCTAAACGTCTCTGCTGTAAGATAACCGGTCCCTAAACGTCTTTGCTGTAAGAGATCCGGTCCTTAAACGTCTCTGCTGTAAGAGAACCGGTCCCTAAACGTCTCTGCTGTAAGAGAACCAGTCACTAAACGTCTCTGCTGTGAGAGAACCAGTCCCTAAACGTTTCTCCTGTGAGTGAACCAGTCCCTCAACATCTCTGCTGTGAGAGAACCAGTCCCTAAACGTCTCTGCTGTGACAGAAGCAGTCCCTAAACGTCTCTCCTGTGAGAGAACCGGACCCTAAACATCTCTGCTGTGAGAGAACCAGTCCTTAAACATCTCTGCTGTGACAGAAGCAGTCCCTAAACGTCTCTCCTGTGAGAGAACCGGACACTAAACGTCTCTGCTGTGACAGAAGCAGTCACTAAACGTCTCTCTTGTGAGAGAACCGCTCCCTAAACATCTCTGCTGTGACAGAAGCAGTCCCTAAACGTCTCTGCTGTAAGAGAACCGGTCACTATACATCTCTGTTGTAAGAGAACCGGTCCCAAAACGTCTCTCCTGTGAGAGAACCGGTCCCTAAACATCTCTGCTGTGAGAGAACCGGTCCCTAAATGTCTCTGCTGTGAGAGAACCGGCCCCTAAACGTTTCTCCTGTGAGAGAACCAGTCCCTAAACATCTCTGCTGTGAGAGAACCAGTCCTTAAACGTCTCTGCTGTGACAGAAGCAGTCCCTAAACGTCTCTCCTGTGAGAGAACCGGTCCCTAAACATCTCTGCTGTGACAGAAGCAGTCCCTAAACGTCTGCTGTTAGAGAACCGGTCCCTAAACGTCTCTCCTGTAAGAGAACCAGTCCCTAAACATCTCTGCTGTGAGAGAACCGGTCCCTAAACGTCTCTGCTGTGAGAGAACCGGTCCCTAAATGTCTCTGCTGTGAGAGAACCGGTTCCTAAACGTCTCTGTTGTAAGAAAACCGGTCCCTAAACGTCTCTGCTGTGAGAGAACCAGACCCTAAACATCTCTGCTGTGAGAGAACCAGTCCTTAAACGTCTATGCTGTGAAAGAAGGAGTCCCTAAACGTCTCTCCTGTGAGAGAACCGGTACCTAAACGTCTCTGCTGTGACAGAAGCAGTTCTTAAACGACACTCCTGTGAGAGAACCGGTCCCTAAACATCTATGCTGTGACAGAAGCAGTCCCTAAACGTCTCTGCTGTAAGAGAACCGGTCCCTAAACGTCTCTGCTGTAAGAGAACCGGTCCCTAAACGTCTCTGCTGTGACAGAAGCAGTCCCTAAACGTCTCTGTTGTAAGAGAACCAGTCCCTAAACGTCTCTGCTGTAAGAGAACCGGTCCCTAAACATCTCTGCTGTAAGAGCACCGGTCCTTAAACGTCTCTCCTGTAAGGGAACCGGTCCCTAAACGTCTCTGCTGTGAGAGAACCAGTCCATAAACGTCTCTGCTGTGAGAGAACCTGTCCCTAAACGTCTCTGCTGTGAGAGAACCGGTCCCTAAACGTTTCTCCTGTGAGTGAACCAGTCCCTAAACATCTCTGCTGTGAGAGAACCAGTCCTTAAACGTCTCTGCTGTGACAGAAGCAGTCCCTAAACGTCCCTCCTGTGAGAGAACCGGTCCCTAAACGTCTCTGCTGTGGCAGAAGCAGTCCCTAAACGTCTCTGATGTGAGAGAACCGGTCCCTAAACATGTCTTCGGTAAGAGAACTGGTCCCTAAACGTGTCTGCTGTGAGAGAACCTGTCCCTAAATGTCTCTGCTGTAAGATAACCGGTCACTAAACTTCTCTCCTGTGAGAGAACCGGTCCCTAAACATGTCTTCGGTAAGAGAACTGGTCCCTAAACGTGTCTGCTGTGAGAGAACCTGTCCCTAAACGTCTCTGCTGTAAGATAACCGGTCCCTAAACGTCTCTGCTGTGAGTGAACCGGTCCCTAAACGTCACTGCTGTAAGAGAACCAGTCCCTAAACGTCTGCTGTAAGAGAACCGGTCCCTAAACGTCTTTGCTGTAAGAGATCCGGTCCTTAAACGTCTCTGCTGTAAGAGAACCGGTCCCTAAACGTCTCTGCTGTAAGAGAACCAGTCACTAAACGTCTCTGCTGTGAGAGAACCGGTCCCTAAACGATTCTCCTGTAAGAGAACCGGTCCCTAAACGTCTCTGCTGTGAGAGAACCAGTCCCTAAACGTCTTTGCTGTGAGAGAACCTGTCCCTAAACGCCTCTGCTGTGATAGAACCAGTCCCTAAACGTTTCTCCTGTGAGTGAACCAGTCCCTAAACATCTCTGCTGTGAGAGAACCAGTCCCTAAACGTCTCTGCTGTGAGAGAACCAGTCCCTAAACGTCTCTCCTGTGACAGAAGCAGTCACTAAACGTCTCTCCTGTGAGAGAACCGGTCCCTAAACGTCTCTGATGTGAGAGAACCGGTCCCTAAACATGTCTTCGGTAAGAGAACTGGTCCCTAAACGTGTCTGCTGTGAGAGAACCTGTCCCTAAATGTCTTTGCTGTAAGATAACCAGTCACTAAACTTCTCTCCTGTGAGAGAACCGGTCCCTAAACATGTCTTCGGTAAGAGAACTGGTCCCTAAACGTGTCTGCTGTGAGAGAACCTGTCCCTAAACGTCTCTGCTGTAAGATAACCGGTCCCTAAACGTCTTTGCTGTAAGAGATCCGGTCCTTAAACGTCTCTGCTGTAAGAGAACCGGTCCCTAAACGTCTCTGCTGTAAGAGAACCAGTCACTAAACGTCTCTGCTGTGAGAGAACCAGTCCCTAAACGTTTCTCCTGTGAGTGAACCAGTCCCTCAACATCTCTGCTGTGAGAGAACCAGTCCCTAAACGTCTCTGCTGTGACAGAAGCAGTCCCTAAACGTCTCTCCTGTGAGAGAACCGGACCCTAAACATCTCTGCTGTGAGAGAACCAGTCCTTAAACATCTCTGCTGTGACAGAAGCAGTCCCTAAACGTCTCTCCTGTGAGAGAACCGGACACTAAACGTCTCTGCTGTGACAGAAGCAGTCACTAAACGTCTCTCTTGTGAGAGAACCGCTCCCTAAACATCTCTGCTGTGACAGAAGCAGTCCCTAAACGTCTCTGCTGTAAGAGAACCGGTCACTATACATCTCTGTTGTAAGAGAACCGGTCCCAAAACGTCTCTCCTGTGAGAGAACCGGTCCCTAAACATCTCTGCTGTGAGAGAACCGGTCCCTAAATGTCTCTGCTGTGAGAGAACCGGCCCCTAAACGTTTCTCCTGTGAGAGAACCAGTCCCTAAACATCTCTGCTGTGAGAGAACCAGTCCTTAAACGTCTCTGCTGTGACAGAAGCAGTCCCTAAACGTCTCTCCTGTGAGAGAACCGGTCCCTAAACATCTCTGCTGTGACAGAAGCAGTCCCTAAACGTCTGCTGTTAGAGAACCGGTCCCTAAACGTCTCTCCTGTAAGAGAACCAGTCCCTAAACATCTCTGCTGTGAGAGAACCGGTCCCTAAACGTCTCTGCTGTGAGAGAACCGGTCCCTAAATGTCTCTGCTGTGAGAGAACCGGTTCCTAAACGTCTCTGTTGTAAGAAAACCGGTCCCTAAACGTCTCTGCTGTGAGAGAACCAGACCCTAAACATCTCTGCTGTGAGAGAACCAGTCCTTAAACGTCTATGCTGTGAAAGAAGGAGTCCCTAAACGTCTCTCCTGTGAGAGAACCGGTACCTAAACGTCTCTGCTGTGACAGAAGCAGTTCTTAAACGACACTCCTGTGAGAGAACCGGTCCCTAAACATCTATGCTGTGACAGAAGCAGTCCCTAAACGTCTCTGCTGTAAGAGAACCGGTCCCTAAACGTCGCTGCTGTAAGAGAACCGGTCCCTAAACGTCTCTGCTGTGACAGAAGCAGTCCCTAAACGTCTCTGTTGTAAGAGAACCAGTCCCTAAACGTCTCTGCTGTAAGAGAACCGGTCCCTAAACATCTCTGCTGTAAGAGCACCGGTCCTTAAACGTCTCTCCTGTAAGGGAACCGGTCCCTAAACGTCTCTGCTGTGAGAGAACCAGTCCATAAACGTCTCTGCTGTGAGAGAACCTGTCCCTAAACGTCTCTGCTGTGAGAGAACCGGTCCCTAAACGTTTCTCCTGTGAGTGAACCAGTCCCTAAACATCTCTGCTGTGAGAGAACCAGTCCTTAAACGTCTCTGCTGTGACAGAAGCAGTCCCTAAACGTCCCTCCTGTGAGAGAACCGGTCCCTAAACGTCTCTGCTGTGGCAGAAGCAGTCCCTAAACGTCTCTGATGTGAGAGAACCGGTCCCTAAACATGTCTTCGGTAAGAGAACTGGTCCCTAAACGTGTCTGCTGTGAGAGAACCTGTCCCTAAATGTCTCTGCTGTAAGATAACCGGTCACTAAACTTCTCTCCTGTGAGAGAACCGGTCCCTAAACATGTCTTCGGTAAGAGAACTGGTCCCTAAACGTGTCTGCTGTGAGAGAACCTGTCCCTAAACGTCTCTGCTGTAAGATAACCGGTCCCTAAACGTCTCTGCTGTGAGTGAACCGGTCCCTAAACGTCACTGCTGTAAGAGAACCAGTCCCTAAACGTCTGCTGTAAGAGAACCGGTCCCTAAACGTCTTTGCTGTAAGAGATCCGGTCCTTAAACGTCTCTGCTGTAAGAGAACCGGTCCCTAAACGTCTCTGCTGTGAGAGAACCAGTCCCTAAACGTCTTTGCTGTGAGAGAACCTGTCCCTAAACGCCTCTGCTGTGATAGAACCAGTCCCTAAACGTTTCTCCTGTGAGTGAACCAGTCCCTAAACATCTCTGCTGTGAGAGAACCAGTCCCTAAACGTCTCTGCTGTGAGAGAACATGTCCCTAAACGTCTCTGCTGTGAGAGAACCAGTCCCTAAACGTTTCTGCTGTGAGTGAACCAGTCCCTAAACATCTCTGCTGTGAGAGAACCAGTCCTTAAACGTCTCTGCTGTGACAGAAGCAGTCCCTAAACGTCTCTCCTGTGAGAGAACCGGACCCTAAACGTCTCTGCTGTGACAGAAGCAGTCACTAATCGTCTCTCCTGTGAGAGAACCGCTCCCTAAACATCTCTGCTGTGACAGAAGCAATCCCTAAACGTCTCTCCTGTGAGAGAACCGGTCCCTAAACGTCTCTGCTGTGAGAGAAGCAGTCCCTAAACGTCTCTGTTGTAAGAGAACCGGTCCCTAAACATCTCTGCTGTAAGAGAACCGGTCCCTAAACATCTCTGCAGTAAGAGCACCGGTCCTTAAACGTCTCTCCTGTAAGGGAACCGGTCCCTAAACGTCTCTGCTGTGAGAGAACCAGTCCATAAACGTCTCTGCTGTGAGAGAACCTGTCCCTAAACGTCTCTGCTGTGAGAGAACCGGTCCCTAAACGTTTCTCCTGTGAGTGAACCAGTCCCTAAACATCTCTGCTGTGAGAGAACCAGTCCTTAAACGTCTCTGCTGTGACAGAAGCAGTCCCTAAACGTCCCTCCTGTGAGAGAACCGGTCCCTAAACGTCTCTGCTGTGGCAGAAGCAGTCCCTAAACGTCTCTGATGTGAGAGAACCGGTCCCTAAACATGTCTTCGGTAAGAGAACTGGTCCCTAAACGTGACTGCTGTGAGAGAACCTGTCCCTAAATGTCTCTGCTGTAAGATAACCGGTCACTAAACTTCTCTCCTGTGAGAGAACCGGTCCCTAAACATGTCTTCGGTAAGAGAACTGGTCCCTAAACGTGTCTGCTGTGAGAGAACCTGTCCCTAAACGTCTCTGCTGTAAGATAACCGGTCCCTAAACGTCTCTGCTGTGAGTGAACCGGTCCCTAAACGTCACTGCTGTAAGAGAACCAGTCCCTAAACGTCTGCTGTAAGAGAACCGGTCCCTAAACGTCTTTGCTGTAAGAGATCCGGTCCTTAAACGTCTCTGCTGTAAGAGAACCGGTCCCTAAACGTCTCTGCTGTAAGAGAACCAGTCACTAAACGTCTCTGCTGTGAGAGAACCGGTCCCTAAACGATTCTCCTGTAAGAGAACCGGTCCCTAAACGTCTCTGCTGTGAGAGAACCAGTCCCTAAACGTCTCTGCTGTGAGAGAACCTGTCCCTAAACGCCTCTGCTGTGATAGAACCAGTCCCTAAACGTTTCTCCTGTGAGTGAACCAGTCCCTAAACACCTCTGCTGTGAGAGAACCAGTCCCTAAACGTCTCTGCTGTGAGAGAACATGTCCCTAAACGTCTCTGCTGTGAGAGAACCAGTCCCTAAACGTTTCTCCTGTGAGTGAACCAGTCCCTAAACATCTCTGCTGTGAGAGAACCAGTCCTTAAACGTCTCTGCTGTGACAGAAGCAGTCCCTAAACGTCTCTCCTGTGAGAGAACCGGACCCTAAACGTCTCTGCTGTGACAGAAGCAATCCCTAAACGTCTCTCCTGTGAGAGAACCTGTCCCTAAACGTCTCTGCTGTGAGAGAACCGGTGCCTAAACGTTTCTCCTGTGAGTGAACCAGTCCCTAAACATCTCTGCTGTGAGAGAACCAGTCCTTAAACGTCTCTGCTGTGACAGAAGCAGTCCCTAAACGTCCCTCCTGTGAGAGAACCGGTCCCTAAACGTCTCTGCTGTGGCAGAAGCAGTCCCTAAACGTCTCAGATGTGAGAGAACCGGTCCCTAAACATGTCTTCGGTAAGAGAACATGTCCCTAAACGTGTCTGCTGTGAGAGAACCTGTCCCTAAACGTCTCTGCTGTAAGATAACCGGTCACTAAACTTCTCTCCTGTGAGAGAACCGGTCCCTAAACATGTCTTCGGTAAGAGAACTGGTCCCTAAACGTGTCTGCTGTGAGAGAACCTGTCCCTAAACGTCTCTGCTGTAAGATAACCGGTCCCTAAACGTCTCTGCTGTGAGTGAACCGGTCCCTAAACGTCACTGCTGTAAGAGAACCAGTCCCTAAACGTCTGCTGTAAGAGAACCGGTCCCTAAACGTCTTTGCTGTAAGAGATCCGGTCCTTAAACGTCTCTGCTGTAAGAGAACCGGTCCCTAAACGTCTCTGCTGTAAGAGAACCAGTCACTAAACGTCTCTGCTGTGAGAGAACCAGTCCCTAAACGTTTCTCCTGTGACTGAACCAGTCCCTCAACATCTCTGCTGTGAGAGAACCAGTCCCTAAACGTCTCTGCTGTGACAGAAGCAGTCCCTAAACGTCTCTCCTGTGAGAGAACCGGACCCTAAACATCTCTGCTGTGAGAGAACCAGTCCTTAAACATCTCTGCTGTGACAGAAGCAGTCCCTAAACGTCTCTCCTGTGAGAGAACCGGACACTAAACGTCTCTGCTGTGACAGAAGCAGTCACTAAACGTCTCTCTTGTGAGAGAACCGCTCCCTAAACATCTCTGCTGTGACAGAAGCAGTCCCTAAACGTCTCTGATGTAAGAGAACCGGTCACTATACATCTCTGTTGTAAGAGAACCGGTCCCTAAACGTCTCTCCTGTGAGAGAACCGGTCCCTAAACATCTCTGCTGTGAGAGAACCGGTCCCTAAATGTCTCTGCTGTGAGAGAACCGGCCCCTAAACGTTTCTCCTGTGAGAGAACCAGTCCCTAAACATCTCTGCTGTGAGAGAACCAGTCCTTAAACGTCTCTGCTGTGATAGAAGCAGTCCCTAAACGTCTCTCCTGTGAGAGAACCGGTCCCTAAACATCTCTGCTGTGACAGAAGCAGTCCCTAAACGTCTGCTGTTAGAGAACCGGTCCCTAAACGTCTCTCCTGTAAGAGAACCAGTCCCTAAACATCTCTGCTGTGAGAGAACCGGTCCCTAAACGTCTCTGCTGTGAGAGAACCGGTCCCTAAATGTCTCTGCTGTGAGAGAACCGGTTCCTAAACGTCTCTGTTATAAGAAAACCGGTCCCTAAACGTCTCTGCTGTGAGAGAACCAGACCCTAAACATCTCTGCTGTGAGAGAACCAGTCCTTAAACGTCTCTGCTGTGACAGAAGCAGTCCCTAAACGTCTCTCCTGTGAGAGAACCGGACCCTAAACGTCTCTGCTGTGACAGAAGCAGTCACTAATCGTCTCTCCTGTGAGAGAACCGCTCCCTAAACATCTCTGCTGTGACAGAAGCAGTCCCTAAACGTCTCTGATGTAAGAGAACCGGTCACTATACATCTCTGTTGTAAGAGAACCGGTCCCTAAACGTCTCTCCTGTGAGAGAACCGGTCCCTAAACATCTCTGCTGTGAGAGAACCGGTCCCTAAATGTCTCTGCTGTGAGAGAACCGGCCCCTAAACGTTTCTCCTGTGAGAGAACCAGTCCCTAAACATCTATGCTGTGAGAGAACCAGTCCTTAAACGTCTCTGCTGTGACAGAAGCAGTCCCTAAACGTCTCTCCTGTGAGAGAACCGGTCCCTAAACATCTCTGCTGTGACAGAAGCAGTCCCTAAACGTCTGCTGTTAGAGAACCGGTCCCTAAACGTCTCTCCTGTAAGAGAACCAGTCCCTAAACATCTCTGCTGTGAGAGAACCGTTCCCTAAACGTCTCTGCTGTGAGAGAACCGGTCCCTAAATGTCTCTGCTGTGAGAGAACCGGTTCCTAAACGTCTCTGTTATAAGAAAACCGGTCCCTAAACGTCTCTGCTGTGAGAGAACCAGACCCTAAACATCTCTGCTGTGAGAGAACCAGTCCTTAAACGTCTCTGCTGTGACAGAAGCAGTCCCTAAACGTCTCTCCTGTGAGAGAACCGGACCCTAAACGTCTCTGCTGTGACAGAAGCAGTCACTAATCGTCTCTCCTGTGAGAGAACCGCTCCCTAAACATCTCTGCTGTGACAGAAGCAATCCCTAAACGTCTCTCCTGTGAGAGAACCGGTCCCTAAACGTCTCTGCTGTGAGAGAAGCAGTCCCTAAACGTCTCTGTTGTAAGAGAACCGGTCCCTAAACGTCTCTGCTGTAAGAGAACCGGTCCCTAAACGTCTCTGCTGTAAGAGAACCAGTCACTAAACGTCTCTGCTGTGAGAGAACCAGTCCCTAAACGTTTCTCCTGTGAGTGAACCAGTCCCTCAACATCTCTGCTGTGAGAGAACCAGTCCCTAAACGTCTCTGCTGTGACAGAAGCAGTCCCTAAACGTCTCTCCTGTGAGAGAACCGGACCCTAAACATCTCTGCTGTGAGAGAACCAGTCCTTAAACATCTCTGCTGTGACAGAAGCAGTCCCTAAACGTCTCTCCTGTGAGAGAACCGGACACTAAACGTCTCTGCTGTGGCAGAAGCAGTCCCTAAACGTCTCTGATGTGAGAGAACCGGTCCCTAAACATGTCTTCGGTAAGAGAACTGGTCCCTAAACGTGTCTGCTGTGAGAGAACCTGTCCCTAAATGTCTCTGCTGTAAGATAACCGGTCACTAAACTTCTCTCCTGTGAGAGAACCGGTCCCTAAACATGTCTTCGGTAAGAGAACTGGTCCCTAAACGTGTCTGCTGTGAGAGAACCTGTCCCTAAACGTCTCTGCTGTAAGATAACCGGTCCCTAAACGTCTCTGCTGTGAGTGAACCGGTCCCTAAACGTCACTGCTGTAAGAGAACCAGTCCCTAAACGTCTGCTGTAAGAGAACCGGTCCCTAAACGTCTTTGCTGTAAGAGATCCGGTCCTTAAACGTCTCTGCTGTAAGAGAACCGGTCCCTAAACGTCTCTGCTGTAAGAGAACCAGTCACTAAACGTCTCTGCTGTGAGAGAACCGGTCCCTAAACGATTCTCCTGTAAGAGAACCGGTCCCTAAACGTCTCTGCTGTGAGAGAACCAGTCCCTAAACGTCTCTGCTGTGAGAGAACCTGTCCCTAAACGCCTCTGCTGTGATAGAACCAGTCCCTAAACGTTTCTCCTGTGAGTGAACCAGTCCCTAAACATCTCTGCTGTGAGAGAACCAGTCCCTAAACGTCTCTGCTGTGAGAGAACATGTCCCTAAACGTCTCTGCTGTGAGAGAACCAGTCCCTAAACGTTTCTCCTGTGAGTGAACCAGTCCCTAAACATCTCTGCTGTGAGAGAACCAGTCCTTAAACGTCTCTGCTGTGACAGAAGCAGTCCCTAAACGTCTCTCCTGTGAGAGAACCGGACCCTAAACGTCTCTGCTGTGACAGAAGCAATCCCTAAACGTCTCTCCTGTGAGAGAACCTGTCCCTAAACGTCTCTGCTGTGAGAGAACCGGTCCCTAAACGTTTCTCCTGTGAGTGAACCAGTCCCTAAACATCTCTGCTGTGAGAGAACCAGTCCTTAAACGTCTCTGCTGTGACAGAAGCAGTCCCTAAACGTCCCTCCTGTGAGAGAACCGGTCCCTAAACGTCTCTGCTGTGGCAGAAGCAGTCCCTAAACGTCTCTGATGTGAGAGAACCGGTCCCTAAACATGTCTTCGGTAAGAGAACATGTCCCTAAACGTGTCTGCTGTGAGAGAACCTGTCCCTAAACGTCTCTGCTGTAAGATAACCGGTCACTAAACTTCTCTCCTGTGAGAGAACCGGTCCCTAAACATGTCTTCGGTAAGAGAACTGGTCCCTAAACGTGTCTGCTGTGAGAGAACCTGTCCCTAAACGTCTCTGCTGTAAGATAACCGGTCCCTAAACGTCTCTGCTGTGAGTGAACCGGTCCCTAAACGTCACTGCTGTAAGAGAACCAGTCCCTAAACGTCTGCTGTAAGAGAACCGGTCCCTAAACGTCTTTGCTGTAAGAGATCCGGTCCTTAAACGTCTCTGCTGTAAGAGAACCGGTCCCTAAACGTCTCTGCTGTAAGAGAACCAGTCACTAAACGTCTCTGCTGTGAGAGAACCAGTCCCTAAACGTTTCTCCTGTGAGTGAACCAGTCCCTCAACATCTCTGCTGTGAGAGAACCAGTCCCTAAACGTCTCTGCTGTGACAGAAGCAGTCCCTAAACGTCTCTCCTGTGAGAGAACCGGACCCTAAACATCTCTGCTGTGAGAGAACCAGTCCTTAAACATCTCTGCTGTGACAGAAGCAGTCCCTAAACGTCTCTCCTGTGAGAGAACCGGACACTAAACGTCTCTGCTGTGACAGAAGCAGTCACTAAACGTCTCTCTTGTGAGAGAACCGCTCCCTAAACATCTCTGCTGTGACAGAAGCAGTCCCTAAACGTCTCTGATGTAAGAGAACCGTTCACTATACATCTCTGTTGTAAGAGAACCGGTCCCTAAACGTCTCTCCTGTGAGAGAACCGGTCCCTAAACATCTCTGCTGTGAGAGAACCGGTCCCTAAATGTCTCTGCTGTGAGAGAACCGGCCCCTAAACGTTTCTCCTGTGAGAGAACCAGTCCCTAAACATCTCTGCTGTGAGAGAACCAGTCCTTAAACGTCTCTGCTGTGACAGAAGCAGTCCCTAAACGTCTCTCCTGTGAGAGAACCGGTCCCTAAACATCTCTGCTGTGACAGAAGCAGTCCCTAAACGTCTGCTGTTAGAGAACCGGTCCCTAAACGTCTCTCCTGTAAGAGAACCAGTCCCTAAACATCTCTGCTGTGAGAGAACCGGTCCCTAAACGTCTCTGCTGTGAGAGAACCGGTCCCTAAATGTCTCTGCTGTGAGAGAACCGGTTCCTAAACGTCTCTGTTGTAAGAAAACCGGTCCCTAAACGTCTCTGCTGTGAGAGAACCAGACCCTAAACATCTCTGCTGTGAGAGAACCAGTCCTTAAACGTCTCTGCTGTGAAAGAAGGAGTCCCTAAACGTCTCTCCTGTGAGAGAACCGGTACCTAAACGTCTCTGCTGTGACAGAAGCAGTTCTTAAACGACTCTCCTGTGAGAGAACCGGTCCCTAAACATCTATGCTGTGACAGAAGCAGTCCCTAAACGTCTCTGCTGTAAGAGAACCGGTCCCTAAACGTCTCTGCTGTAAGAGAACCGGTCCCTAAACATCTCTGCTGTAAGAGCACCGGTCCCTAAACGTCTCTCCTGTAAGAGAACCGGTCCCTAAACATCTCTTCTGTAAGAGAACCAGTCCCTAAACGTCTCTGCTGTAAGAGAACTGGTCCCTAAACGTCTCTGCTGTGAGACAACAGGTCCCTAAACGTCTCTGTTGTAAGAGAACCGGTCCCTAAACGTCTCTCCAATGAGAGAACCGGTCCCTAAACGTCTCTGCTGTAAGATAACAGGTCCCTAAACGTCTCTGCTGTAAGAGAACCGGTCCCTAAACATATCTGCTGTAAGAGCACTTGTCCTTAAACGTCTCTCCTGTAAGGGAACCGGTCCCTAAACGTCTCTGCTGTGAGAGAACCAGTCCCTAAACGTCTCTGCTGTGAGAGAACTGGTCCCTAAACATGTCTGCTGTAAGAGAACTGGTCCCTAAACGTCTGCTGTAAGAGAACCGGTCCCTAAACATCTCTGCTGTAAGAGCACCGGTCCTTAAACGTCTCTGCTGTGACAGAAGCAGTCCCTAAACGTCTGCTGTTAGAGAACCGGTCACTAAACGTCTCTCCTGTAAGAGAACCAGTCCCTAAACATCTCTGCTGTAAGAGAACTGGTCCCTAAACGTCTCTGCTGTGAGACAACAGGTCCCTAAACGTCTCTGTTGTAAGAGAACCGGTCCCTAAACGTCTCTCCAATGAGAGAACCGGTCCCTAAACGTCTCTGCTGTAAGAGAACCGGTCCCTAAACGTCTCTCCTGTAAGAGAACTGGTCCCTAAACGTGTCTGCTGTGAGAGAACCGGTCCCTAAACGTCTCTCCTGTAAGAGAACCGGTCCCTAAATGACTCTGCTGTGAGAGAACCGGTCCCTAAACGTCTCTGCTCTGAGAGAACCTGTCCCTAAACGTCTCTGCTGTGAGAGAACCGGTCCCTAAACGTTTCTCCTGTGAGAGAACCAGTCCCTAAACATCTCTGCTGTGAGAGAAACAGTCCTTAAACGTCTCTGCTGTGACAGAAGCAGTCCCTAAACGTCTCTCCTGTGAGAGAACCGGTCCCTAAACATCTCTGCTGTAAGAGCACCGGTCCTTAAACGTCTCTCCTGTAAGGGAACCGGTCCCTAAACGTCTCTGCTGTGAGAGAACCAGTCCATAAACGTCTCTGCTGTGAGAGAACCTGTCCCTAAACGTCTCTGCTGTGAGAGAACCGGTCCCTAAACGTTTCTCCTGTGAGTGAACCAGTCCCTAAACATCTCTGCTGTGAGAGAACCAGTCCTTAAACGTCTCTGCTGTGACAGAAGCAGTCCCTAAACGTCCCTCCTGTGAGAGAACCGGTCCCTAAACGTCTCTGCTGTGGCAGAAGCAGTCCCTAAACGTCTCTGATGTGAGAGAACCGGTCCCTATACATGTCTTCGGTAAGAGAACTGGTCCCTAAACGTGTCTGCTGTGAGAGAACCTGTCCCTAAACGTCTCTGCTGTAAGATAACCGGTCACTAAACGTCTCTCCTGTGAGAGAACCGGTCCCTAAACATGTCTTCGGTAAGAGAACTGGTCCCTAAACGTGTCTGCTGTGAGAGAACCTGTCCCTAAACGTCTCTGCTGTAAGATAACCGGTCCCTAAACGTCTCTGCTGTGAGTGAACCGGTCCCTAAACGTCACTGCTGTAAGATAACCGGTCCCTAAACGTCTCTGCTGTGAGAGAACCGGTCCCTAAACGTCTCTGCTGTGAGTGAACCAGTCCCTAAACATCTCTGCTGTGAGAGAACCAGTCCCTAAACGTTTCTCCTGTGAGTGAACCAGTCCCTAAACATCTCTGTTGTGAGATAACCAGTCCTTAAACGTCTCTGCTGTGACAGAAGCAGTCCCTAAACGTCTCTCCTGTGAGAGAACCGGACCCTAAACGTCTCTGCTGTGACAGAAGCAGTCACTAAACGTCTCTCCTGTGAGAGAACCGCTCCCTAAACATCTCTGCTGTGACAGAAGCAATCCCTAAACGTCTCTCCTGTGAGAGAACCGGTCCCTAAACGTCTCTGCTGTGACAGAAGCAGTCCCTAAACGTCTCTGTTGTAAGAGAACCGGTCCCTAAACGTCTCTGCTGTAAGAGAACCGGTCCCTAAACATCTCTGCTGTAAGAGCACCGGTCCTTAAACGTCTCTCCTGTAAGGGAACCGGTCCTTAAATGTCTCTGCTTCGAGAGAACCAGTCCATAAACGTCTCTGCTGTGAGAGAACCTGTCCCTAAACGTCTCTGCTGTGAGAGAACCGGTCCCTAAACGTTTCTCCTGTGAGTGAACCAGTCCCTAAACATCTCTGCTGTGAGAGAACCAGTCCTTAAACGTCTCTGCTGTGACAGAAGCAGTCCCTAAACGTCCCTCCTGTGAGAGAACCGGTCCCTAAACGTCTCTGCTGTGGCAGAAGCAGTCCCTAAACGTCTCTGATGTGAGAGAACCGGTCCCTAAACATGTCTTCGGTAAGAGAACTGGTCCCTAAACGTGTCTGCTGTGAGAGAACCTGTCCCTAAACGTCTCTGCTGTAAGATAACCGGTCACTAAACGTCTCTCCTGTGAGAGAACCGGTCCCTAAACATGTCTTCGGTAAGAGAACTGGTCCCTAAACGTGTCTGCTGTGAGAGAACCTGTCCCTAAACGTCTCTGCTGTAAGATAACCGGTCCCTAAACGTCTCTGCTGTGAGTGAACCGGTCCCTAAACGTCACTGCTGTAAGAGAACCAGTCCCTAAACGTCTGCTGTAAGAGAACCGGTCCCTAAACGTCTTTGCTGTAAGAGATCCGGTCCTTAAACGTCTCTGCTGTAAGAGAACCGGTCCCTAAACGTCTCTGCTGTAAGAGAACCAGTCACTAAACGTCTCTGCTGTGAGAGAACCGGTCCCTAAACGATTCTCCTGTAAGGGAACCGGTCCCTAAACGTCTCTGCTGTGAGAGAACCAGTCCCTGAACATCTCTGCTGTGAGAGAACCTGTCCCTAAACGCCTCTGCTGTGATAGAACCAGTCCCTAAACGTTTCTCCTGTGAGTGAACCAGTCCCTAAACATCTCTGCTGTGAGAGAACCAGTCCCTAAACGTCTCTGCTGTGAGAGAACATGTCCCTAAACGTCTCTGCTGTGAGAGAACCAGTCCCTAAACGTTTCTCCTGTGAGTGAACCAGTCCCAAAACATCTCTGCTGTGAGAGAACCAGTCCTTAAACGTCTCTGCTGTGACAGAAGCATTCCCTAAACGTCTCTCCTGTGAGAGAACCGGACCCTAAACGTCTCTGCTGTGACAGAAGCAGTCACTAAACGTCTCTCCTCTGAGAGAACCGCTCCCTAAACATCTCTGCTGTGACAGAAGCAATCCCTAAACGTCTCTCCTGTGAGAGAACCGGTCCCTAAACGTCTCTGCTGTGACAGAAGCAGTCCCTAAACGTCTCTGTTGTAAGAGAACCGGTCCCTAAACGTCTCTGCTGTAAGAGAACCGGTCCCTAAACATCTCTGCTGTAAGAGCACCGGTCCTTAAACGTCTCTCCTGTAAGGGAACCGGTCCCTAAACGTCTCTGCTGTGAGAGAACCAGTCCATAAACGTCTCTGCTGTGAGAGAACCTGTCCCTAAACGTCTCTGCTGTGAGAGAACCGGTCCCTAAACGTTTCTCCTGTGAGTGAACCAGTCCCTAAACATCTCTGCTGTGAGAGAACCAGTCCTTAAACGTCTCTGCTGTGACAGAAGCAGTCCCTAAACGTCCCTCCTGTGAGAGAACCGGTCCCTAAACGTCTCTGCTGTGGCAGAAGCAGTCCCTAAACGTCTCTGATGTGAGAGAACCGGTCCCTAAACATGTCTTCGGTAAGAGAACTGGTCCCTAAATGTGTCTGCTGTGAGAGAACCTGTCCCTAAACGTCTCTGCTGTAAGATAACCGGTCACTAAACATCTCTCCCGTGAGAGAACCGGTCCCTAAACATGTCTTCGGTAAGAGAACTGGTCCCTAAACGTGTCTGCTGTGAGAGAACCTGTCCCTAAACGTCTCTGCTGTAAGATAACCGGTCCCTAAACGTCTCTGCTGTGAGTGAACCGGTCCCTAAACGTCACTGCTGTAAGAGAACCAGTCCCTAAACGTCTGCTGTAAGAGAACCGGTCCCTAAACGTCTTTGCTGTTAGAGATAATGTCCTTAAACGTCTCTGCTGTAAGAGAACCGGTCCCTAAACGTCTCTGCTGTCAGAGAACCAGTCACTAAACGTCTCTGCTGTGAGAGAACCGGTCCCTAAACGATTCTCCTGTAAGAGAACCGGTCCCTAAACGTCTCTGCTGTGAGAGAACCAGTCCCTAAACGTCTCTGCTGTGAGAGATCCTGTCCCTAAACATCTCTGCTGTGATAGAACCAGTCTCTAAACGTTTCTCCTGTGAGTGAACCAGTCCCTAAACATCTCTGCTGTGAGAGAACCAGTCCCTAAACGTCTCTGCTGTGAGAGAACATGTCCCTAAACGTCTCTGCTGTGAGAGAACCAGTCCCTAAACGTTTCTCCTGTGATTGAACCAGTCCCTAAACATCTCTGCTGTGAGAGAACCA
Organism: Coregonus lavaretus; assembly: GCF_964263955.1. NCBI lineage: Eukaryota > Metazoa > Chordata > Actinopteri > Salmoniformes > Salmonidae > Coregonus > Coregonus lavaretus. The sequence continues at coordinate 717,822 of NW_028161895.1, forward strand.
GTCCTTAAACGTCTCTGCTGTGACAGAAGCAGTCCCTAAACGTCTCTCCTGTGAGAGAACCGGACCCTAAACGTCTCTGCTGTGACAGAAGCAGTCACTAAACGTCTCTCCTGTGAGAGAACCGCTCCCTAAACATCTCTGCTGTGACAGAAGCAGTCCCTAAACGTCTCTGCTGTAAGAGAACCGGTCACTATACATAAATGTTGTAAGAGAACCGGTCCCTAAACGTCTCTCCTGTGAGAGAACCGGTCCCTAAACATCTCTGCTGTGAGAGAACCGGTCCCTAAATGTCTCTGCTGTGAGAGAACCGGCCCCTAAACGTTTATCCTGTGAGAGAACCAGTCCCTAAACATCTCTGCTGTGAGAGAACCAGTCCTTAAACGTCTCTGCTGTGACAGAAGCAGTCCCTAAACGTCTCTCCTGTGAGAGAACAGGTCCCTAAACGTCTCTGCTGTGACAGAAGCAGTCCCTAAACGTCTGCTGTTAGAGAACCGGTCCCTAAACGTCTCTCCTGTAAGAGAACCAGTCCCTAAACATCTCTGCTGTGAGAGAACCGGTCCCTAAACGTCTCTGCTGTGAGAGAACCAGTCCCTAAACGTCTCTGCTGTGAGAGAACCGGTTCCTAAACGTCTCTGCTGTAAGAAAACCGGTCCCTAAACGTCTCTGCTGTGAGAGAACCAGTCCTTAAACGTCTCTGCTGTGAAAGAAGGAGTCCCTAAACGTCTCTCCTGTGAGAGAACCGGTACCTAAACGTCTCTGCTGTGACAGAAGCAGTTCTTAAACGACTCTCCTGTGAGAGAACCGGTCCCTAAACATCTATGCTGTGACAGAAGCAGTCCATAAACGTCTCTGCTGTAAGAGAACCGGTCCCTAAACATCTCTGCTGTAAGAGAACCAGTCCCTAAACATCTCTGCTGTGAGAGAACCGGTCCCTAAACGTCTCTGCTGTGAGAGAACCGGTCCCTAAACGTCTCTGCTGTGAGAGAACCGGTCCCTAAACGTCTCTGCTGTGAGAGAACCGGTTCCTAAACGTCTCTGCTGTAAGAAAACCAGACCCTAAACATCTCTGCTGTGAGAGAACCAGTCCTTAAACGTCTCTGCTGTGAAAGAAGGAGTCCCTAAACGTCTCTCCTGTGAGAGAACCGGTACCTAAACGTCTCTGCTGTGACAGAAGCAGTTCTTAAACGACTCTCCTGTGAGAGAACCGGTCCCTAAACGTCTCTGCTGTAAGAGAACCGGTCCCTAAACATCTCTGCTGTAAGAGCACCGGTCCCTAAACGTCTCTCCTGTAAGAGAACCGGTCCCTAAACATCTCTGCTGTAAGAGAACCAGTCCCTAAACGTCTCTGCTGTAAGAGAACTGGTCCCTAAACGTCTCTGCTGTGAGACAACAGGTCCCTAAACGTCTCTGTTGTAAGAGAACCGGTCCCTAAACGTCTCTCCAATGAGAGAACCGGTCCCTAAACGTCTCTGCTGTAAGAGAACCGGTCCCTAAACGTCTCTGCTGTAAGAGAACCGGTCCCTAAACATCTCTGCTGTAAGAGCACCGGTCCTTAAACGTCTCTCCTGTAAGGGAACCGGTCCCTAAACGTCTCTGCTGTGAGAGAACCAGTCCCTAAACGTCTCTGCTGTGAGAGAACTGGTCCCTAAACATGTCTGCTGTAAGAGAACTGGTCCCTAAACGTCTGCTGTAAGAGAACCGGTCCCTAAACATCTCTGCTGTAAGAGCACCGGTCCTTAAACGTCTCTGCTGTGAGAGAACCAGTCCCTAAACGTCTCTGCTGTGAGAGAACCTGTCCCTAAACGTCTCTGCTGTGAGAGAACCAGTCACTAAACATCTCTGCTGTGAGAGAACCGGTCCTTAAACGTCTTTGCTGTAAGAGAACCAGTCCCTAAACGTCTCTGCTGTAAGAGAACCAGTCCCTAAACGTCTCTGCTGTTAGAGAACCGGTCCCTAAACGTCTCTCCTGTAAGAGAACCGGTCCCTAAACGTCTCTGCTGTGAGAGAACCGGTCCCTAAACGTCTCTCATGTGAGAGAACCGGTCCCTAAACGTCTCTGTTGTGAGAGAACCGGTCCCTAAACGTCTCTGCTGTGAGAGAACCGGTCCCTAAATGTCTCTGCTGTAAGAGAACCGGTCCCTAAACATCTCTGCTGTAAGAGAACCGGTCCCTAAACGTCTCTGCTGTAAGAGAACTGGTCCCTAAACGTCTCTGCTGTGAGACAACAGGTCCCTAAACGTCTCTGTTGTAAGAGAACCGGTCCCTAAACGTCTCTCCAGTGAGAGAACCGGTCCCTAAACGTCTCTGCTGTAAGAGAACCGGTCCCTAAACGTCTCTCCTGTAAGAGAACTGGTCCCTAAACGTGTCTGCTGTGAGAGAACCGGTCCCTAAACGTCTCTGCTGTGAGAGAACCGGTCCCTAAACGTCTCTCCTGTAAGAGAACCGGTCCCTAAATGACTCTGCTCTGAGAGAACCGGTCCCTAAACGTTTCTCCTGTGAGAGAACCAGTCCCTAAACGTCTCTGCTGTAAGAGAACCAGTCCCTAAACTTCTCTGCTGTTAGAGAACCGGTCCCTAAACGTCTCTGTTGTGAGAGAACCGGTCCCTAAACGTCTCTGCTGTGAGAGAACCGGTCCCTAAATGTCTCTGCTGTAAGAGAACCGGTCCCTAAACATCTCTGATGTAAGAGAACCGGTCCCTAAATGTCTCTCCTGTAAGAGAAGCAGTCCCTAAACATCTCTGCTGTAAGAGAACCGGTCCCTAAACGTCTCTGCTGTAAGAGAACTGGTCCCTAAACGTCTCTGCTGTGAGACAACAGGTCCCTAAACGTCTCTGTTGTAAGAGAACCGGTCCCTAAACGTCTCTCCAGTGAGAGAACCGGTCCCTAAACGTCTCTGCTGTAAGAGAACCGGTCCCTAAACGTCTCTGCTGTGAGAGAACCGGTCCCTAAACGTCTCTCCTGTAAGAGAACCGGTCCCTAAATGACTCTTCTCTGAGAGAACCGGTCCCTAAACGTTTCTCCTGTGAGAGAACCAGTCCCTAAACGTCTCTGCTGTAAGAAAACCAGTCCCTAAACGTCTCTGCTGTTAGAGAACCGGTCCCTAAACATCTCTCCTGTAAGAGAACCGGTCCCTAAACGTCTCTGCTGTAAGAGAACCGGTCCCTAAACATCTCTGCTGTAAGAGCACCGGTCCTTAAATGTCTCTCCTGTAAGGGAACCAGTCCCTAAACGTCTCTGCTGTAAGAGAACCAGTCCCTAAACGTCTCTGCTGTTAGAGAACCGGTCCCTAAACGTCTCTCCTGTAAGAGAACCGGTCCCTAAACGTCTCTGCTGTGAGAGAACCGGTCCCTAAACGTCTCTCATGTGAGAGAACCGGTCCCTAAACGTCTCTGTTGTGAGAGAACCGGTCCCTAAACGTCTCTGCTGTGAGAGAACCGGTCCCTAAATGTCTCTGCTGTAAGAGAACCGGTCCCTAAACATCTCTGCTGTAAGAGAACCGGTCCCTAAACGTCTCTGCTGTAAGAGAACTGGTCCCTAAACGTCTCTGCTGTGAGACAACAGGTCCCTAAACGTCTCTGTTGTAAGAGAACCGGTCCCTAAACGTCTCTCCAGTGAGAGAACCGGTCCCTAAACGTCTCTGCTGTAAGAGAACCGGTCCCTAAACGTCTCTCCTGTAAGAGAACTGGTCCCTAAACGTGTCTGCTGTGAGAGAACCGGTCCCTAAACGTCTCTGCTGTGAGAGAACCGGTCCCTAAACGTCTCTCCTGTAAGAGAACCGGTCCCTAAATGACTCTGCTCTGAGAGAACCGGTCCCTAAACGTTTCTCCTGTGAGAGAACCAGTCCCTAAACGTCTCTGCTGTAAGAGAACCAGTCCCTAAACTTCTCTGCTGTTAGAGAACCGGTCCCTAAACGTCTCTGTTGTGAGAGAACCGGTCCCTAAACGTCTCTGCTGTGAGAGAACCGGTCCCTAAATGTCTCTGCTGTAAGAGAACCGGTCCCTAAACATCTCTGATGTAAGAGAACCGGTCCCTAAATGTCTCTCCTGTAAGAGAAGCAGTCCCTAAACATCTCTGCTGTAAGAGAACCGGTCCCTAAACGTCTCTGCTGTAAGAGAACTGGTCCCTAAACGTCTCTGCTGTGAGACAACAGGTCCCTAAACGTCTCTGTTGTAAGAGAACCGGTCCCTAAACGTCTCTCCAGTGAGAGAACCGGTCCCTAAACGTCTCTGCTGTAAGAGAACCGGTCCCTAAACGTCTCTCCTGTAAGAGAACTGGTCCCTAAACGTGTCTGCTGTGAGAGAACCGGTCCCTAAACGTCTCTGCTGTGAGAGAACCGGTCCCTAAACGTCTCTCCTGTAAGAGAACCGGTCCCTAAATGACTCTTCTCTGAGAGAACCGGTCCCTAAACGTTTCTCCTGTGAGAGAACCAGTCCCTAAACGTCTCTGCTGTAAGAAAACCAGTCCCTAAACGTCTCTGCTGTTAGAGAACCGGTCCCTAAACATCTCTCCTGTAAGAGAACCGGTCCCTAAACGTCTCTGCTGTAAGAGAACCGGTCCCTAAACATCTCTGCTGTAAGAGCACCGGTCCTTAAATGTCTCTCCTGTAAGGGAACCGGTCCCTAAACGTCTCTGCTGTGAGAGAACCTGTCCCTAAACGTCTCTGCTGTGAGAGAACCAGTCACTAAACATCTCTGCTGTGAGAGAACCGGTCCTTAAACGTCTTTGCTGTAAGAGAACCAGTCCCTAAACGTCTCTGCTGTAAGAGAACCAGTCCCTAAACGTCTCTGCTGTTAGAGAACCGGTCCCTAAACGTCTCTCCTGTAAGAGAACCGGTCCCTAAACGTCTCTGCTGTGAGAGAACCGGTCCCTAAACGTCTCTCATGTGAGAGAACCGGTCCCTAAACGTCTCTGTTGTGAGAGAACCGGTCCCTAAACGTCTCTGCTGTGAGAGAACCGGTCCCTAAATGTCTCTGCTGTAAGAGAACCGGTCCCTAAACATCTCTGCTGTAAGAGAACCGGTCCCTAAATGTCTCTCCTGTAAGAGAAGCAGTCCCTAAACATCTCTGCTGTAAGAGAACCGGTCCCTAAACGTCTCTGCTGTAAGAGAACTGGTCCCTAAACGTCTCTGCTGTGAGACAACAGGTCCCTAAACGTCTCTGTTGTAAGAGAACCGGTCCCTAAACGTCTCTCCAGTGAGAGAACCGGTCCCTAAACGTCTCTGCTGTAAGAGAACCGGTCCCTAAACGTCTCTCCTGTAAGAGAACTGGTCCCTAAACGTGTCTGCTGTGAGAGAACCGGTCCCTAAACGTCTCTGCTGTGAGAGAACCGGTCCCTAAACGTCTCTCCTGTAAGAGAACCGGTCCCTAAATGACTCTGCTCTGAGAGAACCGGTCCCTAAACGTTTCTCCTGTGAGAGAACCAGTCCCTAAACGTCTCTGCTGTAAGAGAACCAGTCCCTAAACTTCTCTGCTGTTAGAGAACCGGTCCCTAAACGTCTCTGTTGTGAGAGAACCGGTCCCTAAACGTCTCTGCTGTGAGAGAACCGGTCCCTAAATGTCTCTGCTGTAAGAGAACCGGTCCCTAAACATCTCTGATGTAAGAGAACCGGTCCCTAAATGTCTCTCCTGTAAGAGAAGCAGTCCCTAAACATCTCTGCTGTAAGAGAACCGGTCCCTAAACGTCTCTGCTGTAAGAGAACTGGTCCCTAAACGTCTCTGCTGTGAGACAACAGGTCCCTAAACGTCTCTGTTGTAAGAGAACCGGTCCCTAAACGTCTCTCCAGTGAGAGAACCGGTCCCTAAACGTCTCTGCTGTAAGAGAACCGGTCCCTAAACGTCTCTCCTGTAAGAGAACTGGTCCCTAAACGTGTCTGCTGTGAGAGAACCGGTCCCTAAACGTCTCTCCTGTAAGAGAACCGGTCCCTAAATGACTCTTCTCTGAGAGAACCGGTCCCTAAACGTTTCTCCTGTGAGAGAACCAGTCCCTAAACGTCTCTGCTGTAAGAAAACCAGTCCCTAAACGTCTCTGCTGTTAGAGAACCGGTCCCTAAACGTCTCTCCTGTAAGAGAACCGGTCCCTAAACGTCTCTGCTGTAAGAGAACCGGTCCCTAAACATCTCTGCTGTAAGAGCACCGGTCCTTAAATGTCTCTCCTGTAAGGGAACCGGTCCCTAAACGTCTCTGCTGTGAGAGAACCAGTCCCTAAACGTCTCTGCTGTGAGAGAACTGGTCCCTAAACATGTCTGCTGTAAGAGAACTGGTCCCTAAACGTCTGCTGTAAGAGAACCGGTCCCTAAACATCTCTGCTGTAAGAGCACCGGTCCTTAAACGTCTCTGCTGTGAGAGAACCAGTCCCTAAACGTCTCTGATGTGAGAGAACCTGTCCCTAAACGTCTCTGCTGTGAGAGAACCAGTCACTAAACGTCTCTGCTGTGAGAGAACCGGTCCTTAAACGTCTTTGCTGTAAGAGAACCAGTCCCTAAACGTTTCTGCTGTAAGAGAACCAGTCCCTAAACGTCTCTGCTGTTAGAGAACCGGTCCCTAAACGTCTCTCCTGTAAGAGAACCGGTCCCTAAACGTCTCTGCTGTGAGAGAACCGGTCCCTAAACGTCTCTCATGTGAGAGAACCGGTCCCTAAACATCTCTGCTGTGAGAGAACCGGTCCCAAAATGTCTCTGCTGTGAGAGAACCGGCCCCTAAACGTTTCTCCTGTGAGAGAACCAGTCCCTAAACATCTCTGCTGTGAGAGAACCAGTCCTTAAACGTCTCTGCTGTGACAGAAGCAGTCCCTAAACGTCCCTCCTGTGAGAGAACCGGTCCCTAAACGTCTCTGCTGTGGCAGAAGCAGTCCCTAAACGTCTCTGATGTGAGAGAACCGGTCCCTAAACATGTCTTCGGTAAGAGAACTGGTCCCTAAATGTGTCTGCTGTGAGAGAACCTGTCCCTAAACGTCTCTGCTGTAAGATAACCGGTCACTAAACATCTCTCCTGTGAGAGAACCGGTCCCTAAACATGTCTTCGGTAAGAGAACTGGTCCCTAAACGTGTCTGCTGTGAGAGAACCTGTCCCTAAACGTCTCTGCTGTAAGATAACCGGTCCCTAAACGTCTCTGCTGTTCCCTAAACGTCTCTGCTGTGAGTGAACCGGTCCCTAAACGTCACTGCTGTAAGAGAACCAGTCCCTAAACGTCTGCTGTAAGAGAACCGGTCCCTAAACGTCTTTGCTGTAAGAGATAATGTCCTTAAACGTCTCTGCTGTAAGAGAACCGGTCCCTAAACGTCTCTGCTGTCAGAGAACCAGTCACTAAATGTCTCTGCTGTGAGAGAACCGGTCCCTAAACGATTCTCCTGTAAGAGAACCGGTCCCTAAACGTCTCTGCTGTGAGAGAACCAGTCCCTAAACGTCTCTGCTGTGAGAGATCCTGTCCCTAAACATCTCTGCTGTGATAGAACCAGTCTCTAAACGTTTCTCCTGTGAGTGAACCAGTCCCTAAACATCTCTGCTGTGAGAGAACCAGTCCCTAAACGTCTCTGCTGTGAGAGAACATGTCCCTAAACGTCTCTGCTGTGAGAGAACCAGTCCCTAAACGTTTCTCCTGTGAGTGAACCAGTCCCTAAACATCTCTGCTGTGAGAGAACCAGTCCTTAAACGTCTCTGCTGTGACAGAAGCAGTCCCTAAACGTCTCTCCTGTGAGAGAACCGGACCCTAAACGTCTCTGCTGTGACAGAAGCAGTCACTAAACGTCTCTCCTGTGAGAGAACCGCTCCCTAAACATCTCTGCTGTGACAGAAGCAGTCCCTAAACGTCTCTGCTGTAAGAGAACCGGTCACTATACATAAATGTTGTAAGAGAACCGGTCCCTAAACGTCTCTCCTGTGAGAGAACCGGTCCCTAAACATCTCTGCTGTGAGAGAACCGGTCCCTAAATGTCTCTGCTGTGAGAGAACCGGCCCCTAAACGTTTATCCTGTGAGAGAACCAGTCCCTAAACATCTCTGCTGTGAGAGAACCAGTCCTTAAACGTCTCTGCTGTGACAGAAGCAGTCCCTAAACGTCTCTCCTGTGAGAGAACCGGTCCCTAAACGTCTCTGCTGTGACAGAAGCAGTCCCTAAACGTCTGCTGTTAGAGAACCGGTCCCTAAACGTCTCTCCTGTAAGAGAACCAGTCCCTAAACATCTCTGCTGTGAGAGAACCGGTCCCTAAACGTCTCTGCTGTGAGAGAACCAGTCCTTAAACGTCTCTGCTGTGAGAGAACCGGTTCCTAAACGTCTCTGCTGTAAGAAAACCGGTCCCTAAACGTCTCTGCTGTGAGAGAACCAGTCCTTAAACGTCTCTGCTGTGAAAGAAGGAGTCCCTAAACGTCTCTCCTGTGAGAGAACCGGTACCTAAACGTCTCTGCTGTGACAGAAGCAGTTCTTAAACGACTCTCCTGTGAGAGAACCGGTCCCTAAACATCTATGCTGTGACAGAAGCAGTCCATAAACGTCTCTGCTGTAAGAGAACCGGTCCCTAAACATCTCTGCTGTAAGAGAACCAGTCCCTAAACATCTCTGCTGTGAGAGAACCGGTCCCTAAACGTCTCTGCTGTGAGAGAACCGGTCCCTAAACGTCTCTGCTGTGAGAGAACCGGTTCCTAAACGTCTCTGCTGTAAGAAAACCAGACCCTAAACATCTCTGCTGTGAGAGAACCAGTCCTTAAACGTCTCTGCTGTGAAAGAAGGAGTCCCTAAACGTCTCTCCTGTGAGAGAACCGGTACCTAAACGTCTCTGCTGTGACAGAAGCAGTTCTTAAACGACTCTCCTGTGAGAGAACCGGTCCCTAAACATCTATGCTGTGACAGAAGCAGTCCCTAAACGTCTCTGCTGTAAGAGAACCGGTCCCTAAACGTCTCTGCTGTAAGAGAACCGGTCCCTAAACATCTCTGCTGTAAGAGCACCGGTCCCTAAACGTCTCTCCTGTAAGAGAACCGGTCCCTAAACATCTCTGCTGTAAGAGAACCAGTCCCTAAACGTCTCTGCTGTAAGAGAACTGGTCCCTAAACGTCTCTGCTGTGAGACAACAGGTCCCTAAACGTCCCTCCTGTGAGAGAACCGGTCCCTAAACGTCTCTCCAATGAGAGAACCGGTCCCTAAACGTCTCTGCTGTAAGAGAACCGGTCCCTAAACGTCTCTGCTGTAAGAGAACCGGTCCCTAAACATCTCTGCTGTAAGAGCACCGGTCCTTAAACGTCTCTCCTGTAAGGGAACCGGTCCCTAAACGTCTCTGCTGTGAGAGAACCAGTCCCTAAACGTCTCTGCTGTGAGAGAACCTGTCCCTAAACATGTCTGCTGTAAGAGAACTGGTCCCTAAACGTCTGCTGTAAGAGAACCGGTCCCTAAACATCTCTGCTGTAAGAGCACCGGTCCTTAAACGTCTCTGCTGTGAGAGAACCAGTCCCTAAACGTCTCTGCTGTGAGAGAACCTGTCCCTAAACGTCTCTGCTGTGAGAGAACCAGTCACTAAACATCTCTGCTGTGAGAGAACCGGTCCTTAAACGTCTTTGCTGTAAGAGAACCAGTCCCTAAACGTCTCTGCTGTAAGAGAACCAGTCCCTAAACGTCTCTGCTGTTAGAGAACCGGTCCCTAAACGTCTCTCCTGTAAGAGAACCGGTCCCTAAACGTCTCTGCTGTGAGAGAACCGGTCCCTAAACGTCTCTCATGTGAGAGAACCGGTCCCTAAACGTCTCTGTTGTGAGAGAACCGGTCCCTAAACGTCTCTGCTGTGAGAGAACCGGTCCCTAAATGTCTCTGCTGTAAGAGAACCGGTCCCTAAACATCTCTGCTGTAAGAGAACCGGTCCCTAAACGTCTCTGCTGTAAGAGAACTGGTCCCTAAACGTCTCTGCTGTGAGACAACAGGTCCCTAAACGTCTCTGTTGTAAGAGAACCGGTCCCTAAACGTCTCTCCAGTGAGAGAACCGGTCCCTAAACGTCTCTGCTGTAAGAGAACCGGTCCCTAAACGTCTCTCCTGTAAGAGAACTGGTCCCTAAACGTGTCTGCTGTGAGAGAACCGGTCCCTAAACGTCTCTGCTGTGAGAGAACCGGTCCCTAAACGTCTCTCCTGTAAGAGAACCGGTCCCTAAATGACTCTGCTCTGAGAGAACCGGTCCCTAAACGTTTCTCCTGTGAGAGAACCAGTCCCTAAACGTCTCTGCTGTAAGAGAACCAGTCCCTAAACTTCTCTGCTGTTAGAGAACCGGTCCCTAAACGTCTCTGTTGTGAGAGAACCGGTCCCTAAACGTCTCTGCTGTGAGAGAACCGGTCCCTAAATGTCTCTGCTGTAAGAGAACCGGTCCCTAAACATCTCTGATGTAAGAGAACCGGTCCCTAAATGTCTCTCCTGTAAGAGAAGCAGTCCCTAAACATCTCTGCTGTAAGAGAACCGGTCCCTAAACGTCTCTGCTGTAAGAGAACCAGTCCCTAAACTTCTCTGCTGTTAGAGAACCGGTCCCTAAACGTCTCTGTTGTAAGAGAACCGGTCCCTAAACGTCTCTCCAGTGAGAGAACCGGTCCCTAAACGTCTCTGCTGTAAGAGAACCGGTCCCTAAACGTCTCTCCTGTAAGAGAACTGGTCCCTAAACGTGTCTGCTGTGAGAGAACCGGTCCCTAAACGTCTCTGCTGTGAGAGAACCGGTCCCTAAACGTCTCTCCTGTAAGAGAACCGGTCCCTAAATGACTCTTCTCTGAGAGAACCGGTCCCTAAACGTTTCTCCTGTGAGAGAACCAGTCCCTAAACGTCTCTGCTGTAAGAAAACCAGTCCCTAAACGTCTCTGCTGTTAGAGAACCGGTCCCTAAACATCTCTCCTGTAAGAGAACCGGTCCCTAAACGTCTCTGCTGTAAGAGAACCGGTCCCTAAACATCTCTGCTGTAAGAGCACCGGTCCTTAAATGTCTCTCCTGTAAGGGAACCAGTCCCTAAACGTCTCTGCTGTAAGAGAACCAGTCCCTAAACGTCTCTGCTGTTAGAGAACCGGTCCCTAAACGTCTCTCCTGTAAGAGAACCGGTCCCTAAACGTCTCTGCTGTGAGAGAACCGGTCCCTAAACGTCTCTCATGTGAGAGAACCGGTCCCTAAACGTCTCTGTTGTGAGAGAACCGGTCCCTAAACGTCTCTGCTGTGAGAGAACCGGTCCCTAAATGTCTCTGCTGTAAGAGAACCGGTCCCTAAACATCTCTGCTGTAAGAGAACCGGTCCCTAAACGTCTCTGCTGTAAGAGAACTGGTCCCTAAACGTCTCTGCTGTGAGACAACAGGTCCCTAAACGTCTCTGTTGTAAGATAACCGGTCCCTAAACGTCTCTCCAGTGAGAGAACCGGTCCCTAAACGTCTCTGCTGTAAGAGAACCGGTCCCTAAACGTCTCTCCTGTAAGAGAACTGGTCCCTAAACGTGTCTGCTGTGAGAGAACCGGTCCCTAAACGTCTCTGCTGTGAGAGAACCGGTCCCTAAACGTCTCTCCTGTAAGAGAACCGGTCCCTAAATGACTCTGCTCTGAGAGAACCGGTCCCTAAACGTTTCTCCTGTGAGAGAACCAGTCCCTAAACGTCTCTGCTGTAAGAGAACCAGTCCCTAAACTTCTCTGCTGTTAGAGAACCGGTCCCTAAACGTCTCTGTTGTGAGAGAACCGGTCCCTAAACGTCTCTGCTGTGAGAGAACCGGTCCCTAAATGTCTCTGCTGTAAGAGAACCGGTCCCTAAACATCTCTGATGTAAGAGAACCGGTCCCTAAATGTCTCTCCTGTAAGAGAAGCAGTCCCTAAACATCTCTGCTGTAAGAGAACCGGTCCCTAAACGTCTCTGCTGTAAGAGAACTGGTCCCTAAACGTCTCTGCTGTGAGACAACAGGTCCCTAAACGTCTCTGTTGTAAGAGAACCGGTCCCTAAACGTCTCTCCAGTGAGAGAACCGGTCCCTAAACGTCTCTGCTGTAAGAGAACCGGTCCCTAAACGTCTCTCCTGTAAGAGAACTGGTCCCTAAACGTGTCTGCTGTGAGAGAACCGGTCCCTAAACGTCTCTGCTGTGAGAGAACCGGTCCCTAAACGTCTCTCCTGTAAGAGAACCGGTCCCTAAATGACTCTTCTCTGAGAGAACCGGTCCCTAAACGTTTCTCCTGTGAGAGAACCAGTCCCTAAACGTCTCTGCTGTAAGAAAACCAGTCCCTAAACGTCTCTGCTGTTAGAGAACCGGTCCCTAAACATCTCTCCTGTAAGAGAACCGGTCCCTAAACGTCTCTGCTGTAAGAGAACCGGTCCCTAAACATCTCTGCTGTAAGAGCACCGGTCCTTAAATGTCTCTCCTGTAAGGGAACCGGTCCCTAAACGTCTCTGCTGTGAGAGAACCTGTCCCTAAACGTCTCTGCTGTGAGAGAACCAGTCACTAAACATCTCTGCTGTGAGAGAACCGGTCCTTAAACGTCTTTGCTGTTAGAGAACCAGTCCCTAAACGTCTCTGCTGTAAGAGAACCAGTCCCTAAACGTCTCTGCTGTTAGAGAACCGGTCCCTAAACGTCTCTCCTGTAAGAGAACCGGTCCCTAAACGTCTCTGCTGTGAGAGAACCGGTCCCTAAACGTCTCTCATGTGAGAGAACCGGTCCCTAAACGTCTCTGTTGTGAGAGAACCAGTCCCTAAACGTCTCTGCTGTGAGAGAACCGGTCCCTAAATGTCTCTGCTGTAAGAGAACCGGTCCCTAAACATCTCTGCTGTAAGAGAACCGGTCCCTAAATGTCTCTCCTGTAAGAGAAGCAGTCCCTAAACATCTCTGCTGTAAGAGAACCGGTCCCTAAACGTCTCTGCTGTAAGAGAACTGGTCCCTAAACGTCTCTGCTGTGAGACAACAGGTCCCTAAACGTCTCTGTTGTAAGAGAACCGGTCCCTAAACGTCTCTCCAGTGAGAGAACCGGTCCCTAAACGTCTCTGCTGTAAGAGAACCGGTCCCTAAACGTCTCTCCTGTAAGAGAACTGGTCCCTAAACGTGTCTGCTGTGAGAGAACCGGTCCCTAAACGTCTCTGCTGTGAGAGAACCGGTCCCTAAACGTCTCTCCTGTAAGAGAACCGGTCCCTAAATGACTCTGCTCTGAGAGAACCGGTCCCTAAACGTTTCTCCTGTGAGAGAACCAGTCCCTAAACGTCTCTGCTGTAAGAGAACCAGTCCCTAAACTTCTCTGCTGTTAGAGAACCGGTCCCTAAACGTCTCTGTTGTGAGAGAACCGGTCCCTAAACGTCTCTGCTGTGAGAGAACCGGTCCCTAAATGTCTCTGCTGTAAGAGAACCGGTCCCTAAACATCTCTGATGTAAGAGAACCGGTCCCTAAATGTCTCTCCTGTAAGAGAAGCAGTCCCTAAACATCTCTGCTGTAAGAGAACCGGTCCCTAAACGTCTCTGCTGTAAGAGAACTGGTCCCTAAACGTCTCTGCTGTGAGACAACAGGTCCCTAAACGTCTCTGTTGTAAGAGAACCGGTCCCTAAACGTCTCTCCAGTGAGAGAACCGGTCCCTAAACGTCTCTGCTGTAAGAGAACCGGTCCCTAAACGTCTCTCCTGTAAGAGAACTGGTCCCTAAACGTGTCTGCTGTGAGAGAACCGGTCCCTAAACGTCTCTGCTGTGAGAGAACCGGTCCCTAAACGTCTCTCCTGTAAGAGAACCGGTCCCTAAATGACTCTTCTCTGAGAGAACCGGTCCCTAAACGTTTCTCCTGTGAGAGAACCAGTCCCTAAACGTCTCTGCTGTAAGAAAACCAGTCCCTAAACGTCTCTGCTGTTAGAGAACCGGTCCCTAAACGTCTCTCCTGTAAGAGAACCGGTCCCTAAACGTCTCTGCTGTAAGAGAACCGGTCCCTAAACATCTCTGCTGTAAGAGCACCGGTCCTTAAATGTCTCTCCTGTAAGGGAACCGGTCCCTAAACGTCTCTGCTGTGAGAGAACCAGTCCCTAAACGTCTCTGCTGTGAGAGAACTGGTCCCTAAACATGTCTGCTGTAAGAGAACTGGTCCCTAAACGTCTGCTGTAAGAGAACCGGTCCCTAAACATCTCTGCTGTAAGAGCACCGGTCCTTAAATGTCTCTCCTGTAAGGGAACCGGTCCCTAAACGTCTCTGCTGTGAGAGAACCAGTCCCTAAACGTCTCTGCTGTGAGAGAACTGGTCCCTAAACATGTCTGCTGTAAGAGAACTGGTCCCTAAACGTCTCTCCTGTAAGAGAACTGGTCCCTAAACGTGTCTGCTGTGAGAGAACCGGTCCCTAAACGTCTCTGCTGTGAGAGAACCGGTCCCTAAACGTCTCTCCTGTAAGAGAACCGGTCCCTAAATGACTCTTCTCTGAGAGAACCGGTCCCTAAACGTTTCTCCTGTGAGAGAACCAGTCCCTAAACGTCTCTGCTGTAAGAAAACCAGTCCCTAAACGTCTCTGCTGTTAGAGAACCGGTCCCTAAACGTCTCTCCTGTAAGAGAACCGGTCCCTAAACGTCTCTGCTGTAAGAGAACCGGTCCCTAAACATCTCTGCTGTAAGAGCACCGGTCCTTAAATGTCTCTCCTGTAAGGGAACCGGTCCCTAAACGTCTCTGCTGTGAGAGAACCAGTCCCTAAACGTCTCTGCTGTGAGAGAACTGGTCCCTAAACATGTCTGCTGTAAGAGAACTGGTCCCTAAACGTCTGCTGTAAGAGAACCGGTCCCTAAACATCTCTGCTGTAAGAGCACCGGTCCTTAAATGTCTCTCCTGTAAGGGAACCGGTCCCTAAACGTCTCTGCTGTGAGAGAACCAGTCCCTAAACGTCTCTGCTGTGAGAGAACTGGTCCCTAAACATGTCTGCTGTAAGAGAACTGGTCCCTAAACGTCTGCTGTAAGAGAACCGGTCCCTAAACATCTCTGCTGTAAGAGCACCGGTCCTTAAACGTCTCTGCTGTGAGAGAACCAGTCCCTAAACGTCTCTGCTGTGAGAGAACCTGTCCCTAAACGTCTCTGCTGTGAGAGAACCAGTCACTAAACGTCTCTGCTGTGAGAGAACCGGTCCTTAAACGTCTTTGCTGTAAGAGAACCAGTCCCTAAACGTCTCTGCTGTAAGAGAACCAGTCCCTAAACGTCTCTGCTGTTAGAGAACCGGTCCCTAAACGTCTCTCCTGTAAGAGAACCGGTCCCTAAACGTCTCTGCTGTGAGAGAACCGGTCCCTAAACGTCTCTCATGTGAGAGAACCGGTCCCTAAACATCTCTGCTGTGAGAGAACCGGTCCCAAAATGTCTCTGCTGTGAGAGAACCGGTCCCTAAACGTTTCTCCTGTGAGAGAACCAGTCCCTAAACATCTCTGCTGTGAGAGAACCAGTCCTTAAACGTCTCTGCTGTGACAGAAGCAGTCCCTAAACGTCTCTCCTGTGAGAGAACCGGTCCCTAAACGTCTCTGCTGTGACAGAAGCAGTCCCTAAACGTCTGCTGTTAGAGAACCGGTCCCTAAACATCTCTGCTGTGAGAGAACCGGTCCCTAAACGTCTCTGCTGTGAGAGAACCGGTCCCTAAACGTGTCAGCTGTGAGAGAACCGGTTCCTAAACGTCTCTGCTGTAAGAAAACCGGTCCCTAAACGTCTCTGCTGTGAGAGAACCAGACCCTAAACATCTCTGCTGTGAGAGAACCAGTCCTTAAACGTCTCTGCTGTGACAGAAGCAGTCCCTAAACGTCTCTCCTGTGAGAGAACCGGTCCCTAAATGTCTCTGCTGTGACAGAAGCAGTCCTTAAACGACTGTCCTGTGAGAGAACCGGTCCCTAAACATCTATGCTGTGACAGAAGCAGTCCCTAAACGTCTCTGCTGTAAGAGAACCGGTCCCTAAACGTCTCTGCTGTAAGAGAACCTGTCCCTAAACTTCTCTGCTGTAAGAGCACCGGTCCCTAAACGTCTCTCCTGTAAGAGAACCGGTCCCTAAACATCTCTCCTGTAAGAAACGTCTTTGATGTAAGAGAACCAGTCCCTAAACGTCTCTGCTGTTAGAGAACCGGTCCCTAAACGTCTCTCCTGTAAGAGAACCGGTCCCTAAACGTCTCTGCTGTGAGAGAACCAGTCCCCAAACGTCTCTCATGTGAGAGAAACGGTCCCTAAACGTCTCTGCTGTGAGAGAACCGGTCCCTAAATGTCTCTGCTGTGAGAGAACCGGTCCCTAAACGTTTCTCCTGTGAGAGAACCAGTCCCTAAACATCTCTGCTGTGAGAGAACCAGTCCTTAAACGTCTCTGCTGTGACAAAAGCAGTCCCTAAACGTCTCTCCTGTGAGAGAACCGGTCCCTAAACGTCTCTGCTGTGACAGAAGCAGTCCTTAAACGACTCTCCTGTGAGAGAACCGGTCCCTAAACATCTATGCTGTGACAGAAGCAGTCCCTAAACGTCTCTGCTGTAAGAGAACCGGTCCCTAAACGTCTCTGCTGTAAGAGAACCGGTCCCAAAAATCTCTGCTGTAAGAGAACCGGTCCCTAAATGTCTCTCCTGTAAGAGAACCGGTCCCTAAACATCTCTGCTGTAAGAGAACCAGTCCCTAAACGTCTCTGCTGTAAGAGAACTGGTCCCTAAACGTCTCTGCTGTGAGACAACAGGTCCCTAAACGTCTCTGTTGTAAGAGAACCGGTCCCTAAACGTCTCTCCAGTGAGAGAACCGGTCCCTAAACGTCTCTGCTGTAAGAGAACCGGTCCCTAAACGTCTCTGCTGTAAGAGAACCGGTCCCTAAACGTCTCTGCTGTGAGAGAACCAGTCCCTAAACGTCTCTGCTGTGAGAGAACTGGTCCCTAAACATCTCTGCTGTAAGAGCACCGGTCCCTAAATGTCTCTGCTGTGAGAGAACCGGTCCCTAAACGTTTCTCATGTGAGAGAACCAGTCCCTAAACATCTCTGCTGTGAGAGAACCAGTCCTTAAACGTCTCTGCTGTGACAGAAGCAGTCCCTAAACGTCTCTCCTGTGAGAGAACCGGTCCCTAAACGTCTCTGCTGTGACAGAAGCAGTCCCTAAACGTCTGCTGTTAGAGAACCATTCCCTAAACGTCTCTCCTGTAAGACAACCAGTCCCTAAACATCTCTGCTGTGAGAGAACCGGTCCCTAAACGTCTCTGCTGTGAGAGAACCGGTCCCTAAACGTCTCTGCTGTGAGAGAACCAGACCCTAAACATCTCTGCTGTGAGAGAACCAGTCCTTAAACGTCTCTGCTGTGACAGAAGCAGTCCCTAAACGTCTCTCCTGTGAGAGAACCGGTCCCTAAATGTCTCTGCTGTAACAGAAGCAGTCCTTAAACAACTCTCCTGTGAGAGGACCGGTCCCTAAACGTTTCTCCTGTGAGAGAACCAGTCCCTAAACATCTCTGCTGTGAGAGAACCAGTCCTTAAACGTCTCTGCTGTGACAGAAGCAGTCCCTAAATGTCTCTCCTGTGAGAGAACCGGACCCTAAACGTCTCTGCTGTGAGAGAACCGGTCCCTAAACATCTCTGCTGTGAGAGAACCGGTCCCTAAATGTCTCTGCTGTGAGAGAACCGGTCCCTAAACGTTTCTCCTGTGAGAGAACCAGTCCCTAAACATCTCTGCTGTGAGAGAACCAGTCCCTAAATGTCTCTGCTGTAACAGAAGCAGTCCTTAAACAACTCTCCTGTGAGAGGACCGGTCCCTAAACGTTTCTCCTGTGAGAGAACCAGTCCCTAAACATCTCTGCTGTGAGAGAACCAGTCCCTAAACGTCTCTGCTGTAAGAGAACCGGTCACTATACATCTCTGTTGTAAGAGAACCGGTCCATAAACGTCTCTCCTGTGAGAGAACCGGTCCCTAAACATCTCTGCTGTGAGAGAACCGGTCCCTAAATGTCTCTGCTGTGAGAGAACCGGTCCCTAAACGTTTCTCCTGTGAGAGAACCAGTCCCTAAACATCTCTGCTGTGAGAGAACCAGTCCTTAAACGTCTCTGCTGTGACAGAAGCAGTCCCTAAACGTCTGCTGTTAGAGAACCGGTCCCTAAACGTCTCTCCTGTAAGAGAACCAGTCCCTAAACATCTCTGCTGTGAGAAACTGGTCCCTAAACGTCTCTGCTGTGAGATAACCGGTCCCTAAACGTCTCTGCTGTGAGAGAACCGGTTCCTATACGTCTCTGCTGTAAGAAAACCGGTCCCTAAACGTCTCTGCTGTGAGAGAACCAGACCCTAAACATCTCTGCTGTGAGAGAACCAGTCCTTAAACGTCTCTGCTGTGACAGAAGCAGTCCCTAAACGTCTCTCCTGTGAGAGAACCGGTCCCTAAACGTCTCTGCTGTGACAGAAGCTGTTCTTAAACGACTCTCCTGTGAGAGAACCGGTCCCTAAACATCTATGCTGTGACAGAAGCAGTCCCTAAACGTCTCTAATGTAAGAGAACCGGTCCCTAAACGTCTCTGCTGTAAGAGAACCGGTCCCTAAACATCTCTGCTGTAAGAGCACCGGTCCCTAAACGTCTCTCCTGTAAGAGAACCGGTCCCTAAACATCTCTGCTGCAAGAGAACCGGTTCCTAAACGTCTCTGCTGTAAGAGAACTGGTCCCTAAACGTCTCTGCTGTGAGACAACAGGTCCCTAAACGTCTCTGTTGTAAGAGAACCGGTCCCTAAACGTCTCTCCAATGAGAGAACCGGTCCCTAAACGTCTCTGCTGTAAGAGAACCGGTCCCTAAACGTTTCTCCTGTGAGAGAACCAGTCCCTAAACATCTCTGCTGTGAGAGAACCAGTCCTTAAACGTCTCTGCTGTGACAGAAGCAGTCCCTAAACGTCTCTCCTGTGAGATAACCGGTCCCTAAACATCTATGCTGTGACATAAGCAGTCCCTAAACGTCTCTGCTGTAAGAGAACCTGTCCCTAAACGTCTCTGCTGTAAGAGAACCGGTCCCTAAACATCTCTGCTGTAAGAGCACCGGTCCCTAAAAGTCTTTCCTGTAAGAGAACCGGTCCCTAAACATCTCTGCTGTAAGAGAACCGGTCCCTAAACGTCTCTGCTGTAAGAGAACTGGTCCCTAAACGTCTCTGCTGTGAGACAACAGGTCCCTAAACGTCTCTGTTGTAAGAGAACCGGTCCCTAAACGTCTCTCCAATGAGAGAACCGGTCCCTAAACGTCTCTGCTGTAAGACAACCGGTCCCTAAACGTCTCTCCTGTAAGAGAACTGGTCCCTAAACGTGTCTGCTGTGAGAGAACCGGTCCCTAAACGTCTCTGCTGTGAGAGAACCGGTCCCTAAACGTCTCTCCTGTAAGAGAACCGGTCCGTACATGACTCTGCTGTGAGAGAACCGGTCCCTAAACGTCTCTCCTCTGAGAGAACCTGTCCCTAAATGTCTCTGCTCTGAGAGAACCGGTCCCTAAACGTTTCTCCTGTGAGAGAACCAGTCCCTAAACATCTCTGCTGTGAGATAACCAGTCCTTAAACGTCTCTGCTGTGACAGAAGCAGTCCCTAAACGTCTCTCCTGTGAGAGAACCAGTCCTTAAACGTCTCTGCTGTGACAGAAGCAGTCCCTAAACGTCTCTCCTGTGAGAGAACCGGTCCCTAAACATCTCTGCTGTGACAGAAGCAGTCCCTAAACGTCTCTCCTGTGAGAGAACCGGTCCCTAAACGTCTCTGCTGTGACAGAAGCAGTCCCTAAACGTCTCTGTTGTAAGAGAACCGGTCCCTAAACGTCTCTGCTGTAAGAGAACCGGTCC
The DNA here is from genome assembly GCF_964263955.1 of Coregonus lavaretus. Taxonomy (NCBI): domain Eukaryota; kingdom Metazoa; phylum Chordata; class Actinopteri; order Salmoniformes; family Salmonidae; genus Coregonus; species Coregonus lavaretus. The sequence goes on from NW_028161895.1 coordinate 737,523, forward strand.
CTAAACATCTCTGCTGTAAGAGCACCGGTCCTTAAACGTCTCTCCTGTAAGGGAACCGGTCCATAAACGTCTCTGCTGTGAGAGAACCAGTCCATAAACGTCTCTGCTGTGAGAGAACCTGTCCCTAAACGTCTCTGCTGTGTGAGAAGCAGTCCCTAAACGTCTCTCCTGTGAGAGAACCGGTCCCTAAACATCTATGCTGTGACATAAGCAGTCCCTAAACGTCTCTGCTGTAAGAGAACCGGTCCCTAAACGTCTCTGCTGTAAGAGCACCGGTCCCTAAACGTCTTTCCTGTAAGAGAACCGGTCCCTAAACATCTCTGCTGTAAGAGAACCGGTCCCTAAACGTCTCTGCTGTAAGAGAACTGGTCCCTAAACGTCTCTGCTGTGAGACAACAGGTCCCTAAACGTCTCTGTTGTAAGAGAACCGGTCCCTAAACGTCTCTCCAATGAGAGAACCGGTCCCAAACGCCTCTGCTGTAAGAGAACCGGTCCCTAAACGTCTCTCCTGTAAGAGAACTGGTCCCTAAACGTGTCTGCTGTGAGAGAACCGGTCCCTAAACGTCTCTGCTGTGAGAGAACCGGTCCCTAAACGTCTCTCCTGTAAGAGAACCGGTCCGTACATGACTCTGCTGTGAGAGAACCGGTCCCTAAACGTCTCTCCTCTGAGAGAACCTGTCCCTAAATGTCTCTGCTGTGAGAGAACCGGTCCCTAAACGTTTCTCCTGTGAGAGAACCAGTCCCTAAACATCTCTGCTGTGAGAGAACCAGTCCTTAAACGTCTCTGCTGTGACAGAAGCAGTCCCTAAACGTCTCTCCTGTGAGAGAACCAGTCCTTAAACGTCTCTGCTGTGACAGAAGCAGTCCCTAAACGTCTCTCCTGTGAGAGAACCGGTCCCTAAACATCTCTGCTGTGACAGAAGCAGTTTCTAAACGTCTCTCCTGTGAGAGAACCAGTCCCTAAACGTCTCTGCTGTGACAGAAGCAGTCCCTAAATGTCTCTGTTGTAAGAGAACCGGTCCCTAAACGTCTCTGCTGTAAGAGAACCGGTCCCTAAACATCTCTGCTGTAAGAGCACCGGTCCTTAAACGTCTCTCCTGTAAGGGAACCGGTCCATAAACGTCTCTGCTGTGAGAGAACCAGTCCATAAACGTCTCTGCTGTGAGAGAACCTGTCCCTAAATGTCTCTGCTGTGAGAGAACCGGTCCCTAAACGTTTCTCCTGTGAGAGAACCAGTCCCTAAACATCTCTGCTGTGAGAGAACCAGTCCTTAAACGTCTCTGCTGTGACAGAAGCAGTCCCTAAACGTCTCTCCTGTGAGAGAACCAGTCCTTAAACGTCTCTGCTGTGACAGAAGCAGTCCCTAAACGTCTCTCCTGTGAGAGAACCGGTCCCTAAACATCTCTGCTGTGACAGAAGCAGTCTCTAAACGTCTCTCCTGTGAGAGAACCAGTCCCTAAACGTCTCTGCTGTGACAGAAGCAGTCCCTAAATGTCTCTGTTGTAAGAGAACCGGTCCCTAAACGTCTCTGCTGTAAGAGAACCGGTCCCTAAACATCTCTGCTGTAAGAGCACCGGTCCTTAAACGTCTCTCCTGTAAGGGAACCGGTCCATAAACGTCTCTGCTGTGAGAGAACCAGTCCATAAACGTCTCTGCTGTGAGAGAACCTGTCCCTAAATGTCTCTGCTGTGAGAGAACCGGTCCCTAAACGTTTCTCCTGTGAGAGAACCAGTCCCTAAACATCTCTGCTGTGAGAGAACCAGTCCTTAAACGTCTCTGCTGTGACAGAAGCAGTCCCTAAACGTCTCTCCTGTGAGAGAACCAGTCCTTAAACGTCTCTGCTGTGACAGAAGCAGTCCCTAAACGTCTCTCCTGTGAGAGAACCGGTCCCTAAACATCTCTGCTGTGACAGAAGCAGTCTCTAAACGTCTCTCCTGTGAGAGAACCAGTCCCTAAACGTCTCTGCTGTGACAGAAGCAGTCCCTAAATGTCTCTGTTGTAAGAGAACCGGTCCCTAAACGTCTCTGCTGTAAGAGAACCGGTCCCTAAACATCTCTGCTGTAAGAGCACCGGTCCTTAAACGTCTCTCCTGTAAGGGAACCGGTCCATAAACGTCTCTGCTGTGAGAGAACCAGTCCATAAACGTCTCTGCTGTGAGAGAACCTGTCCCTAAATGTCTCTGCTGTGAGAGAACCGGTCCCTAAACGTTTCTCCTGTGAGTGAACCAGTCCCTAAACATCTCTGCTGTGAGAGAACCAGTCCTTAAACGTCTCTGCTGTGACAGAAGCAGTCCCTAAACGTCCCTCCTGTGAGACAACAGGTCCCTAAACGTCTCTGTTGTAAGAGAACCGGTCCCTAAACGTCTCTCCTGTAAGAGAACTGGTCCCTAAACGTGTCTGCTGTGAGAGAACCGGTCCCTAAACGTTTCTCCTGTGAGTGAACCAGTCCCTAAACATCTCTGCTGTGAGAGAACCAGTCCTTAAACGTCTCTGCTGTGACAGAAGCAGTCCCTAAACGTCTCTCCAATGAGAGAACCGGTCCCTAAACGCCTCTGCTGTAAGAGAACCGGTCCCTAAACGTCTCTCCTGTAAGAGAACTGGTCCCTAAACGTGTCTGCTGTGAGAGAACCGGTCCCTAAACGTCTCTGCTGTGAGAGAACCGGTCCCTAAACGTCTCTCCTGTAAGAGAACCGGTCCCTAAACGTCTCTCCAATGAGAGAACCGGTCCCTAAACGCCTCTGCTGTGACAGAAGCAGTCCGTAAACGTCTCTCCTGTGAGAGAACCGGTCCCTAAACGTCTCTGCTGTGACAGAAGCAGTCCCTAAACGTCTGCTGTTAGAGAACCAGTCCCTAAACGTCTCTCCTGTAAGAGAACCAGTCCCTAAACATCTCTGCTGTGAGAGAACCGGTCCCTAAACGTCTCTGCTGTGAGAGAACCGGTCCCTAAACATGTCAGCTGTGAGAGTACCGGTTCCTAAACGTCTCTGCTGTAAGAAAACCGGTCCCTAAACGTCTCTGCTGTGAGAGAACCAGACCCTAAACATCTCTGCTGTGAGAGAACCAGTCCTTAAACGTCTCTGCTGTGACAGAAGCAGTCCCTAAACGTCTCTCCTGTGAGAGAACCGGTCCCTAAACGTCTCTGCTGTGACAGAAGCAGTCCTTAAACGACTCTCCTGTGAGAGAACCGGTCCCTAAACATCTATGCTGTGACAGAAGCAGTCCCTAAATGTCTCTGCTGTAAGAGAACCGGTCCCTAAACGTCTCTGCTGTAAGAGAACCGGTCCCTAAACTTCTCTGCTGTAAGAGCACCGGTCCCTAAACGTCTCTCCTGTAAGAGAACCGGTCCCTAAACATCTCTCCTGTAAGAAACGTCTTTGCTGTAAGAGAACCAGTCCCTAAATGTCTCTGCTGTAAGCGAACCAGTCCCTAAACGTCTCTGCTGTTAGAGAACCGGTCCCTAAACGTCTCTCCTGTAAGAGAACCGGTCCCTAAACATCTCTGCTGTGAGAGAACCGGTCCCTAAACGTCTCTCATGTGAGAGAAACGGTCCCTAAACGTCTCTGCTGTGAGAGAACCGGTCCCTAAATGTCTCTGCTGTGAGAGAACCGGTCCCTAAACATTTCTCTTGTGAGAGAACCAGTCCCTAAACATCTCTGCTGTGAGAGAACCAGTCCTTAAACGTCTCTGCTGTGACAAAAGCAGTCCCTAAACGTCTCTCCTGTGAGAGAACCGGACCCTAAACGTCTCTGCTGTGACAGAAGCAGTCACTAAACATCTCTCCTGTGAGAGAACCGGTCCCTAAACGTCTCTGCTGTGAGAGAACCGGTCCCTAAACATGTCAGCTGTGAGAGTACCGGTTCCTAAACGTCTCTGCTGTAAGAAAACCGGTCCCTAAACGTCTCTGCTGTGAGAGAACCAGACCCTAAACATCTCTGCTGTGAGAGAACCAGTCCTTAAACGTCTCTGCTGTGACAGAAGCAGTCCCTAAACGTCTCTCCTGTGAGAGAACCGGTCCCTAAACGTCTCTGCTGTGACAGAAGCAGTCCTTAAACGACTCTCCTGTGAGAGAACCGGTCCCTAAACATCTATGCTGTGACAGAAGCAGTCCCTAAACGTCTCTGCTGTAAGAGAACCGGTCCCTAAACGTCTCTGCTGTAAGAGAACCGGTCCCTAAACTTCTCTGCTGTAAGAGCACCGGTCCCTAAACGTCTCTCCTGTAAGAGAACCGGTCCCTAAACATCTCTCCTGTAAGAAACGTCTTTGCTGTAAGAGAACCAGTCCCTAAACGTCTCTGCTGTAAGAGAACCAGTCCCTAAACGTCTCTGCTGTGAGAGAACCGGTCCCTAAACGTCTCTCATGTGAGAGAAACGGTCCCTAAACGTCTCTGCTGTGAGAGAACCGGTCCCTAAATGTCTCTGCTGTGAGAGAACCGGTCCCTAAACATTTCTCTTGTGAGAGAACCAGTCCCTAAACATCTCTGCTGTGAGAGAACCAGTCCTTAAACGTCTCTGCTGTGACAAAAGCAGTCCCTAAACGTCTCTCCTGTGAGAGAACCGGACCCTAAACGTCTCTGCTGTGACAGAAGCAGTCACTAAACATCTCTCCTGTGAGAGAACCGGTCCCTAAACATATCTGCTGTGACAGAAGCAGTCCCTAAACGTCTCTGCTGTAAGAGAACCGGTCACTCTACATCTCTGTTGTAAGAGAACCGGTCCCTAAACATCTCTCCTGTGAGAGAACCGGTCCCTAAACATCTCTGCTGTGAGAGAACCGGTCCCTAAATGTCTCTGCTGTGAGAGAACCGGTCCCTAAACGTTTCTCCTGTGAGAGAACCAGTCCCTAAACATTTCTGCTGTGAGAGAACCAGTCCTTAAACGTCTCTGCTGTGACAGAAGCAGTCCCTAAACGTCTCTCCTGTGAGAGAACCGGTCCCTAAACGTCTCTGCTGTGAGAGAACCGGTCCCTAAACGTCTCTGCTGTGAGAGAACCGGTTCCTAAACGTCTCTGCTGTAAGAAAACCGGTCCCTAAACGTCTCTGCTGTGAGAGAACCAGACCCTAAACATCTCTGCTGTCAGAGAACCTGTCCCTAAACGTCTCTGCTGTGAGAGAACCAGTCACTAAACGTCTCTGCTGTGAGAGAACCGGTCCTTAAACGTCTTTGCTGTAAGAGAACCAGTCCCTAAACGTCTCTGCTGTAAGAGAACCAGTCCCTATACGTCTCTGCTGTTAGAGAACCGGTCCCTAAACGTCTCTCCTGTAAGAGAACCGGTCCCTAAACGTCTCTGCTGTGAGAGAACCGGTCCCTAAACGTCTCTCATGTGAGAGAACCGGTCCCTAAACGTCTCTGCTGTGAGAGAACCGGTCCCTAAATGTCTCTGCTGTGAGAGAACCGGTCCCTAAACGTTTCTCCTGTGAGAGAACCGGTCCCTAAACATCTCTGCTGTGAGAGAACCAGTCCTTAAACGTCTCTGCTGTGAAATAAGCAGTCCCTAAACGTCTCTCCTGTGAGAGAACCGGACCCTAAACGTCTCTGCTGTGACAGAAGCAGTCACTAAACGTCTCTCCTGTGAGAGAACCGCTCCCTAAACATCTCTGCTGTGACAGAAGCAGTCCCTAAACGTCTCTGCTGTAAGAGAAACAGTCCCTAAACGTCTGCTGTTAGAAAACCGTTCCCTAAACGTCTCTCCTGTAAGACAACCAGTCCCTAAACATCTCTGCTGTGAGAGAACCGGTCTCTAAACGTCTCTGCTGTGAGAGAACCGGTCCCTAAACGTCTCTGCTGTGAGAGAACCAGACCCTAAACATCTCTGCTGTGAGAGAACCGGTCCCTAAACGTCTCTCCAGTGAGAGAACCAGTCCCTAAACATCTCTGCTGTGAGAGAACCAGTCCTTAAACGTCTCTGCTGTGACAGAAGCAGTCCCTAAACGTCTCTCCTGTGAGAGAACCAGTCCCTAAACGTCTCTGCTGTGACAGAAGCAGTCCTTAAACGACTCTCCTGTGAGAGAACCGGTCCCTAAACGTTTCTCCAGTGAGAGAACCAGTCCCTAAACATCTCTGCTGTGAGAGAACCAGTCCTTAAACGTCTCTGCTGTGACAGAAGCAGTCCCTAAATGTCTCTCCTGTGAGAGAAACGGACCCTAAACGCCTCTGCTGTGACAGAAGCAGTCCCTAAACGTCTCTCCTGTGAGAGAACCGGTCCCTAAACGTCTCTGCTGTGACAGAAGCAGTCCCTAAACGTCTCTGCTGTAAGAGAACCGGTCCCTTAACGTCTCTGCTGTAAGAGAACCGGTCCCTAAACATCTCTGCTGTAAGAGCACCGGTCCCTAAACGTCTTTCCTGTAAGAGAACCGGTCCCTAAACATCTCTGCTGTAAGAGAACCGGTCCCTAAATGTCTCTGCTGTAAGAGAACTGGTCCCTAAACGTCTCTGCTGTGAGACAACAGGTCCCTAAACGTCTCTGTTGTAAGAGAACCGGTCCCTAAACGTCTCTCCAATGAGAGAACCGGTCCCTAAACGTCTCTGCTGTAAGAGAACCGGTCCCTAAACGTCTCTCCTGTAAGAGAACTGGTCCCTAAACGTGTCTGCTGTGAGAGAACCGGTCCCTAAACGTCTCTGCTGTGAGAGAACCGGTCCCTAAACGTCTCTCCTGTAAGAGAACCGGTCCGTACATGACTCTGCTGTGAGAGAACCGGTCCCTAAACGTCTCTCCTCTGAGAGAACCTGTCCCTAAATGTCTCTGCTGTGAGAGAACCGGTCCCTAAACGTTTCTCCTGTGAGAGAACCAGTCCCTAAACATCTCTGCTGTGAGAGAACAAGTCCTTAAACGTCTCTGCTGTGACAGAAGCTGTCCCTAAACGTCTCTCCTGTGAGAGAACCGGTCCCTAAACGTCTCTGCTGTGACAGAAGCAGTCCCTAAACGTCTCTGTTGTAAGAGAACCGGTCCCTAAACGTGTCTGCTGTAAGAGAACCGGTCCCTAAACATCTCTGCTGTAAGAGCACCGGTCCTTAAACGTCTCTCCTGTAAGGGAACCGGTCCATAAACGTCTCTGCTGTGAGAGAACCAGTCCATAAACGTCTCTGCTGTGAGAGAACCTGTCCCTAAACGTCTCTGCTGTGAGAGAACAGGTCCCTAAACGTTTCTCCTGTGAGTGAACCAGTCCCTAAACATCTCTGCTGTGAGAGAACCAGTCCTTAAACGTCTCTGCTGTGACAGAAGCAGTCCCTAAACGTCCCTCCTGTGAGACAACAGGTCCCTAAACGTCTCTGTTGTAAGAGAACCGGTCCCTAAACGTGTCTGCTGTGAGAGAACCGGTACCTAAACGTTTCTCCTTTGAGTGAACCAGTCCCTAAACATCTCTGCTGTGAGAGAACCAGTCCTTAAACGTCTCTGCTGTGACAGAAGCAGTCCCTAAACGTCTCTCCAATGAGAGAACCGGTCCCTAAACGCCTCTGCTGTAAGAGAACCGGTCCCTAAACGTCTCTCCTGTAAGAGAACTGGTCCCTAAACGTGTCTGCTGTGAGAGAACCGGTCCCTAAACGTCTCTGCTGTGAGAGAACCGGTCCCTAAACGTCTCTCCTGTAAGAGAACCGGTCCGTACATGACTCTGCTGTGAGAGAACCGGTCCATAAACGTCTCTCCTCTGAGAGAACCTGTCCCTAAACGTCTCTGCTGTAAGAGAACCGGTCCCTAAACGTCTCTCCAATGAGAGAACCGGTCCCTAAACGCCTCTGCTGTGACAGAAGCAGTCCCTAAACGTCTCTCCTGTGAGAGAACCGGTCCCTAAACGTCTCTGCTGTGAGAGAACCAGTCCCTAAACGTCTCTGCTGTGAGAGAACCTGTCCATAAACGTCTCTGCTGTGAGAGAACCTGTCCCTAAACGTCTCTGCTGTGAGAGAACCGGTCCCTAAACGTTTCTCCTGTGAGTGAACCAGTCCCTAAACATCTCTGCTGTGAGAGAACCAGTCCTTAAACGTCTCTGCTGTGACAGAAGCAGTCCCTAAACGTCCCTCCTGTGAGACAACAGGTCCCTAAACGTCTCTGTTGTAAGAGAACCGGTCCCTAAACGTGTCTGCTGTGAGAGAACCGGTACCTAAACGTTTCTCCTTTGAGTGAACCAGTCCCTAAACATCTCTGCTGTGAGAGAACCAGTCCTTAAACGTCTCTGCTGTGACAGAAGCAGTCCCTAAACGTCTCTCCAATGAGAGAACCGGTCCCTAAACGCCTCTGCTGTAAGAGAACCGGTCCCTAAACGTCTCTCCTGTAAGAGAACTGGTCCCTAAACGTGTCTGCTGTGAGAGAACCGGTCCCTAAACGTCTCTGCTGTGAGAGAACCGGTCCCTAAACGTCTCTCCTGTAAGAGAACCGGTCCGTACATGACTCTTCTGTGAGAGAACCGGTCCATAAACGTCTCTCCTCTGAGAGAACCTGTCCCTAAACGTCTCTGCTGTAAGAGAACCGGTCCCTAAACGTCTCTCCAATGAGAGAACCGGTCCCTAAACGCCTCTGCTGTGACAGAAGCAGTCCCTAAACGTCTCTCCTGTGAGAGAACCGGTCCCTAAACGTCTCTGCTGTGAGAGAACCAGTCCCTAAACGTCTCTGCTGTGAGAGAACCTGTCCCTAAACGTCTCTGCTGTGAGATAACCAGTCACTAAACGTCTCTGCTGTGAGAGAACCGGTACTTAAACGTCTTTGCTGTAAGAGAACCAGTCCCTAAACGTCTCTGCAGTAAGAGAACCAGTCCCTATACGTCTCTGCTTTTAGAGAACCGGTCCCTAAACATCTCTCCTGTAAGAGAACCGGTCCCTAAACGTCTCTGCTGTGAGAGAACCGGTCCCTAAACGTCTCTCATGTGAGAGAACCGGTCCCTAAACGTCTCTGCTGTGAGAGAACCGGTCCCTAAATGTCTCTGCTGTGAGAGAACCGGTCCCTAAACGTTTCTCCTGTGAGAGAACCGGTCCCTAAACATCTCTGCTGTGAGAGAACCAGTCCTTAAACGTCTCTGCTGTGAAATAAGCAGTCCCTAAACGTCTCTCCTGTGAGAGAACCGGACCCTAAACGTCTCTGCTGTGACAGAAGCAGTCACTAAACGTCTCTCCTGTGAGAGAACCGCTCCCTAAACATCTCTGCTGTGACAGAAGCAGTCCCTAAACGTCTCTGCTGTAAGAGAACCGGTCTCTATACATCTCTATTGTAAGAGAACCGGTCCCTAAACGTCTCTCCTGTAAGAGAACCGTTCCCTAAACATCTCTGCTGTGAGAGAACCGGTCCCTAAATGTCTCTGCTGTGAGAGAACCGGTCCCTTAACGTTTCTCATGTGAGAGAACCAGTCCCTAAACATCTCTGCTGTGAGAGAACCAGTCCTTAAACGTCTCTGCTGTGACAGAAGCAGTCCCTAAACGTCTCTCCTGTGAGAGAACCGGTCCCTAAACGTCTCTGCTGTGACAGAAACAGTCCCTAAACGTCTGCTGTTAGAAAACCGTTCCCTAAACGTCTCTCCTGTAAGACAACCAGTCCCTAAACATCTCTGCTGTGAGAGAACCGGTCTCTAAACGTCTCTGCTGTGAGAGAACCGGTCCCTAAACGTCTCTGCTGTGAGAGAACCAGACCCTAAACATCTCTGCTGTGAGAGAACCAGTCCTTAAACGTCTCTGCTGTGACAGAAGCAGTCCCTAAACGTCTCTCCTGTGAGAGAACCGGTCCCTAAACGTCTCTGCTGTGACAGAAGCAGTCCTTAAACGACTCTCCTGTGAGAGAACCGGTCCCTAAACGTTTCTCCAGTGAGAGAACCAGTCCCTAAACATCTCTGCTATGAGAGAACCAGTCCTTAAACGTCTCTGCTGTGACAGAAGCAGTCCCTAAATGTCTCTCCTGTGAGAGAACCGGACCCTAAACGCCTCTGCTGTGACAGAAGCAGTCCCTAAACGTCTCTCCTGTGAGAGAACCGGTCCCTAAACGTCTCTGCTGTGACAGAAGCAGTCCATAAACGTCTCTGCTGTAAGAGAACCGGTCCCTAAACGTCTCTGCTGTAAGAGAACCGGTCCCTAAACTTCTCTGCTGTAAGAGCACCGGTCCCTAAACGTCTCTCCTGTAAGAGAACCGGTCCCTAAACATCTCTCCTGTAAGAAACGTCTTTGCTGTAAGAGAACCAGTCCCTAAACGTCTCTGCTGTAAGAGAACCAGTCCTTAAACGTCTCTGCTGTTAGAGAACCGGTCCCTAAACGTCTCTCCTGTAAGAGAACCGGTCCCTAAACGTCTCTGCTGTGAGAGAACCGGTCCCTAAACGTCTCTCATGTGAGAGAAACGGTCCCTAAACGTCTCTGCTGTGAGAGAACCGGTCCCTAAATGTCTCTGCTGTGAGAGAACCGGTCCCTAAACATTTCTCTTGTGAGAGAACCAGTCCCTAAACATCTCTGCTGTGAGAGAACCAGTCCTTAAACGTCTCTGCTGTGACAAAAGCAGTCCCTAAACGTCTCTCCTGTGAGAGAACCGGACCCTAAACGTCTCTGATGTGACAGAAGCAGTCACTAAACGTCTCTCCTGTGAGAGAACCGGTCACTAAACATATCTGCTGTGACAGAAGCAGTCCCTAAACGTCTCTGCTGTAAGAGAACCGGTCACTCTACATCTCTGTTGTAAGAGAACCGGTCCCTAAACATCTCTCCTGTGAGAGAACCGGTCCCTAAACATCTCTGCTGTGAGAGAACCGGTCCCTAAATGTCTCTGCTGTGAGAGAACCGGTCCCTAAACGTTTCTCCTGTGAGAGAACCAGTCCCTAAACATCTCTGCTGTGAGAGAACTAGTCCTTAAACGTCTCTGCTGTGACAGAACCGGTCCCTAAACGTCTCTGCTGTGAGAGAACCGGTCCCTAAACGTCTCTGCTGTGAGAGAACCAGTCCATAAACGTCTCTGCTGTGAGAGAACCTGTCCCTAAACGTCTCTGCTGTGAGAGAAGCAGTCCCTAAACGTCTCTCCTGTGAGAGAACCGGTCCCTAAACATCTATGCTGTGACATAAGCAGTCCCTAAACGTCTCTGCTGTTAGAGAACCGGTCCCTAAACGTCTCTGCTGTAAGAGCACCGGTCCCTAAACGTCTTTCCTGTAAGAGAACCGGTCCCTAAACATCTCTGCTGTAAGAGAACCGGTCCCTAAACGTCTCTGCTGTAAGAGAACTGGTCCCTAAACGTCTCTGCTGTGAGACAACAGGTCCCTAAACGTCTCTGTTGTAAGAGAACCGGTCCCTAAACGTCTCTCCAATGAGAGAACCGGTCCCAAACGCCTCTGCTGTAAGAGAACCGGTCCCTAAACGTCTCTCCTGTAAGATAACTGGTCCCTAAACGTGTCTGCTGTGAGAGAACCGGTCCCTAAACGTCTCTGCTGTGAGAGAACCGGTCCCTAAACGTCTCTCCTGTAAGAGAACCGGTCCGTACATGACTCTGCTGTGAGAGAACCGGTCCCTAAACGTCTCTCCTCTGAGAGAACCTGTCCCTAAATGTCTCTGCTGTGAGAGAACCGGTCCCTAAACGTTTCTCCTGTGAGAGAACCAGTCCCTAAACATCTCTGCTGTGAGAGAACCAGTCCTTAAACGTCTCTGCTGTGACAGAAGCAGTCCCTAAACGTCTCTCCTGTGAGAGAACCAGTCCTTAAACGTCTCTGCTGTGACAGAAGCAGTCCCTAAACGTCTCTCCTGTGAGAGAACCGGTCCCTAAACATCTCTGCTGTGACAGAAGCAGTCTCTAAACGTCTCTCCTGTGAGAGAACCAGTCCCTAAACGTCTCTGCTGTGACAGAAGCAGTCCCTAAACGTCTCTGTTGTAAGAGAACCGGTCCCTAAACGTCTCTGCTGTAAGAGAACCGGTCCCTAAACATCTCTGCTGTAAGAGCACCGGTCCTTAAACGTCTCTCCTGTAAGGGAACCGGTCCATAAACGTCTCTGCTGTGAGAGAACCAGTCCATAAACGTCTCTGCTGTGAGAGAACCTGTCCCTAAATGTCTCTGCTGTGAGAGAACCGGTCCCTAAACGTTTCTCCTGTGAGTGAACCAGTCCCTAAACATCTCTGCTGTGAGAGAACCAGTCCTTAAACGTCTCTGCTGTGACAGAAGCAGTCCCTAAACGTCTCTCCAATGAGAGAACCGGTCCCTAAACGCCTCTGCTGTAAGAGAACCGGTCCCTAAACGTCTCTCATGTAAGAGAACTGGTCCCTAAACGTGTCTGCTGTGAGAGAACCGGTCCCTAAACGTCTCTGCTGTGAGAGAACCGGTCCCTAAACGTCTCTCCTGTAAGAGAACCGGTCCCTAAACGTCTCTCCAATGAGAGAACCGGTCCCTAAACGCCTCTGCTGTGACAGAAGCAGTCCGTAAACGTCTCTCCTGTGAGAGAACCGGTCCCTAAACGTCTCTGCTGTGACAGAAGCAGTCCCTAAACGTCTGCTGTTAGAGAACCAGTCCCTAAACGTCTCTCCTGTAAGAGAACCAGTCCCTAAACATCTCTGCTGTGAGAGAACCGGTCCCTAAACGTCTCTGCTGTGAGAGAACCGGTCCCTAAACATGTCAGCTGTGAGAGTACCGGTTCCTAAACGTCTCTGATGTAAGAAAACCGGTCCCTAAACGTCTCTGCTGTGAGAGAACCAGACCCTAAACATCTCTACTGTGAGAGAACCAGTCCTTAAACGTCTCTGCTGTGACAGAAGCAGTCCCTAAACGTCTCTCCTGTGAGAGAACCGGTCCCTAAACGTCTCTGCTGTGACAGAAGCAGTCCCTAAACGTCTCTGCTGTAAGAGAACCGGTCCCTAAACGTCTCTGCTGTAAGAGAACCGGTCCCTAAACTTCTCTGCTGTAAGAGCACCGGTCCCTAAACGTCTCTCCTGTAAGAGAACCGGTCCCTAAACATCTCTCCTGTAAGAAACGTCTTTGCTGTAAGAGAACCAGTCCCTAAACGTCTCTGCTGTAAGAGAACCAGTCCCTAAACGTCTCTGCTGTTAGAGAACCGGTCCCTAAACGTCTCTCCTGTAAGAGAACCGGTCCCTAAACGTCTCTGCTGTGAGAGAACCGGTCCCTAAACGTCTCTCATGTGAGAGAAACGGTCCCTAAACGTCTCTCCTGTGAGAGAACCGGTCCCTAAACATCTCTGCTGTGACAGAAGCAGTCTCTAAACGTCTCTCCTGTGAGAGAACCAGTCCCTAAACGTCTCTGCTGTGACAGAAGCAGTCCCTAAACGTCTCTGTTGTAAGAGAACCGGTCCCTAAACGTCTCTGCTGTAAGAGAACCGGTCCCTAAACATCTCTGCTGTAAGAGCACCGGTCCTTAAACGTCTCTCCTGTAAGGGAACCGGTCCATAAACGTCTCTGCTGTGAGAGAACCAGTCCATAAACGTCTCTGCTGTGAGAGAACCTGTCCCTAAATGTCTCTGCTGTGAGAGAACCGGTCCCTAAACGTTTCTCCTGTGAGTGAACCAGTCCCTAAACATCTCTGCTGTGAGAGAACCAGTCCTTAAACGTCTCTGCTGTGACAGAAGCAGTCCCTAAACGTCTCTCCAATGAGAGAACCGGTCCCTAAACGCCTCTGCTGTAAGAGAACCGGTCCCTAAACGTCTCTCATGTAAGAGAACTGGTCCCTAAACGTGTCTGCTGTGAGAGAACCGGTCCCTAAACGTCTCTGCTGTGAGAGAACCGGTCCCTAAACGTCTCTCCTGTAAGAGAACCGGTCCCTAAACGTCTCTCCAATGAGAGAACCGGTCCCTAAACGCCTCTGCTGTGACAGAAGCAGTCCGTAAACGTCTCTCCTGTGAGAGAACCGGTCCCTAAACGTCTCTGCTGTGACAGAAGCAGTCCCTAAACGTCTGCTGTTAGAGAACCAGTCCCTAAACGTCTCTCCTGTAAGAGAACCAGTCCCTAAACATCTCTGCTGTGAGAGAACCGGTCCCTAAACGTCTCTGCTGTGAGAGAACCGGTCCCTAAACATGTCAGCTGTGAGAGTACCGGTTCCTAAACGTCTCTGATGTAAGAAAACCGGTCCCTAAACGTCTCTGCTGTGAGAGAACCAGACCCTAAACATCTCTACTGTGAGAGAACCAGTCCTTAAACGTCTCTGCTGTGACAGAAGCAGTCCCTAAACGTCTCTCCTGTGAGAGAACCGGTCCCTAAACGTCTCTGCTGTGACAGAAGCAGTCCCTAAACGTCTCTGCTGTAAGAGAACCGGTCCCTAAACGTCTCTGCTGTAAGAGAACCGGTCCCTAAACTTCTCTGCTGTAAGAGCACCGGTCCCTAAACGTCTCTCCTGTAAGAGAACCGGTCCCTAAACATCTCTCCTGTAAGAAACGTCTTTGCTGTAAGAGAACCAGTCCCTAAACGTCTCTGCTGTAAGAGAACCAGTCCCTAAACGTCTCTGCTGTTAGAGAACCGGTCCCTAAACGTCTCTCCTGTAAGAGAACCGGTCCCTAAACGTCTCTGCTGTGAGAGAACCGGTCCCTAAACGTCTCTCATGTGAGAGAAACGGTCCCTAAACGTCTCTGCTGTGAGAGAACCGGTCCCTAAATGTCTCTGCTGTGAGAGAACCGGTCCCTAAACATTTCTCTTGTGAGAGAACCAGTCCCTAAACATCTCTGCTGTGAGAGAACCAGTCCTTAAACGTCTCTGCTGTGACAAAAGCAGTCCCTAAACGTCTCTCCTGTGAGAGAACCGGACCCTAAACGTCTCTGCTGTGACAGAAGCAGTCACTAAACATCTCTCCTGTGAGAGAACCGGTCCCTAAACATATCTGCTGTGACAGAAGCAGTCCCTAAACGTCTCTGCTGTAAGAGAACCGGTCACTCTACATCTCTGTTGTAAGAGAACCGGTCCCTAAACATCTCTCCTGTGAGAGAACCGGTCCCTAAACATCTCTGCTGTGAGAGAACCGGTCCCTAAATGTCTCTGCTGTGAGAGAACCGGTCCCTAAACGTTTCTCCTGTGAGAGAACCAGTCCCTAAACATTTCTGCTGTGAGAGAACCAGTCCTTAAACGTCTCTGCTGTGACAGAAGCAGTCCCTAAACGTCTCTCCTGTGAGAGAACCGGTCCCTAAACGTCTCTGCTGTGAGAGAACCGGTCCCTAAACGTCTCTGCTGTGAGAGAACCGGTTCCTAAACGTCTCTGCTGTAAGAAAACCGGTCCCTAAACGTCTCTGCTGTGAGAGAACCAGACCCTAAACATCTCTGCTGTCAGAGAACCTGTCCCTAAACGTCTCTGCTGTGAGAGAACCAGTCACTAAACGTCTCTGCTGTGAGAGAACCGGTCCTTAAACGTCTTTGCTGTAAGAGAACCAGTCCCTAAACGTCTCTGCTGTAAGAGAACCAGTCCCTATACGTCTCTGCTGTTAGAGAACCGGTCCCTAAACGTCTCTCCTGTAAGAGAACCGGTCCCTAAACGTCTCTGCTGTGAGAGAACCGGTCCCTAAACGTCTCTCATGTGAGAGAACCGGTCCCTAAACGTCTCTGCTGTGAGAGAACCGGTCCCTAAATGTCTCTGCTGTGAGAGAACCGGTCCCTAAACGTTTCTCCTGTGAGAGAACCGGTCCCTAAACATCTCTGCTGTGAGAGAACCAGTCCTTAAACGTCTCTGCTGTGAAATAAGCAGTCCCTAAACGTCTCTCCTGTGAGAGAACCGGACCCTAAACGTCTCTGCTGTGACAGAAGCAGTCACTAAACGTCTCTCCTGTGAGAGAACCGCTCCCTAAACATCTCTGCTGTGACAGAAGCAGTCCCTAAACGTCTCTGCTGTAAGAGAAACAGTCCCTAAACGTCTGCTGTTAGAAAACCGTTCCCTAAACGTCTCTCCTGTAAGACAACCAGTCCCTAAACATCTCTGCTGTGAGAGAACCGGTCTCTAAACGTCTCTGCTGTGAGAGAACCGGTCCCTAAACGTCTCTGCTGTGAGAGAACCAGACCCTAAACATCTCTGCTGTGAGAGAACCGGTCCCTAAACGTCTCTCCAGTGAGAGAACCAGTCCCTAAACATCTCTGCTGTGAGAGAACCAGTCCTTAAACGTCTCTGCTGTGACAGAAGCAGTCCCTAAACGTCTCTCCTGTGAGAGAACCGGTCCCTAAACGTCTCTGCTGTGACAGAAGCAGTCCTTAAACGACTCTCCTGTGAGAGAACCGGTCCCTAAACGTTTCTCCAGTGAGAGAACCAGTCCCTAAACATCTCTGCTGTGAGAGAACCAGTCCTTAAACGTCTCTGCTGTGACAGAAGCAGTCCCTAAATGTCTCTCCTGTGAGAGAACCGGACCCTAAACGCCTCTGCTGTGACAGAAGCAGTCCCTAAACGTCTCTCCTGTGAGAGAACCGGTCCCTAAACGTCTCTGCTGTGACAGAAGCAGTCCCTAAACGTCTCTGCTGTAAGAGAACCGGTCCCTAAACGTCTCTGCTGTAAGAGAACCGGTCCCTAAACATCTCTGCTGTAAGAGCACCGGTCCCTAAACTTCTTTCCTGTAAGAGAACCGGTCCCTAAACATCTCTGCTGTAAGAGAACCGGTCCCTAAATGTCTCTGCTGTAAGAGAACTGGTCCCTAAACGTCTCTGCTGTGAGACAACAGGTCCCTAAACGTCTCTGTTGTAAGAGAACCGGTCCCTAAACGTCTCTCCAATGAGAGAACCGGTCCCTAAACGTCTCTGCTGTAAGAGAACCGGTCCCTAAACGTCTCTCCTGTAAGAGAACTGGTCCCTAAACGTGTCTGCTGTGAGAGAACCGGTCCCTAAACGTCTCTGCTGTGAGAGAACCGGTCCCTAAACGTCTCTCCTGTAAGAGAACCGGTCCGTACATGACTCTGCTGTGAGAGAACCGGTCCCTAAACGTCTCTCCTCTGAGAGAACCTGTCCCTAAATGTCTCTGCTGTGAGAGAACCGGTCCCTAAACGTTTCTCCTGTGAGAGAACCAGTCCCTAAACATCTCTGCTGTGAGAGAACAAGTCCTTAAACGTCTCTGCTGTGACAGAAGCTGTCCCTAAACGTCTCTCCTGTGAGAGAACCGGTCCCTAAACGTCTCTGCTGTGACAGAAGCAGTCCCTAAACGTCTCTGTTGTAAGAGAACCGGTCCCTAAACGTGTCTGCTGTAAGAGAACCGGTCCCTAAACATCTCTGCTGTAAGAGCACCGGTCCTTAAACGTCTCTCCTGTAAGGGAACCGGTCCATAAACGTCTCTGCTGTGAGAGAACCAGTCCATAAACGTCTCTGCTGTGAGAGAACCTGTCCCTAAACGTCTCTGCTGTGAGAGAACCGGTCCCTAAACGTTTCTCCTGTGAGTGAACCAGTCCCTAAACATCTCTGCTGTGAGAGAACCAGTCCTTAAACGTCTCTGCTGTGACAGAAGCAGTCTCTAAACGTCCCTCCTGTGAGACAACAGGTCCCTAAACGTCTCTGTTGTAAGAGAACCGGTCCCTAAACGTGTCTGCTGTGAGAGAACCGGTACCTAAACGTTTCTCCTTTGAGTGAACCAGTCCCTAAACATCTCTGCTGTGAGAGAACCAGTCCTTAAACGTCTCTGCTGTGACAGAAGTAGTCCCTAAACGTCTCTCCAATGAGAGAACCGGTCCCTAAACGCCTCTGTTGTAAGAGAACCGGTCCCTAAACGTCTCTCCTGTAAGAGAACTGGTCCCTAAACGTGTCTGCTGTGAGAGAACCGGTCCCTAAACGTCTCTGCTGTGAGAGAACCGGTCCCTAAACGTCTCTCCTGTAAGAGAACCGGTCCGTACATGACTCTGCTGTGAGAGAACCGGTCCATAAACGTCTCTCCTCTGAGAGAACCTGTCCCTAAACGTCTCTGCTGTAAGAGAACCGGTCCCTAAACGTCTCTCCAATGAGAGAACCGGTCCCTAAACGCCTCTGCTGTGACAGAAGCAGTCCCTAAACGTCTCTCCTGTGAGAGAACCGGTCCCTAAACGTCTCTGCTGTGAGAGAACCAGTCCCTAAACGTCTCTGCTGTGAGAGAACCTGTCCATAAACGTCTCTGCTGTGAGAGAACCTGTCCCTAAACGTCTCTGCTGTGAGAGAACCGGTCCCTAAACGTTTCTCCTGTGAGTGAACCAGTCCCTAAACATCTCTGCTGTGAGAGAACCAGTCCTTAAACGTCTCTGCTGTGACAGAAGCAGTCCCTAAACGTCCCTCCTGTGAGACAACAGGTCCCTAAACGTCTCTGTTGTAAGAGAACCGGTCCCTAAACGTGTCTGCTGTGAGAGAACCGGTACCTAAACGTTTCTCCTTTGAGTGAACCAGTCCCTAAACATCTCTGCTGTGAGAGAACCAGTCCTTAAACGTCTCTGCTGTGACAGAAGCAGTCCCTAAACGTCTCTCCAATGAGAGAACCGGTCCCTAAACGCCTCTGCTGTAAGAGAACCGGTCCCTAAACGTGTCTGCTGTGAGAGAACCGGTCCCTAAACGTCTCTGCTGTGAGAGAACCGGTCCCTAAACGTCTCTCCTGTAAGAGAACCGGTCCGTACATGACTCTGCTGTGAGAGAACCGGTCCATAAACGTCTCTCCTCTGAGAGAACCTGTCCCTAAACGTCTCTGCTGTAAGAGAACCGGTCCCTAAACGTCTCTCCAATGAGAGAACCGGTCCCTAAACGCCTCTGCTGTGACAGAAGCAGTCCCTAAACGTCTCTCCTGTGAGAGAACCGGTCCCTAAACGTCTCTGCTGTGAGAGAACCAGTCCCTAAACGTCTCTGCTGTGAGAGAACCTGTCCCTAAACGTCTCTGCTGTGAGAGAACCAGTCACTAAACGTCTCTGCTGTGAGAGAACCGGTACTTAAACGTCTTTGCTGTAAGAGAACCAGTCCCTAAACGTCTCTGCAGTAAGAGAACCAGTCCCTATACGTCTCTGCTTTTAGAGAACCGGTCCCTAAACATCTCTCCTGTAAGAGAACCGGTCCCTAAACGTCTCTGCTGTGAGAGAACCGGTCCCTAAACGTCTCTCATGTGAGAGAACCGGTCCCTAAACGTCTCTGCTGTGAGAGAACCGGTCCCTAAATGTCTCTGCTGTGAGAGAACCGGTCCCTAAACGTTTCTCCTGTGAGAGAACCGGTCCCTAAACATCTCTGCTGTGAGAGAACCAGTCCTTAAACGTCTCTGCTGTGAAATAAGCAGTCCCTAAACGTCTCTCCTGTGAGAGAACCGGACCCTAAACGTCTCTGCTGTGACAGAAGCAGTCACTAAACGTCTCTCCTGTGAGAGAACCGCTCCCTAAACATCTCTGCTGTGACAGAAGCAGTCCCTAAACGTCTCTGCTGTAAGAGAACCGGTCTCTATACATCTCTATTGTAAGAGAACCGGTCCCTAAACGTCTCTCCTGTAAGAGAACCGTTCCCTAAACATCTCTGCTGTGAGAGAACCGGTCCCTAAATGTCTCTGCTGTGAGAGAACCGGTCCCTTAACGTTTCTCATGTGAGAGAACCAGTCCCTAAACATCTCTGCTGTGAGAGAACCAGTCCTTAAACGTCTCTGCTGTGACAGAAGCAGTCCCTAAACGTCTCTCCTGTGAGAGAACCGGTCCCTAAACGTCTCTGCTGTGACAGAAACAGTCCCTAAACGTCTGCTGTTAGAAAACCGTTCCCTAAACGTCTCTCCTGTAAGACAACCAGTCCCTAAACATCTCTGCTGTGAGAGAACCGGTCTCTAAACGTCTCTGCTGTGAGAGAACCGGTCCCTAAACGTCTCTGCTGTGAGAGAACCAGACCCTAAACATCTCTGCTGTGAGAGAACCGGTCCATAAACGTCTCTCCTCTGAGAGAACCTGTCCCTAAACGTCTCTGCTGTAAGAGAACCGGTCCCTAAACGTCTCTCCAATGAGAGAACCGGTCCCTAAACGCCTCTGCTGTGACAGAAGCAGTCCCTAAACGTCTCTCCTGTGAGAGAACCGGTCCCTAAACGTCTCTGCTGTGAGAGAACCAGTCCCTAAACGTCTCTGCTGTGAGAGAACCTGTCCCTAAACGTCTCTGCTGTGAGAGAACCAGTCACTAAACGTCTCTGCTGTGAGAGAACCGGTACTTAAACGTCTTTGCTGTAAGAGAACCAGTCCCTAAACGTCTCTGCAGTAAGAGAACCAGTCCCTATACGTCTCTGCTTTTAGAGAACCGGTCCCTAAACATCTCTCCTGTAAGAGAACCGGTCCCTAAACGTCTCTGCTGTGAGAGAACCGGTCCCTAAACGTCTCTCATGTGAGAGAACCGGTCCCTAAACGTCTCTGCTGTGAGAGAACCGGTCCCTAAATGTCTCTGCTGTGAGAGAACCGGTCCCTAAACGTTTCTCCTGTGAGAGAACCGGTCCCTAAACATCTCTGCTGTGAGAGAACCAGTCCTTAAACGTCTCTGCTGTGAAATAAGCAGTCCCTAAACGTCTCTCCTGTGAGAGAACCGGACCCTAAACGTCTCTGCTGTGACAGAAGCAGTCACTAAACGTCTCTCCTGTGAGAGAACCGCTCCCTAAACATCTCTGCTGTGACAGAAGCAGTCCCTAAACGTCTCTGCTGTAAGAGAACCGGTCTCTATACATCTCTATTGTAAGAGAACCGGTCCCTAAACGTCTCTCCTGTAAGAGAACCGTTCCCTAAACATCTCTGCTGTGAGAGAACCGGTCCCTAAATGTCTCTGCTGTGAGAGAACCGGTCCCTTAACGTTTCTCATGTGAGAGAACCAGTCCCTAAACATCTCTGCTGTGAGAGAACCAGTCCTTAAACGTCTCTGCTGTGACAGAAGCAGTCCCTAAACGTCTCTCCTGTGAGAGAACCGGTCCCTAAACGTCTCTGCTGTGACAGAAACAGTCCCTAAACGTCTGCTGTTAGAAAACCGTTCCCTAAACGTCTCTCCTGTAAGACAACCAGTCCCTAAACATCTCTGCTGTGAGAGAACCGGTCTCTAAACGTCT
The DNA here is from genome assembly GCF_964263955.1 of Coregonus lavaretus. Classification (NCBI taxonomy): domain Eukaryota; kingdom Metazoa; phylum Chordata; class Actinopteri; order Salmoniformes; family Salmonidae; genus Coregonus; species Coregonus lavaretus. The sequence goes on from NW_028161895.1 coordinate 758,406, forward strand.
CTGCTGTGAGAGAACCGGTCCCTAAACGTCTCTGCTGTGAGAGAACCAGACCCTAAACATCTCTGCTGTGAGAGAACCGGTCCATAAACGTCTCTCCTCTGAGAGAACCTGTCCCTAAACGTCTCTGCTGTAAGAGAACCGGTCCCTAAACGTCTCTCCAATGAGAGAACCGGTCCCTAAACGCCTCTGCTGTGACAGAAGCAGTCCCTAAACGTCTCTCCTGTGAGAGAACCGGTCCCTAAACGTCTCTGCTGTGAGAGAACCAGTCCCTAAACGTCTCTGCTGTGAGAGAACCTGTCCCTAAACGTCTCTGCTGTGAGAGAACCAGTCACTAAACGTCTCTGCTGTGAGAGAACCGGTACTTAAACGTCTTTGCTGTAAGAGAACCAGTCCCTAAACGTCTCTGCAGTAAGAGAACCAGTCCCTATACGTCTCTGCTTTTAGAGAACCGGTCCCTAAACATCTCTCCTGTAAGAGAACCGGTCCCTAAACGTCTCTGCTGTGAGAGAACCGGTCCCTAAACGTCTCTCATGTGAGAGAACCGGTCCCTAAACGTCTCTGCTGTGAGAGAACCGGTCCCTAAATGTCTCTGCTGTGAGAGAACCGGTCCCTAAACGTTTCTCCTGTGAGAGAACCGGTCCCTAAACATCTCTGCTGTGAGAGAACCAGTCCTTAAACGTCTCTGCTGTGAAATAAGCAGTCCCTAAACGTCTCTCCTGTGAGAGAACCGGACCCTAAACGTCTCTGCTGTGACAGAAGCAGTCACTAAACGTCTCTCCTGTGAGAGAACCGCTCCCTAAACATCTCTGCTGTGACAGAAGCAGTCCCTAAACGTCTCTGCTGTAAGAGAACCGGTCTCTATACATCTCTATTGTAAGAGAACCGGTCCCTAAACGTCTCTCCTGTAAGAGAACCGTTCCCTAAACATCTCTGCTGTAAGAGAACCGGTCCCTAAACGTCTGCTGTTAGAAAACCGTTCCCTAAACGTCTCTCCTGTAAGACAACCAGTCCCTAAACATCTCTGCTGTGAGAGAACCGGTCTCTAAACGTCTCTGCTGTGAGAGAACCGGTCCCTAAACGTCTCTGCTGTGAGAGAACCAGACCCTAAACATCTCTGCTGTGAGAGAACCAGTCCTTAAACGTCTCTGCTGTGACAGAAGCAGTCCCTAAACGTCTCTCCTGTGAGAGAACCGGTCCCTAAACGTCTCTGCTGTGACAAAAGCAGTCCTTAAACGACTCTCCTGTGAGAGAACCGGTCCCTAAACGTTTCTCCAGTGAGAGAACCAGTCCCTAAACATCTCTGCTATGAGAGAACCAGTCCTTAAACGTCTCTGCTGTGACAGAAGCAGTCCCTAAATGTCTCTCCTGTGAGAGAACCGGACCCTAAACGCCTCTGCTGTGACAGAAGCAGTCCCTAAACGTCTCTCCTGTGAGAGAACCGGTCCCTAAACGTCTCTGCTGTGACAGAAGCAGTCCATAAACGTCTCTGCTGTAAGAGAACCGGTCCCTAAACGTCTCTGCTGTAAGAGAACCGGTCCCTAAACTTCTCTGCTGTAAGAGCACCGGTCCCTAAACGTCTCTCCTGTAAGAGAACCGGTCCCTAAACATCTCTCCTGTAAGAAACGTCTTTGCTGTAAGAGAACCAGTCCCTAAACGTCTCTGCTGTAAGAGAACCAGTCCTTAAACGTCTCTGCTGTTAGAGAACCGGTCCCTAAACGTCTCTCCTGTAAGAGAACCGGTCCCTAAACGTCTCTGCTGTGAGAGAACCGGTCCCTAAACGTCTCTCATGTGAGAGAAACGGTCCCTAAACGTCTCTGCTGTGAGAGAACCGGTCCCTAAATGTCTCTGCTGTGAGAGAACCGGTCCCTAAACATTTCTCTTGTGAGAGAACCAGTCCCTAAACATCTCTGCTGTGAGAGAACCAGTCCTTAAACGTCTCTGCTGTGACAAAAGCAGTCCCTAAACGTCTCTCCTGTGAGAGAACCGGACCCTAAACGTCTCTGATGTGACAGAAGCAGTCACTAAACGTCTCTCCTGTGAGAGAACCGGTCCCTAAACATCTCTGCTGTGAGAGAACCAGTCCTTAAACGTCTCTGCTGTGACAGAAGCAGTCTCTAAACGTCCCTCCTGTGAGACAACAGGTCCCTAAACGTCTCTGTTGTAAGAGAACCGGTCCCTAAACGTGTCTGCTGTGAGAGAACCGGTACCTAAACGTTTCTCCTTTGAGTGAACCAGTCCCTAAACATCTCTGCTGTGAGAGAACCAGTCCTTAAACGTCTCTGCTGTGACAGAAGTAGTCCCTAAACGTCTCTCCAATGAGAGAACCGGTCCCTAAACGCCTCTGTTGTAAGAGAACCGGTCCCTAAACGTCTCTCCTGTAAGAGAACTGGTCCCTAAACGTGTCTGCTGTGAGAGAACCGGTCCCTAAACGTCTCTGCTGTGAGAGAACCGGTCCCTAAACGTCTCTCCTGTAAGAGAACCGGTCCGTACATGACTCTGCTGTGAGAGAACCGGTCCATAAACGTCTCTCCTCTGAGAGAACCTGTCCCTAAACGTCTCTGCTGTAAGAGAACCGGTCCCTAAACGTCTCTCCAATGAGAGAACCGGTCCCTAAACGCCTCTGCTGTGACAGAAGCAGTCCCTAAACGTCTCTCCTGTGAGAGAACCGGTCCCTAAACGTCTCTGCTGTGAGAGAACCAGTCCCTAAACGTCTCTGCTGTGAGAGAACCTGTCCATAAACGTCTCTGCTGTGAGAGAACCTGTCCCTAAACGTCTCTGCTGTGAGAGAACCGGTCCCTAAACGTTTCTCCTGTGAGTGAACCAGTCCCTAAACATCTCTGCTGTGAGAGAACCAGTCCTTAAACGTCTCTGCTGTGACAGAAGCAGTCCCTAAACGTCCCTCCTGTGAGACAACAGGTCCCTAAACGTCTCTGTTGTAAGAGAACCGGTCCCTAAACGTGTCTGCTGTGAGAGAACCGGTACCTAAACGTTTCTCCTTTGAGTGAACCAGTCCCTAAACATCTCTGCTGTGAGAGAACCAGTCCTTAAACGTCTCTGCTGTGACAGAAGCAGTCCCTAAACGTCTCTCCAATGAGAGAACCGGTCCCTAAACGCCTCTGCTGTAAGAGAACCGGTCCCTAAACGTGTCTGCTGTGAGAGAACCGGTCCCTAAACGTCTCTGCTGTGAGAGAACCGGTCCCTAAACGTCTCTCCTGTAAGAGAACCGGTCCGTACATGACTCTGCTGTGAGAGAACCGGTCCATAAACGTCTCTCCTCTGAGAGAACCTGTCCCTAAACGTCTCTGCTGTAAGAGAACCGGTCCCTAAACGTCTCTCCAATGAGAGAACCGGTCCCTAAACGCCTCTGCTGTGACAGAAGCAGTCCCTAAACGTCTCTCCTGTGAGAGAACCGGTCCCTAAACGTCTCTGCTGTGAGAGAACCAGTCCCTAAACGTCTCTGCTGTGAGAGAACCTGTCCCTAAACGTCTCTGCTGTGAGAGAACCAGTCACTAAACGTCTCTGCTGTGAGAGAACCGGTACTTAAACGTCTTTGCTGTAAGAGAACCAGTCCCTAAACGTCTCTGCAGTAAGAGAACCAGTCCCTATACGTCTCTGCTTTTAGAGAACCGGTCCCTAAACATCTCTCCTGTAAGAGAACCGGTCCCTAAACGTCTCTGCTGTGAGAGAACCGGTCCCTAAACGTCTCTCATGTGAGAGAACCGGTCCCTAAACGTCTCTGCTGTGAGAGAACCGGTCCCTAAATGTCTCTGCTGTGAGAGAACCGGTCCCTAAACGTTTCTCCTGTGAGAGAACCGGTCCCTAAACATCTCTGCTGTGAGAGAACCAGTCCTTAAACGTCTCTGCTGTGAAATAAGCAGTCCCTAAACGTCTCTCCTGTGAGAGAACCGGACCCTAAACGTCTCTGCTGTGACAGAAGCAGTCACTAAACGTCTCTCCTGTGAGAGAACCGCTCCCTAAACATCTCTGCTGTGACAGAAGCAGTCCCTAAACGTCTCTGCTGTAAGAGAACCGGTCTCTATACATCTCTATTGTAAGAGAACCGGTCCCTAAACGTCTCTCCTGTAAGAGAACCGTTCCCTAAACATCTCTGCTGTGAGAGAACCGGTCCCTAAATGTCTCTGCTGTGAGAGAACCGGTCCCTTAACGTTTCTCATGTGAGAGAACCAGTCCCTAAACATCTCTGCTGTGAGAGAACCAGTCCTTAAACGTCTCTGCTGTGACAGAAGCAGTCCCTAAACGTCTCTCCTGTGAGAGAACCGGTCCCTAAACGTCTCTGCTGTGACAGAAACAGTCCCTAAACGTCTGCTGTTAGAAAACCGTTCCCTAAACGTCTCTCCTGTAAGACAACCAGTCCCTAAACATCTCTGCTGTGAGAGAACCGGTCTCTAAACGTCTCTGCTGTGAGAGAACCGGTCCCTAAACGTCTCTGCTGTGAGAGAACCAGACCCTAAACATCTCTGCTGTGAGAGAACCAGTCCTTAAACGTCTCTGCTGTGACAGAAGCAGTCCCTAAACGTCTCTCCTGTGAGAGAACCGGTCCCTAAACGTCTCTGCTGTGACAAAAGCAGTCCTTAAACGACTCTCCTGTGAGAGAACCGGTCCCTAAACGTTTCTCCAGTGAGAGAACCAGTCCCTAAACATCTCTGCTATGAGAGAACCAGTCCTTAAACGTCTCTGCTGTGACAGAAGCAGTCCCTAAATGTCTCTCCTGTGAGAGAACCGGACCCTAAACGCCTCTGCTGTGACAGAAGCAGTCCCTAAACGTCTCTCCTGTGAGAGAACCGGTCCCTAAACGTCTCTGCTGTGACAGAAGCAGTCCATAAACGTCTCTGCTGTAAGAGAACCGGTCCCTAAACGTCTCTGCTGTAAGAGAACCGGTCCCTAAACTTCTCTGCTGTAAGAGCACCGGTCCCTAAACGTCTCTCCTGTAAGAGAACCGGTCCCTAAACATCTCTCCTGTAAGAAACGTCTTTGCTGTAAGAGAACCAGTCCCTAAACGTCTCTGCTGTAAGAGAACCAGTCCTTAAACGTCTCTGCTGTTAGAGAACCGGTCCCTAAACGTCTCTCCTGTAAGAGAACCGGTCCCTAAACGTCTCTGCTGTGAGAGAACCGGTCCCTAAACGTCTCTCATGTGAGAGAAACGGTCCCTAAACGTCTCTGCTGTGAGAGAACCGGTCCCTAAATGTCTCTGCTGTGAGAGAACCGGTCCCTAAACATTTCTCTTGTGAGAGAACCAGTCCCTAAACATCTCTGCTGTGAGAGAACCAGTCCTTAAACGTCTCTGCTGTGACAAAAGCAGTCCCTAAACGTCTCTCCTGTGAGAGAACCGGACCCTAAACGTCTCTGATGTGACAGAAGCAGTCACTAAACGTCTCTCCTGTGAGAGAACCGGTCACTAAACATATCTGCTGTGACAGAAGCAGTCCCTAAACGTCTCTGCTGTAAGAGAACCGGTCACTCTACATCTCTGTTGTAAGAGAACCGGTCCCTAAACATCTCTCCTGTGAGAGAACCGGTCCCTAAACATCTCTGCTGTGAGAGAACCGGTCCCTAAATGTCTCTGCTGTGAGAGAACCGGTCCCTAAACATTTCTCCTGTGAGAGAACCAGTCCCTAAACATCTCTGCTGTGAGAGAACTAGTCCTTAAACGTCTCTGCTGTGACAGAAGCAGTCCCTAAACGTCTCTCCTGTGAGAGAACCGGTCCCTAAACGTCTCTGCTGTGAGAGAACCGGTCCCTAAACGTCTCTGCTGTGAGAGAACCAGTCCATAAACGTCTCTGCTGTGAGAGAACCTGTCCCTAAACGTCTCTGCTGTGAGAGAAGCAGTCCCTAAACGTCTCTCCTGTGAGAGAACCGGTCCCTAAACATCTATGCTGTGACATAAGCAGTCCCTAAACGTCTCTGCTGTAAGAGAACCGGTCCCTAAACGTCTCTGCTGTAAGAGCACCGGTCCCTAAACGTCTTTCCTGTAAGAGAACCGGTCCCTAAACATCTCTGCTGTAAGAGAACCGGTCCCTAAACGTCTCTGCTGTAAGAGAACTGGTCCCTAAACGTGTCTGCTGTGAGAGAACCGGTCCCTAAACGTCTCTGCTGTGAGAGAACCGGTCCCTAAACGTCTCTCCTGTAAGAGAACCGGTCCGTACATGACTCTGCTGTGAGAGAACCGGTCCCTAAACGTCTCTCCTCTGAGAGAACCTGTCCCTAAATGTCTCTGCTGTGAGAGAACCGGTCCCTAAACGTTTCTCCTGTGAGAGAACCAGTCCCTAAACATCTCTGCTGTGAGAGAACCAGTCCTTAAACGTCTCTGCTGTGACAGAAGCAGTCCCTAAACGTCTCTCCTGTGAGAGAACCAGTCCTTAAACGTCTCTGCTGTGACAGAAGCAGTCCCTAAACGTCTCTCCTGTGAGAGAACCGGTCCCTAAACATCTCTGCTGTGACAGAAGCAGTCTCTAAACGTCTCTCCTGTGAGAGAACCAGTCCCTAAACGTCTCTGCTGTGACAGAAGCAGTCCCTAAACGTCTCTGTTGTAAGAGAACCGGTCCCTAAACGTCTCTGCTGTAAGAGAACCGGTCCCTAAACATCTTTGCTGTAAGAGCACCGGTCCTTAAACGTCTCTCCTGTAAGGGAACCGGTCCATAAACGTCTCTGCTGTGAGAGAACCAGTCCATAAACGTCTCTGCTGTGAGAGAACCTGTCCCTAAATGTCTCTGCTGTGAGAGAACCGGTCCCTAAACGTTTCTCCTGTGAGTGAACCAGTCCCTAAACATCTCTGCTGTGAGAGAACCAGTCCTTAAACGTCTCTGCTGTGACAGAAGCAGTCCCTAAACGTCCCTCCTGTGAGACAACAGGTCCCTAAACGTCTCTGTTGTAAGAGAACCGGTCCCTAAACGTCTCTCCTGTAAGAGAACTGGTCCCTAAACGTGTCTGCTGTGAGAGAACCGGTCCCTAAACGTTTCTCCTGTGAGTGAACCAGTCCCTAAACATCTCTGCTGTGAGAGAACCAGTCCTTAAACGTCTCTGCTGTGACAGAAGCAGTCCCTAAACGTCTCTCCAATGAGAGAACCGGTCCCTAAACGCCTCTGCTGTAAGAGAACCGGTCCCTAAACGTCTCTGCTGTGAGAGAACCGGTCCCTAAACGTCTCTCCTGTAAGAGAACCGGTCCCTAAACGTCTCTCCAATGAGAGAACCGGTCCCTAAACGCCTCTGCTGTGACAGAAGCAGTCCGTAAACGTCTCTCCTGTGAGAGAACCGGTCCCTAAACGTCTCTGCTGTGACAGAAGCAGTCCCTAAACGTCTGCTGTTAGAGAACCAGTCCCTAAACGTCTCTCCTGTAAGAGAACCAGTCCCTAAACATCTCTGCTGTGAGAGAACCGGTCCCTAAACGTCTCTGCTGTGAGAGAACCGGTCCCTAAACATGTCAGCTGTGAGAGTACCGGTTCCTAAACGTCTCTGATGTAAGAAAACCGGTCCCTAAACGTCTCTGCTGTGAGAGAACCAGACCCTAAACATCTCTGCTGTGAGAGAACCAGTCCTTAAACGTCTCTGCTGTGACAGAAGAAGTCCCTAAACGTCTCTCCTGTGAGAGAACCGGTCCCTAAACGTCTCTGCTGTGACAGAAGCAGTCCTTAAACGACTCTCCTGTGAGAGAACCGGTCCCTAAACATCTATGCTGTGACAGAAGCAGTCCCTAAACGTCTCTGCTGTAAGAGAACCGGTCCCTAAACGTCTCTGCTGTAAGAGAACCGGTCCCTAAACTTCTCTGCTGTAAGAGCACCGGTCCCTAAACGTCTCTCCTGTAAGAGAACCGGTCCCTAAACATCTCTCCTGTAAGAAACGTCTTTGCTGTAAGAGAACCAGTCCCTAAACGTCTCTGCTGTAAGAGAACCAGTCCCTAAACGTCTCTGCTGTTAGAGAACCGGTTCCTAAACGTCTCTCCTGTAAGAGAACCGGTCCCTAAACGTCTCTGCTGTGAGAGAACCGGTCCCTAAACGTCTCTCATGTGAGAGAAACGGTCCCTAAACGTCTCTGCTGTGAGAGAACCGGTCCCTAAATGTCTCTGCTGTGAGAGAACCGGTCCCTAAACATTTCTCTTGTGAGAGAACCAGTCCCTAAACATCTCTGCTGTGAGAGAACCAGTCCTTAAACGTCTCTGCTGTGACAAAAGCAGTCCCTAAACGTCTCTCCTGTGAGAGAACCGGACCCTAAACGTCTCTGCTGTGACAGAAGCAGTCACTAAACATCTCTCCTGTGAGAGAACCGGTCCCTAAACATATCTGCTGTGACAGAAGCAGTCCCTAAACGTCTCTGCTGTAAGAGAACCGGTCACTCTACATCTCTGTTGTAAGAGAACCGGTCCCTAAACATCTCTCCTGTGAGAGAACCGGTCCCTAAACATCTCTGCTGTGAGAGAACCGGTCCCTAAATGTCTCTGCTGTGAGAGAACCGGTCCCTAAACGTTTCTCCTGTGAGAGAACCAGTCCCTAAACATTTCTGCTGTGAGAGAACCAGTCCTTAAACGTCTCTGCTGTGACAGAAGCAGTCCCTAAACGTCTCTCCTGTGAGAGAACCGGTCCCTAAACGTCTCTGCTGTGAGAGAACCGGTCCCTAAACGTCTCTGCTGTGAGAGAACCGGTTCCTAAACGTCTCTGCTGTAAGAAAACCGGTCCCTAAACGTCTCTGCTGTGAGAGAACCAGACCCTAAACATCTCTGCTGTCAGAGAACCTGTCCCTAAACGTCTCTGCTGTGAGAGAACCAGTCACTAAACGTCTCTGCTGTGAGAGAACCGGTCCTTAAACGTCTTTGCTGTAAGAGAACCAGTCCCTAAACGTCTCTGCTGTAAGAGAACCAGTCCCTATACGTCTCTGCTGTTAGAGAACCGGTCCCTAAACGTCTCTCCTGTAAGAGAACCGGTCCCTAAACGTCTCTGCTGTGAGAGAACCGGTCCCTAAACGTCTCTCATGTGAGAGAACCGGTCCCTAAACGTCTCTGCTGTGAGAGAACCGGTCCCTAAATGTCTCTGCTGTGAGAGAACCGGTCCCTAAACGTTTCTCCTGTGAGAGAACCGGTCCCTAAACATCTCTGCTGTGAGAGAACCAGTCCTTAAACGTCTCTGCTGTGAAATAAGCAGTCCCTAAACGTCTCTCCTGTGAGAGAACCGGACCCTAAACGTCTCTGCTGTGACAGAAGCAGTCACTAAACGTCTCTCCTGTGAGAGAACCGCTCCCTAAACATCTCTGCTGTGACAGAAGCAGTCCCTAAACGTCTCTGCTGTAAGAGAAACAGTCCCTAAACGTCTGCTGTTAGAAAACCGTTCCCTAAACGTCTCTCCTGTAAGACAACCAGTCCCTAAACATCTCTGCTGTGAGAGAACCGGTCTCTAAACGTCTCTGCTGTGAGAGAACCGGTCCCTAAACGTCTCTGCTGTGAGAGAACCAGACCCTAAACATCTCTGCTGTGAGAGAACCGGTCCCTAAACGTCTCTCCAGTGAGAGAACCAGTCCCTAAACATCTCTGCTGTGAGAGAACCAGTCCTTAAACGTCTCTGCTGTGACAGAAGCAGTCCCTAAACGTCTCTCCTGTGAGAGAACCGGTCCCTAAACGTCTCTGCTGTGACAGAAGCAGTCCTTAAACGACTCTCCTGTGAGAGAACCGGTCCCTAAACGTTTCTCCAGTGAGAGAACCAGTCCCTAAACATCTCTGCTGTGAGAGAACCAGTCCTTAAACGTCTCTGCTGTGACAGAAGCAGTCCCTAAATGTCTCTCCTGTGAGAGAACCGGACCCTAAACGCCTCTGCTGTGACAGAAGCAGTCCCTAAACGTCTCTCCTGTGAGAGAACCGGTCCCTAAACGTCTCTGCTGTGACAGAAGCAGTCCCTAAACGTCTCTGCTGTAAGAGAACCGGTCCCTAAACGTCTCTGCTGTAAGAGAACCGGTCCCTAAACATCTCTGCTGTAAGAGCACCGGTCCCTAAACGTCTTTCCTGTAAGAGAACCGGTCCCTAAACATCTCTGCTGTAAGAGAACCGGTCCCTAAATGTCTCTGCTGTAAGAGAACTGGTCCCTAAACGTCTCTGCTGTGAGACAACAGGTCCCTAAACGTCTCTGTTGTAAGAGAACCGGTCCCTAAACGTCTCTCCAATGAGAGAACCGGTCCCTAAACGTCTCTGCTGTAAGAGAACCGGTCCCTAAACGTCTCTCCTGTAAGAGAACTGGTCCCTAAACGTGTCTGCTGTGAGAGAACCGGTCCCTAAACGTCTCTGCTGTGAGAGAACCGGTCCCTAAACGTCTCTCCTGTAAGAGAACCGGTCCGTACATGACTCTGCTGTGAGAGAACCGGTCCCTAAACGTCTCTCCTCTGAGAGAACCTGTCCCTAAATGTCTCTGCTGTGAGAGAACCGGTCCCTAAACGTTTCTCCTGTGAGAGAACCAGTCCCTAAACATCTCTGCTGTGAGAGAACAAGTCCTTAAACGTCTCTGCTGTGACAGAAGCTGTCCCTAAACGTCTCTCCTGTGAGAGAACCGGTCCCTAAACGTCTCTGCTGTGACAGAAGCAGTCCCTAAACGTCTCTGTTGTAAGAGAACCGGTCCCTAAACGTGTCTGCTGTAAGAGAACCGGTCCCTAAACATCTCTGCTGTAAGAGCACCGGTCCTTAAACGTCTCTCCTGTAAGGGAACCGGTCCATAAACGACTCTGCTGTGAGAGAACCAGTCCATAAACGTCTCTGCTGTGAGAGAACCTGTCCCTAAACGTCTCTGCTGTGAGAGAACCGGTCCCTAAACGTTTCTCCTGTGAGTGAACCAGTCCCTAAACATCTCTGCTGTGAGAGAACCAGTCCTTAAACGTCTCTGCTGTGACAGAAGCAGTCCCTAAACGTCCCTCCTGTGAGACAACAGGTCCCTAAACGTCTCTGTTGTAAGAGAACCGGTCCCTAAACGTGTCTGCTGTGAGAGAACCGGTACCTAAACGTTTCTCCTTTGAGTCAACCAGTCCCTAAACATCTCTGCTGTGAGAGAACCAGTCCTTAAACGTCTCTGCTGTGACAGAAGCAGTCCCTAAACGTCTCTCCAATGAGAGAACCGGTCCCTAAACGCCTCTGCTGTAAGAGAACCGGTCCCTAAACGTCTCTCCTGTAAGAGAACTGGTCCCTAAACGTGTCTGCTGTGAGAGAACCGGTCCCTAAACGTCTCTGCTGTGAGAGAACCGGTCCCTAAACGTCTCTCCTGTAAGAGAACCGGTCCGTACATGACTCTGCTGTGAGAGAACCGGTCCATAAACGTCTCTCCTCTGAGAGAACCTGTCCCTAAACGTCTCTGCTGTAAGAGAACCGGTCCCTAAACGTCTCTCCAATGAGAGAACCGGTCCCTAAACGCCTCTGCTGTGACAGAAGCAGTCCCTAAACGTCTCTCCTGTGAGAGAACCGGTCCCTAAACGTCTCTGCTGTGAGAGAACCAGTCCCTAAACGTCTCTGCTGTGAGAGAACCTGTCCATAAACGTCTCTGCTGTGAGAGAACCTGTCCCTAAACGTCTCTGCTGTGAGAGAACCGGTCCCTAAACGTTTCTCCTGTGAGTGAACCAGTCCCTAAACATCTCTGCTGTGAGAGAACCAGTCCTTAAACGTCTCTGCTGTGACAGAAGCAGTCCCTAAACGTCCCTCCTGTGAGACAACAGGTCCCTAACGTCTCTGTTGTAAGAGAACCGGTCCCTAAACGTGTCTGCTGTGAGAGAACCGGTACCTAAACGTTTCTCCTTTGAGTGAACCAGTCCCTAAACATCTCTGCTGTGAGAGAACCAGTCCTTAAACGTCTCTGCTGTGACAGAAGCAGTCCCTAAACGTCTCTCCAATGAGAGAACCGGTCCCTAAACGCCTCTGCTGTAAGAGAACCGGTCCCTAAACGTCTCTCCTGTAAGAGAACTGGTCCCTAAACGTGTCTGCTGTGAGAGAACCGGTCCCTAAACGTCTCTGCTGTGAGAGAACCGGTCCCTAAACGTCTCTCCTGTAAGAGAACCGGTCCGTACATGACTCTGCTGTGAGAGAACCGGTCCATAAACGTCTCTCCTCTGAGAGAACCTGTCCCTAAACGTCTCTGCTGTAAGAGAACCGGTCCCTAAACGTCTCTCCAATGAGAGAACCGGTCCCTAAACGCCTCTGCTGTGACAGAAGCAGTCCCTAAACGTCTCTCCTGTGAGAGAACCGGTCCCTAAACGTCTCTGCTGTGAGAGAACCAGTCCCTAAACGTCTCTGCTGTGAGAGAACCTGTCCCCAAACGTCTCTGCTGTGAGAGAACCAGTCACTAAACGTCTCTGCTGTGAGAGAACCGGTACTTAAACGTCTTTGCTGTAAGAGAACCAGTCCCTAAACGTCTCTGCTGTAAGAGAACCAGTCCCTATACGTCTCTGCTGTTAGAGAACCGGTCCCTAACCATCTCTCCTGTAAGAGAACCGGTCCCTAAACGTCTCTGCTGTGAGAGAACCGGTCCCTAAACGTCTCTCATGTGAGAGAACCGGTCCCTAAACGTCTCTGCTGTGAGAGAACCGGTCCCTAAATGTCTCTGCTGTGAGAGAACCGGTCCCTAAACGTTTCTCCTGTGAGAGAACCGGTCCCTAAACATCTCTGCTGTGAGAGAACCAGTCCTTAAACGTCTCTGCTGTGAAATAAGCAGTCCCTAAACGTCTCTCCTGTGAGAGAACCGGACCCTAAACGTCTCTGCTGTGACAGAAGCAGTCACTAAACGTCTCTCCTGTGAGAGAACCGCTCCCTAAACATCTCTGCTGTGACAGAAGCAGTCCCTAAACGTCTCTGCTGTAAGAGAACCGGTCTCTATACATCTCTATTGTAAGAGAACCGGTCCCTAAACGTCTCTCCTGTAAGAGAACCGTTCCCTAAACATCTCTGCTGTGAGAGAACCGGTCCCTAAATGTCTCTGCTGTGAGAGAACCGGTCCCTTAACGTTTCTCATGTGAGAGAACCAGTCCCTAAACATCTCTGCTGTGAGAGAACCAGTCCTTAAACGTCTCTGCTGTGACAGAAGCAGTCCCTAAACGTCTCTCCTGTGAGAGAACCGGTCCCTAAACGTCTCTGCTGTGACAGAAACAGTCCCTAAACGTCTTCTGTTAGAAAACCGTTCCCTAAACGTCTCTCCTGTAAGACAACCAGTCCCTAAACATCTCTGCTGTGAGAGAACCGGTCTCTAAACGTCTCTGCTGTGAGAGAACCGGTCCCTAAACGTCTCTGCTGTGAGAGAACCAGACCCTAAACATCTCTGCTGTGAGAGAACCTGTCCTTAAACGTCTCTGCTGTGACAGAAGCAGTCCCTAAACGTCTCTCCTGTGAGAGAACCGGTCCCTAAACGTCTCTGCTGTGACAGAAGCAGTCCTTAAACGACTCTCCTGTGAGAGAACCGGTCCCTAAACGTTTCTCCAGTGAGAGAACCAGTCCCTAAACATCTCTGCTATGAGAGAACCAGTCCTTAAACGTCTCTGCTGTGACAGAAGCAGTCCCTAAATGTCTCTCCTGTGAGAGAACCGGACCCTAAACGCCTCTGCTGTGACAGAAGCAGTCCCTAAACGTCTCTCCTGTGAGAGAACCGGTCCCTAAACGTCTCTGCTGTGACAGAAGCAGTCCATAAACGTCTCTGCTGTAAGAGAACCGGTCCCTAAACGTCTCTGCTGTAAGAGAACCGGTCCCTAAACGTCTCTGCTGTAAGAGAACCAGTCCTTAAACGTCTCTGCTGTTAGAGAACCGGTCCCTAAACGTCTCTCCTGTAAGAGAACCGGTCCCTAAACGTCTCTGCTGTGAGAGAACCGGTCCCTAAACGTCTCTCATGTGAGAGAAACGGTCCCTAAACGTCTCTGCTGTGAGAGAACCGGTCCCTAAATGTCTCTGCTGTGAGAGAACCGGTCCCTAAACATTTCTCTTGTGAGAGAACCAGTCCCTAAACATCTCTGCTGTGAGAGAACCAGTCCTTAAACGTCTCTGCTGTGACAAAAGCAGTCCCTAAACGTCTCTCCTGTGAGAGAACCGGACCCTAAACGTCTCTGATGTGACAGAAGCAGTCACTAAACGTCTCTCCTGTGAGAGAACCGGTCACTAAACATATCTGCTGTGAAAGAAGCAGTCCCTAAACGTCTATGCTGTAAGAGAACCGGTCACTCTACATCTCTGTTGTAAGAGAACCGGTCCCTAAACATCTCTCCTGTGAGAGAACCGGTCCCTAAACATCTCTGCTGTGAGAGAACCGGTCCCTAAATGTCTCTGCTGTGAGAGAACCGGTCCCTAAACGTTTCTCCTGTGAGAGAACCAGTCCCTAAACATCTCTGCTGTGAGAGAACTAGTCCTTAAACGTCTCTGCTGTGACAGAAGCAGTCCCTAAACGTCTCTCCTGTGAGAGAACCGGTCCCTAAACGTCTCTGCTGTGAGAGAACCGGTCCCTAAACGTCTCTGCTGTGAGAGAACCGGTTCCTAAACGTCTCTGCTGTAAGAAAACCGGTCCCTAAACGTCTCAGCTGTGAGAGAACCAGACCCTAAACATCTCTGCTGTGAGAGAACCAGTCCTTAAACGTCGCTGCTGTGACAGAAGCAGTCCCTAAACGTCTCTCCTGTGAGAGAACCGGTCCCTAAACGTCTCTGCTGTGACAGAAGCAGTCCCTAAACGTCTCTGCTGTAAGAGAACCGGTCACTATACATCTCTGTTGTAAGAGAACCGGTCCCTAAACGTCTCTCCTGTGAGAGAACCGGTCCCTAAACATCTCTGCTGTGAGAGAACCGGTCCCTAAAAAATAAAATAAAAATAAATAAAAATAAAATAAAATAAAATGTCTCTGCTGTGAGAGAACCGGTCCCTAAACTTTTCTCCTGTGAGAGAACCAGTCCCTAAACATCTCTGCTGTGAGATAACCAGTCCTTAAACGTCTCTGCTGTGACAGAAGCAGTCCCTAAACATCTCTCCTGTGAGGGAACCGGTCCCTAAACGTCTCTGCTGTGACAGAAGCAGTCCCTAAACGTCTGCTGTTAGAGAACCGGTCCCTAAACGTCTCTGCTGTAAGAAAACCGGTCCCTAAACGTCTCTGCTGTGAGAGAACCAGACCCTAAACATCTCTGCTGTGAGAGAACAAGTCCTTAAACGTCGCTGCTGTGACAGAAGCAGTCCCTAAACGTCTCTCCTGTGAGAGAACCGGTCCCTAAACGTCTCTGCTGTGACAGAAGCAGTCCTTAAACAACTCTCCTGTGAGAGAACCGGTCCCTAAACATCTATGCTGTGACAGAAGCAGTCCCTAAACGTCTCTGCTGTGAGAGAACCTGTCCCTAAACGTCTCTGCTGTGAGAGAACCAGTCACTAAACGTCTCTGCTGTGAGAGAACCGGTCCTTAAACGTCTTTGCTGTAAGAGAACCAGTCCCTAAACGTCTCTGCTGTAAGAGAACCAGTCCCTAAACGTCTCTGCTGTTAGAGAACCGGTCCCTAAACGTCTCTCCTGTAAGAGAACCGGTCCCTAAACGTCTCTGCTGTGAGAGAACCGGTCCATAAACGTCTCTCATGTGAGAGAACCGGTCCCTAAACGTCTCTGCTGTGAGAGAACCGGTCCCTAAATGTCTCTGCTGTGAGAGAACCGGTCCCTAAACGTTTCTCCTGTGAGAGAACCGGTCCCTAAACATCTCTGCTGTGAGAGAACCAGTCCTTAAACGTCTCTGCTGTGAAAAAAGCAGTCCCTAAACGTCTCTCCTGTGAGAGAACCGGTCCCTAAACGTCTCTGCTGTGAGAGAACCTGTCCCTAAACGTCTCTGCTGTGAGAGAACCAGTCACTAAACGTCTCTGCTGTGAGAGAACCGGTCCTTAAACGTCTTTGCTGTAAGAGAACCAGTCCCTAAACGTCTCTGCTGTAAGAGAACCGGTCCCTAAACGTCTCTCCTGTAAGAGAACCGGTCCCTAAACGTCTCTGCTGTGAGAGAACCGGTCCATAAACGTCTCTCATGTGAGAGAACCGGTCCCTAAACGTCTCTGCTGTGAGAGAACCGGTCCCTAAATGTCTCTGCTGTGAGAGAACCGGTCCCTAAACGTTTCTCCTGTGAGAGAACCGGTCCCTAAACATCTCTGCTGTGAGAGAACCAGTCCTTAAACGTCTCTGCTGTGAAATAAGCAGTCCCTAAACGTCTCTGCTGTGAGAGAACCAGTCCCTAAACGTCTCTGCTTTGAGAGAACCTGTCCCTAAACGTCTCTGCTGTGAGAGAACCAGTCACTAAACGTCTCTGCTGTGAGAGAACCGGTCCTTAAACGTCTTTGCTGTAAGAGAACCAGTCCCTAAACGTCTCTGCTGTAAGAGAACCAGTCCCTAAACGTCTCTGCTGTTAGAGAACCGGTCCCTAAACGTCTCTCCTGTAAGAGAACCGGTCCCTAAACGTCTCTGCTGTGAGAGAACCGGTCCATAAACGTCTCTCATGTGAGAGAACCGGTCCATAAACGTCTCTCATGTGAGAGAACCGGTCCCTAAACGTCTCTGCTGTGAGAGAACCGGTCCCTAAATGTCTCTGCTGTGAGAGAACCGGTCCCTAAACGTTTCTCCTGTGAGAGAACCGGTCCCTAAACATCTCTGCTGTGAGAGAACCAGTCCTTAAACGTCTCTGCTGTGAAATAAGCAGTCCCTAAACGTCTCTCCTGTGAGAGAACCGGTCCCTAAACGTCTCTGCTGTGACAGAAGCAGTCCTTAAACAACTCTCCTGTGAGAGAACCGGTCCCTAAACATCTATGCTGTGACAGAAGCAGTCCCTAAACGTCTCTGCTGTAAGAGAACCGGTCCCTAAACGTCTCTGCTGTAGGAGAACCGGTCCCTAAACATCTCTGCTGTAAGAGAACCGGTCCCTAAATGTCTCTCCTGTAAGAGAACCGGTCCCTAAACATCTCTGCTGTAAGAGAACCGGTCTCTAAACGTCTCTGCTGTAAGAGAACTGGTCCCTAAACGTCTCTGCTGTGAGACAACAGGTCCCTAAACGTCTCTGTTGTAAGAGAACCAGTCCCTAAACGTCTCTCCAGTGAGAGAACCGGTCCCTAAACGTCTCTGCTGTAAGAGAACCGGTCCCTAAACGTCTCTCCTGTAAGAGAACTGGTCCCTAAACGTGTCTGCTGTGAGAGAACCGGTCCCTAAACGTCTCTGCTGTGAGAGAACCAGTCCCTAAACGTCTCTGCTGTGAGAGAACTGGTCCCTAAACATGTCTGCTGTAAGAGAACTGGTCCCTAAACGTCTGCTGTAAGAGAACCGGTCCCTAAACATCTCTGCTGTAAGAGCACCGGTCCTTAAACGTCTCTGCTGTGAGAGAACCAGTCCCTAAACGTCTCTGCTGTGAGAGAACCTGTCCCTAAACGTCTCTGCTGTGAGAGAACCAGTCACTAAACGTCTCTGCTGTGAGAGAACCGGTCCTTAAACGTCTTTGCTGTAAGAGAACCAGTCCCTAAACGTCTCTGCTGTAAGAGAACCAGTCCCTAAACGTCTCTGCTGTTAGAGAACCGGTCCCTAAACATCTCTCCTGTAAGATAACCGGTCCCTAAATGTCTCTGCTGTGAGAGAACCGGTCCATAAACGTCTCTCATGTGAGAGAACCGGTCCCTAAACGTCTCTGCTGTGAGAGAACCGGTCCCTAAATGTCTCTGCTGTGAGAGAACCGGTCCCTAAACGTTTCTCCTGTGAGAGAACCGGTCCCTAAACATCTCTGCTGTGAGAGAACCAGTCCTTAAACGTCTCTGCTGTGAAATAAGCAGTCCCTAAACGTCTCTCCTGTGAGAGAACCGGACCCTAAACATCTCTGCTGTGACAGAAGTAGTCACTAAACGTCTCTCCTGTGAGAGAACCGCTCCCTAAACATCTCTGCTGTGACAGAAGCAGTCCCTAAACGTCTCTGCTGTAAGAGAACCGGTCACTATACATCTCTATTTTAAGAGAACCGGTCCCTAAACGTCTCTCCTTTGAGAGAACCGGTCCCTAAACATCTCTGCTGTGAGAGAACCGGTCCCTAAATGTCTCTGCTGTGAGAGAACCGGTCCCTAAACATTTCTCATGTGAGAGAACCAGTCCCTAAACATCTCTGCTGTGAGAGAACCAGTCCTTAAACGTCTCTGCTGTGACAGAAGCAGTCCCTAAACGTCTCTCCTGTGAGAGAACCGGTCCCTAAACGTCTCTGCTGTGACAGAAACAGTCCCTAAACGTCTGCTGTTAGAAAACCGTTCCCTAAACGTCTCTCCTGTAAGACAACCAGTCCCTAAACATCTCTGCTGTTAGAGAACCGGTCCCTAAACGTCTCTGCTGTGAGAGAACCGGTGCCTAAACGTCTCTGCTGTGAGAGAACCAGACCCTAAACATCTCTGCTGTGAGAGAACCGGTCCCTAAACGTCTCTGCTGTGACAGAAGCAGTCCTTAAACGACTCTCCTGTGAGAGAACCGGTCCCTAAACGTTTCTCCTGTGAGAGAACCAGTCCCTAAACATCTCTGCTGTGAGAGAACCAGTCCTTAAACGTCTCTGCTGTGACAGAAGCAGTCCCTAAATGTCTCTCCTGTGAGAGAACCGGACCCTAAACGTCTCTGCTGTGACAGAAGCAGTCACTAAACATCTCTCCTGTGAGAGAACTGCTCCCTAAACATCTCTGCTGTGACAGAAGCAGTCCCTAAACGTCTCTGCTGTAAGAGAACCGGTCACTATACATCTCTGTTGTAAGAGAACCGGTCCCTAAACGTCTCTCCTGTGAGAGAACCGGTCCCTAAACATCTCTGCTGTGAGAGAACCGGTCCCTAAATGTCTCTGCTGTGAGAGAACCGGTCCGTAAACGTTTCTCCTGTGAGAGAACCAGTCCCTAAACATCTCTGCTGTGAGAGAACCAGTCCTTAAACATCTCTGCTGTGACAGAAGCAGTCCCTAAACATCTCTCCTGTGAGAGAACCGGTCCCTAAACGTCTCTGCTGTGACAGAAGCAGTCCCTAAACGTCTGCTGTTAGAGAACCGGTCCCTAAACGTCTCTCCTGTAAGAGAACAAGTCCCTAAACATCTCTGCTGTGAGAGAACCGGTCCCTAAACGTCTCTGCTGTGAGAGAACCGGTCCCTGAACGTCTCTGCTGTGAGAGAACCGGTTCCTATACGTCTCTGCTGTAAGAAAACCGGTCCCTAAACGTCTCTGCTGTGAGAGAACCAGACCCTAAACATCTCTGCTGTGAGAGAACCAGTCCTTAAACGTCTCTGCTGTGACAGAAGCAGTCCTTAAACGACTCTCCTGTGAGAGATCCGGTCCCTAAACATCTATGCTGTGACAGAAGCAGTCCCTAAACGTCTCTGCTGTAAGAGAACCGGTCCCTAAACGTCTCTGCTGTAAGAGAACCGGTCCCTAAACATCTCTGCTGTAAGAGCACCGGTCCCTAAACGTCTCTCCTGTAAGAGAACCGGTCCCTAAACATCTCTGCTGCAAGAGAACCGGTCCCTAAACGTCTCTGCTGTAAGAGAACTGGTCCCTAAACGTCTCTGCTGTGAGACAACAGGTCCCTAAAAGTCTCTGTTGTAAGATAACCGGTCCCTAAACGTCTCTCCAATGAGAGAACCGGTCCCTAAACGTCTCTGCTGTAAGAGAACCGGTCCCTAAACGTTTCTCCTGTGAGAGAACCAGTCCCTAAATATCTCTGCTGTGAGAGAACCAGTCCTTAAACGTCTCTGCTGTGACAGAAGCAGTCCCTAAACGTCTCTCCTGTGAGAGAACCGGTCCCTAAACGTCTCTGCTGTGAGAGAACCGGTCCCTAAACGTCTCTGCTGTGAGAGAACCGGTTCCTAAACGACTCTGCTGTAAGGAAACCGGTCCCTAAACGTCTCTGCTGTGAGAGAACCAGACCCTAAACATCTCTGCTGTGAGAGAACCAGTCCTTAAACGTCTCTGCTGTGACAGAAGCAGACCCTAAACGTCTCTCCTGTGAGAGAACCGGTCCCTAAACATCTATACTGTGACATAAGCAGTCCCTAAACGTCTCTGCTGTAAGAGAACCGGTCCCTAAACGTCTCTGCTGTAAGAGAACCGGTCCCTAAACATCTCTGCTGTAAGAGCACCGGTCCCTAAACGTCTCTCCTGTAAGAGAACCGGTCCCTAAACATCTCTGCTGTAAGAGAACCGGTCCTTAAACGTCTCTGCTGTAAGAGAACTGGTCCCTAAACGTCTCTGCTGTGAGACAACAGGTCCCTAAACGTCTCTGTTATAAGAGAACCGGTCCCTAAACGTCTCTCCAATGAGAGAACCGGTCCCTAAACGTCTCTGCTGTAAGAGAACCGGTCCCTAAACGTCTCTCCTGTAAGAGAACTGGTCCCTAAACGTGTCTGCTGTGAGAGAACCGGTCCCTAAACGTCTCTGATGTGATAGAACCGGTCCCTAAACGTCTCTCCTGTAAGAGAACCGGTCCGTACATGACTCTGCTGTGAGAGAACCGGTCCCTAAACATCTCTCCTCTGAGAGAACCTGTCCCTAAATGTCTCTGCTGTGAGAGAACCGGTCCCTAAACGTTTCTCCTGTGAGAGAACCAGTCCCTAAACATCTAAGCTGTGAGAGAACCAGTCCTTAAACGTCTCTGCTGTGACAGAAGCAGTCCCTAAATGTCTCTCCTGTGAGAGAACCGGACCCTAAACGTCTCTGCTGTGACAGAAGCAGTCACTAAATGTCTCTCCTGTGAGAGAACTGCTCCCTAAACATCTCTGCTGTGACAGAAGCAGTCCCTAAACGTCTCTGCTGTAAGAGAACCGGTCACTATACATCTCTGTTGTAAGAGAACCGGTCCCTAAACGTCTCTCCTGTGAGAGAACCGGTCCCTAAACATCTCTGTTGTGAGAGAACCGGTCCCTAAATGTCTCTGCTGTGAGAGAACCGGTCCCTAAACGTTTCTCCTGTGAGAGAACCAGTCCCTAAACATCTCTGCTGTGAGAGAACCAGTCCTTAAACGTCTCTGCTGTGACAGAAGCAGTCCCTAAACATCTCTCCTGTGAGAGAACCGGTCCCTAAACGTCTCTGCTGTGACAGAAGCAGTCCCTAAACGTCTGCTGTTAGAGAACCGGTCCCTAAACGTCTCTCCTGTAAGAGAACCAGTCCCTAAACATCTCTGCTGTGAGAGAACCGGTCCCTAAACGTCTCTCCTGTAAGAGAACCGGTCCCTAAACATCTCTGCTGCAAGAGAACCGGTCCCTAAACGTCTCTGCTGTAAGAGAACTGGTCCCTAAACGTCTCTGCTGTGAGACAACAGGTCCCTAAAAGTCTCTGTTGTAAGATAACCGGTCCCTAAACGTCTCTCCAATGAGAGAACCGGTCCCTAAACGTCTCTGCTGTAAGAGAACCGGTCCCTAAACGTTTCTCCTGTGAGAGAACCAGTCCCTAAATATCTCTGCTGTGAGAGAACCAGTCCTTAAACGTCTCTGCTGTGACAGAAGCAGTCCCTAAACGTCTCTCCTGTGAGAGAACCGGTCCCTAAACGTCTCTGCTGTGAGAGAACCGGTCCCTAAACGTCTCTGCTGTGAGAGAACCGGTTCCTAAACGACTCTGCTGTAAGGAAACCGGTCCCTAAACGTCTCTGCTGTGAGAGAACCAGACCCTAAACATCTCTGCTGTGAGAGAACCAGTCCTTAAACGTCTCTGCTGTGACAGAAGCAGACCCTAAACGTCTCTCCTGTGAGAGAACCGGTCCCTAAACATCTATACTGTGACATAAGCAGTCCCTAAACGTCTCTGCTGTAAGAGAACCGGTCCCTAAACGTCTCTGCTGTAAGAGAACCGGTCCCTAAACATCTCTGCTGTAAGAGCACCGGTCCCTAAACGTCTCTCCTGTAAGAGAACCGGTCCCTAAACATCTCTGCTGTAAGAGAACCGGTCCTTAAACGTCTCTGCTGTAAGAGAACTGGTCCCTAAACGTCTCTGCTGTGAGACAACAGGTCCCTAAACGTCTCTGTTATAAGAGAACCGGTCCCTAAACGTCTCTCCAATGAGAGAACCGGTCCCTAAACGTCTCTGCTGTAAGAGAACCGGTCCCTAAACGTCTCTCCTGTAAGAGAACTGGTCCCTAAACGTGTCTGCTGTGAGAGAACCGGTCCCTAAACGTCTCTGATGTGATAGAACCGGTCCCTAAACGTCTCTCCTGTAAGAGAACCGGTCCGTACATGACTCTGCTGTGAGAGAACCGGTCCCTAAACATCTCTCCTCTGAGAGAACCTGTCCCTAAATGTCTCTGCTGTGAGAGAACCGGTCCCTAAACGTTTCTCCTGTGAGAGAACCAGTCCCTAAACATCTCTGCTGTGAGAGAACCAGTCCTTAAACGTCTCTGCTGTGACAGAAGCAGTCCCTAAATGTCTCTCCTGTGAGAGAACCGGACCCTAAACGTCTCTGCTGTGACAGAAGCAGTCACTAAATGTCTCTCCTGTGAGAGAACTGCTCCCTAAACATCTCTGCTGTGACAGAAGCAGTCCCTAAACGTCTCTGCTGTAAGAGAACCGGTCACTATACATCTCTGTTGTAAGAGAACCGGTCCCTAAACGTCTCTCCTGTGAGAGAACCGGTCCCTAAACATCTCTGTTGTGAGAGAACCGGTCCCTAAATGTCTCTGCTGTGAGAGAACCGGTCCCTAAACGTTTCTCCTGTGAGAGAACCAGTCCCTAAACATCTCTGCTGTGAGAGAACCAGTCCTTAAACGTCTCTGCTGTGACAGAAGCAGTCCCTAAACATCTCTCCTGTGAGAGAACCGGTCCCTAAACGTCTCTGCTGTGACAGAAGCAGTCCCTAAACGTCTGCTGTTAGAGAACCGGTCCCTAAACGTCTCTCCTGTAAGAGAACCAGTCCCTAAACATCTCTGCTGTGAGAGAACCGGTCCCTAAACGTCTCTGCTGTGAGAGAACCGGTTCCTATACGTCTCTGCTGTAAGAAAACCGGTCCCTAAACGTCTCTGCTGTGAGAGAACCAGACCCTAAACATCTCTGCTGTGAGAGAACCAGTCCTTAAACGTCTCTGCTGTGACAGAAGCAGTCCCTAAACGTCTCTCCTGTGATAGAACCGGTCCCTAAACGTCTCTGCTGTGACAGAAGCAGTCCTTAAACGACTCTCCTGTGAGAGAACCGGTCCCTAAACGTTTCTCCTGTGAGAGAACCAGTCCCTAAACATCTCTGCTGTGAGAGAACCAGTCCTTAAACGTCTCTGCTGTGACAGAAGCAGTACCTAAATGTCTCTCCTGTGAGAGAACCGGACCCTAAACGTCTCTGCTGTGACAGAAGCAGTCACTAAACGTCTCTCCTGTGAGAGAACTGCTCCCTAAACATCTCTGCTGTGACAGAAGCAGTCCCTAAACGTCTCTGCTGTAAGAGAACCGGTCACTATACATCTCTGTTGTAAGAGAACCGGTCCCTAAACGTCTCTCCTGTGAGAGAACCGGTCCCTAAACATCTCTGCTGTGAGAGAACCGGTCCCTAAATGTCTCTGCTGTGAGAGAACCGGTCCCTAAACGTTTCTCCTGTGAGAGAACCAGTCCCTAAACATCTCTGCTGTGAGAGAACCAGTCCTTAAACGTCTCTGCTGTGACAGAAGCAGTCCCTAAACATCTCTCCTGTGAGAGAACCGGTCCCTAAACGTCTCTGCTGTGACAGAAGCAGTCCCTAAACGTCTGCTGTTAGAGAACCGGTCCCTAAACGTCTCTCCTGTAAGAGAACAAGTCCCTAAACATCTCTGCTGTGAGAGAACCGGTCCCTAAACGTCTCTGCTGTGAGAGAACCGGTCCCTGAACGTCTCTGCTGTGAGAGAACCGGTTCCTATACGTCTCTGCTGTAAGAAAACCGGTCCCTAAACGTCTCTGCTGTGAGAGAACCAGACCCTAAACATCTCTGCTGTGAGAGAACCAGTCCTTAAACGTCTCTGCTGTGACAGAAGCAGTCCTTAAACGACTCTCCTGTGAGAGATCCGGTCCCTAAACATCTATGCTGTGACAGAAGCAGTCCCTAAACGTCTCTGCTGTAAGAGAACCGGTCCCTAAACGTCTCTGCTGTAAGAGAACCGGTCCCTAAACATCTCTGCTGTAAGAGCACCGGTCCCTAAACGTCTCTCCTGTAAGAGAACCGGTCCCTAAACATCTCTGCTGCAAGAGAACCGGTCCCTAAACGTCTCTGCTGTAAGAGAACTGGTCCCTAAACGTCTCTGCTGTGAGACAACAGGTCCCTAAACGTCTCTGTTGTAAGATAACCGGTCCCTAAACGTCTCTCCAATGAGAGAACCGGTCCCTAAACGTCTCTGCTGTAAGAGAACCGGTCCCTAAACGTTTCTCCTGTGAGAGAACCAGTCCCTAAATATCTCTGCTGTGAGAGAACCAGTCCTTAAACGTCTCTGCTGTGACAGAAGCAGTCCCTAAACGTCTCTCCTGTGAGAGAACCGGTCCCTAAACGTCTCTGCTGTGAGAGAACCGGTCCCTAAACGTCTCTGCTGTGAGAGAACCGGTTCCTAAACGACTCTGCTGTAAGGAAACCGGTCCCTAAACGTCTCTGCTGTGAGAGAACCAGACCCTAAACATCTCTGCTGTGAGAGAACCAGTCCTTAAACGTCTCTGCTGTGACAGAAGCAGACCCTAAACGTCTCTCCTGTGAGAGAACCGGTCCCTAAACATCTATACTGTGACATAAGCAGTCCCTAAACGTCTCTGCTGTAAGAGAACCGGTCCCTAAACGTCTCTGCTGTAAGAGAACCGGTCCCTAAACATCTCTGCTGTAAGAGCACCGGTCCCTAAACGTCTCTCCTGTAAGAGAACCGGTCCCTAAACATCTCTGCTGTAAGTGAACCGGTCCTTAAACGTCTCTGCTGTAAGAGAACTGGTCCCTAAACGTCTCTGCTGTGAGACAACAGGTCCCTAAACGTCTCTGTTGTAAGAGAACCGGTCCCTAAACGTCTCTCCAATGAGAGAACCGGTCCCTAAACGTCTCTGCTGTAAGAGAACCGGTCCCTAAACGTCTCTCCTGTAAGAGAACTGGTCCCTAAACGTGTCTGCTGTGAGAGAACCGGTCCCTAAACGTCTCTGCTGTGAGAGAACCGGTCCCTAAACGTCTCTCCTGTAAGAGAACCGGTCCGTACATGACTCTGCTGTGAGAGAACCGGTCCCTAAACATCTCTCCTCTGAGAGAACCTGTCCCTAAATGTCTCTGCTGTGAGAGAACCGGTCCCTAAACGTTTCTCCTGTGAGAGAACCAGTCCCTAAACATCTCTGCTGTGAGAGAACCAGTCCTTAAACGTCTCTGCTGTGACAGAAGCAGTCCCTAAATGTCTCTCCTGTGAGAGAACCGGACCCTAAACGTCTCTGCTGTGACAGAAGCAGTCACTAAATGTCTCTCCTGTGAGAGAACTGCTCCCTAAACATCTCTGCTGTGACAGAAGCAGTCCCTAAACGTCTCTGCTGTAAGAGAACCGGTCACTATACATCTCTGTTGTAAGAGAACCGGTCCCTAAACGTCTCTCCTGTGAGAGAACCGGTCCCTAAACATCTCTGTTGTGAGAGAACCGGTCCCTAAATGTCTCTGCTGTGAGAGAACCGGTCCCTAAACGTTTCTCCTGTGAGAGAACCAGTCCCTAAACATCTCTGCTGTGAGAGAACCAGTCCTTAAACGTCTCTGCTGTGACAGAAGCAGTCCCTAAACATCTCTCCTGTGAGAGAACCGGTCCCTAAACGTCTCTGCTGTGACAGAAGCAGTCCCTAAACGTCTGCTGTTAGAGAACCGGTCCCTAAACGTCTCTCCTGTAAGAGAACCAGTCCCTAAACATCTCTGCTGTGAGAGAACCGGTCCCTAAACGTCTCTGCTGTGAGAGAACCGGTTCCTATACGTCTCTGCTGTAAGAAAACCGGTCCCTAAACGTCTCTGCTGTGAGAGAACCAGACCCTAAACATCTCTGCTGTGAGAGAACCAGTCCTTAAACGTCTCTGCTGTGACAGAAGCAGTCCCTAAATGTCTCTCCTGTGATAGAACCGGTCCCTAAACGTCTCTGCTGTGACAGAAGCAGTCCTTAAACGACTCTCCTGTGAGAGAACCGGTCCCTAAACGTTTCTCCTGTGAGAGAACCAGTCCCTAAACATCTCTGCTGTGAGAGAACCAGTCCTTAAACGTCTCTGCTGTGACAGAAGCAGTACCTAAATGTCTCTCCTGTGAGAGAACCGGACCCTAAACGTCTCTGCTGTGACAGAAGCAGTCACTAAACGTCTCTCCTGTGAGAGAACTGCTCCCTAAACATCTCTGCTGTGACAGAAGCAGTCCCTAAACGTCTCTGCTGTAAGAGAACCGGTCACTATACATCTCTGTTGTAAGAGAACCGGTCCCTAAACGTCTCTCCTGTGAGAGAACCGGTCCCTAAACATCTCTGCTGTGAGAGAACCGGTCCCTAAATGTCTCTGCTGTGAGAGAACCGGTCCCTAAACGTTTCTCCTGTGAGAGAACCAGTCCCTAAACATCTCTGCTGTGAGAGAACCAGTCCTTAAACGTCTCTGCTGTGACAGAAGCAGTCCCTAAACATCTCTCCTGTGAGAGAACCGGTCCCTAAACGTCTCTGCTGTGACAGAAGCAGTTCCTAAACGTCTGCTGTTAGAGAACCGGTCCCTAAACGTCTCTCCTGTAAGAGAACCAGTCCCTAAACATCTCTGCTGTGAGAGAACCGGTCCCTAAACGTCTCTGCTGTGAGAGAACCGGTCCCTAAACGTCTCTGCTGTGAGAGAACCGGTTCCTATACGTCTCTGCTGTAAGAAAACCGGTCCCTAAACGTCTCTGCTGTGAGAGAACCAGACCCTAAACATCTCTGCTGTGAGAGAACCAGTCCTTAAACGTCTCTGCTGTGACAGAAGCAGTCCCTAAACGTCTCTCCTGTGAGAGAACCGGTCCCTAAACGTCTCTGCTGTGACAGAAGCAGTCCTTAAACGACTCTCCTGTGAGAGAACCGGTCCCTAATCATCTATGCTGTGACAGAAGCAGTCCCTAAACGTCTCTGCTGTAAGAGAACCGGTCCCTAAACGTCTCTGCTGTAAGAGAACCGGTCCCTAAACATCTCTGCTGTAAGAGCACCGGTCCCTAAACGTCTCTCCTTTAAGAGAACCGGTCCCTAAACATCTCTGCTGCAAGAGAACCGGTCCCTAAATGTCTCTCCTGTAAGGGAACTGGTCCCTAAACGTCTCTGCTGTGAGACAACAGGTCCCTAAACGTCTCTGTTGTAAGAGAACCGGTCCCTAAACATCTCTGCTGTAAGAGAACCGGTCCTTAAACGTCTCTGCTGTAAGAGAACTGGTCCCTAAACGTCTCTGCTGTGAGACAACAGGTCCCTAAACGTCTCTGTTGTAAGAGAACCGGTCCCTAAACGTCTCTCCAATGAGAGAACCGGTCCCTAAACGTCTCTGCTGTAAGAGAACCGGTCCCTAAACGTCTCTCCTGTAAGAGAACTGGTCCCTAAACGTGTCTGCTGTGAGAGAACCGGTCCCTAAACGTCTCTGCTGTGAGAGAACCGGTCCCTAAACGTCTCTCCTGTAAGAGAACCGGTCCGTACATGACTCTGCTGTGAGAGAACCGGTCCCTAAACATCTCTCCTCTGAGAGAACCTGTCCCTAAATGTCTCTGCTGTGAGAGAACCGGTCCCTAAACGTTTCTCCTGTGAGAGAACCAGTCCCTAAACATCTCTGCTGTGAGAGAACCAGTCCTTAAACGTCTCTGCTGTGACAGAAGCAGTCCCTAAATGTCTCTCCTGTGAGAGAACCGGACCCTAAACGTCTCTGCTGTGACAGAAGCAGTCACTAAATGTCTCTCCTGTGAGAGAACTGCTCCCTAAACATCTCTGCTGTGACAGAAGCAGTCCCTAAACGTCTCTGCTGTAAGAGAACCGGTCACTATACATCTCTGTTGTAAGAGAACCGGTCCCTAAACATCTCTCCTGTGAGAGAACCGGTCCCTAAACATCTCTGTTGTGAGAGAACCGGTCCCTAAATGTCTCTGCTGTGAGAGAACCGGTCCCTAAACGTTTCTCCTGTGAGAGAACCAGTCCCTAAACATCTCTGCTGTGAGAGAACCAGTCCTTAAACGTCTCTGCTGTGACAGAAGCAGTCCCTAAACATCTCTCCTGTGAGAGAACCGGTCCCTAAACGTCTCTGCTGTGACAGAAGCAGTCCCTAAACGTCTGCTGTTAGAGAACCGGTCCCTAAAAGTCTCTCCTGTAAGAGAACCAGTCCCTAAACATCTCTGCTGTGAGAGAACCGGTCCCTAAACGTCTCTGCTGTGAGAGAACCGGTTCCTATACGTCTCTGCTGTAAGAAAACCGGTCCCTAAACGTCTCTGCTGTGAGAGAACCAGACCCTAAACATCTCTGCTGTGAGAGAACCAGTCCTTAAACGTCTCTGCTGTGACAGAAGCAGTCCCTAAACGTCTCTCCTGTGATAGAACCGGTCCCTAAACGTCTCTGCTGTGACAGAAGCAGTCCTTAAACGACTCTCCTGTGAGAGAACCGGTCCCTAAACGTTTCTCCTGTGAGAGAACCAGTCCCTAAACATCTCTGCTGTGAGAGAACCAGTCCTTAAACGTCTCTGCTGTGACAGAAAAAGTACCTAAATGTCTCTCCTGTGAGAGAACCGGACCCTAAACGTCTCTGCTGTGACAGAAGCAGTCACTAAACGTCTCTCCTGTGAGAGAACTGCTCCCTAAACATCTCTGCTGTGACAGAAGCAGTCCCTAAACGTCTCTGCTGTAAGAGAACCGGTCACTATACATCTCTGTTGTAAGAGAACCGGTCCCTAACCGTCTCTCCTGTGAGAGAACCGGTCCCTAAACATCTCTGCTGTGAGAGAACCGGTCCCTAAATGTCTCTGCTGTGAGAGAACCGGTCCCTAAACGTTTCTCCTGTGAGAGAACCAGTCCCTAAACATCTCTGCTGTGAGAGAACCAGTCCTTAAACGTCTCTGCTGTGACAGAAGCAGTCCCTAAACATCTCTCCTGTGAGAGAACCGGTCCCTAAACGTCTCTGCTGTGACAGAAGCAGTCCCTAAACGTCTGCTGTTAGAGAACCGGTCCCTAAACGTCTCTCCTGTAAGAGAACCAGTCCCTAAACATCTCTGCTGTGAGAGAACCGGTCCCTAAACGTCTCTGCTGTGAGAGAACCGGTCCCTAAACGTCTCTGCTGTGAGAGAACCGGTTCCTATACGTCTCTGCTGTAAGAAAACCGGTCCCTAAACGTCTCTGCTGTGAGAGAACCAGACCCTAAACATCTCTGCTGTGAGAGAACCAGTCCTTAAACGTCTCTGCTGCGACAGAAGCAGTCCCTAAACGTCTCTCCTGTGAGAGAACCGGTCCCTAAACGTCTCTGCTGTGACAGAAGCAGTCCTTAAACGACTCTCCTGTGAGAGAACCGGTCCCTAAACATCTATGCTGTGACAGAAGCAGTCCCTAAACGTCTCTGCTGTAAGAGAACCGGTCCCTAAACGTCTCTGCTGTAAGAGCACCGGTCCCTAAACGTCTCTCCTGTAAGAGAACCGGTCCCTAAACATCTCTGCTGCAAGAGAACCGGTCCCTAAATGTCTCTCCTGTAAGAGAACCGGTCCCTAAACATCTCTGCTGCAAGAGAACAGGTCCCTAAATGTCTCTCCTGTAAGGGAACTGGTCCCTAAACGTCTCTGCTGTGAGACAACAGGTCCCTAAACGTCTCTGTTGTAAGATAACCGGTCCCTAAACGTCTCTCCAATGAGAGAACCGGTCCCTAAACGTCTCTGCTGTAAGAGAACCGGTCCCTAAACGTTTCTTCTGTGAGAGAACCAGTCCCTAAACATCTCTGCTGTGAGAGAACCAGTCCTTAAACGTCTCTGCTGTGACAGAAGCAGTCCCTAAACGTCTCTCCTGTGAGAGAACCGGTCCCTAAACGTCTCTGCTGTGAGAGAACCGGTCCCTAAACGTCTCTGCTGTGAGAGAACCGGTTCCTAAACGACTCTGCTGTAAGGAAACCGGTCCCTAAACGTCTCTGCTGTGAGAGAACCAGACCCTAAACATCTCTGCTGTGAGAGAACCAGTCCTTAAACGTCTCTGCTGTGACAGAAGCAGTCCCTAAACATCTCTCCTGTGAGAGAACCGGTCCCTAAACATCTATGCTGTGACATAAGCAGTCCCTAAACGTCTCTGCTGTAAGAGAACCGGTCCCTAAACGTCTCTCCTGTAAGAGAACCGGTCCCTAAACATCTCTGCTGTAAGAGAACCGGTCCCTAAACGTCTCTGCTGTAAGAGAACTGGTCCCTAAACGTCTCTGCTGTGAGACAACAGGTCCCTAAACGTCTCTGTTGTAAGAGAACCGGTCCCTAAACGTCTCTCCAATGAGAGAACCGGTCCCTAAACGTCTCTGCTGTAAGAGAACCGGTCCCTAAACGTCTCTCCTGTAAGAGAACTGGTCCCTAAACGTGTCTGCTGTGAGAGAACCGGTCCCTAAACGTCTCTGCTGTGAGAGAACCGGTCCCTAAACGTCTCTCCTGTAAGAGAACCGGTCCGTACATGACTCTGCTGTGAGAGAACCGGTCCCTAAACATCTCTCCTCTGAGAGAACCTGTCCCTAAATGTCTCTGCTGTGAGAGAACCGGTCCCTAAACGTTTCTCCTGTGAGAGAACCAGTCCCTAAACATCTCTGCTGTGAGAGAACCAGTACTTAAACGTCTCTGCTGTGACAGAAGCAGTCCCTAAACGTCTCTCCTGTGAGAGAACCGGTCCCTAAACATCTCTGCTGTGACAGAAGCAGTCCCTAAACGTCTCTCCTGTGAGAGAACCGGTCCCTAAACTTCTCTGCTGTGAAAGAAGCAGTCCCTAAACGTCTCTGTTGTAAGAGAACCAGTCCCTAAACGTCTCTGCTGTAAGAGAACCGGTCCCTAAACATCTCTGCTGTAAGAGCACCGGTCCTTAAACGTCTCTCCTGTAAGGGAACCGGTCCATAAACGTCTCTGCTGTGAGAGAACCAGTCCATAAACGTCTCTGCTGTGAGAGAACCTGTCCCTAAACATCTCTGCTGTGAGAGAACCGGTCCCTAAACGTTGCTCCTGTGAGTGAACCAGTCCCTAAACATCTCTGCTGTGAGAGAACCAGTCCTTAAACGTCTCTGCTGTGACAGAAGCAGTCCCTAAACGTCCCTCCTGTGAGACAACAGGTCCCTAAACGACTCTGTTGTAAGAGAACCGGTCCCTAAACGTCTCTCCAATGAGAGAACTGGTCCCTAAACACCTCTGCTGTAAGAGAACCGGTCCCTAAACGTCTCTCCTGTAAGAGAACTGGTCCCTAAACGTGTCTGCTGTGAGAGAACCGGTCCCTAAACGTCTCTGCTGTGAGAGAACCGGTCCCTAAACGTCTCTCCTGTAAGAGAACCGGTCCGTACATGACTCTGCTGTGAGAGAACCGGTCCCTAAACGTCTCTCCTCTGAGAGAACCTGTCCCTAAACGTCTCTGCTGTGAGAGAACCGGTCCCTAAACGTTTCTCCTGTGAGAGAACCAGTCCCTAAACATCTCTGCTGTGAGAGAACCAGTCCTTAAACATCTCTGCTGTGACAGAAGCAGTCCCTAAACGTCTCTCCTGTGAGAGAAAAGGTCCCTAAACATCTCTGCTGTGACAGAAGCAGTCCCTAAACGTCTCTCCTGTGAGAGAACCGGTCCCTAAACGTCTCTGCTGTGACAGAAGCAGTCCCTAAACGTTTCTGTTGTAAGAGAACCGGTCCCTAAACGTCTCTGCTGTAAGAGAACCGGTCCCTAAACGTATCTGCTGTAAGAGAACCGGTCCCTAAACATCTCTGCTGTAAGAGCACCGGTCCCTAAATGTCTCTCCTGTAAGAGAACCGGTCCCTAAACATCTCTGCTGTAAGAGAACCGGTCCCTAAACGTCTCTGCTGTAAGAGAACCGGTCCCTAAACATCTCTGCTGTAAGAGCACCGGTCCTTAAACGACTCTCCTGTAAGGGAACCGGTCCATAAACGTCTCTGCTGTGAGAGAACCAGTCCATAAACGTCTCTGCTGTGAGAGAACCTGTCCCTAAACGTCTCTGCTCTGAGAGAACCGGTCCCTAAACGTTTCTCCTGTGAGTGAACCAGTCCCTAAACATCTCTGCTGTGAGAGAACCAGTCCTTAAACGTCTCTGCTGTGACAGAAGCAGTCCCTAAACATCCCTCCTGTGAGACAACAGGTCCCTAAACGTCTCTGTTGTAAGAGAACCAGTCCCTAAACGTCTCTCCAATAAGAGAACCGGTCCCTAAATGTCTCTGCTGTAAGAGAACCGGTCCCTAAACGTCTCTCCTGTGAGAGAACTGGTCCCTAAACGTGTCTGCTGTGAGAGAACCGGTCCCTAAACGTCTCTGCTGTGAGAGAACCGGTCCCTAAACGTCTCTCCTGTAAGAGAACCGGTCCCTAAACGTCTCTCCTGTAAGAGAACCGGTCCGTACATGACTCTGCTGTGAGAGAACCGGTCCCTAAACGTCTCTCCTCTGAGAGAACCTGTCCCTAAACGTCTCTGCTGTGAGAGAACCGGTCCCTAAACATTTCTCCTGTGAGAGAACCAGTCCCTAAACATCTCTGCTGTGAGAGAACCAGTCCTTAAACATCTCTGCTGTGACAGAAGCAGTCCCTAAACGTCTCTCCTGTGAGAGAACCGGTCCCTAAACATCTCTGCTGTGACAGAAGCAGTCCCTAAACGTCTCTCCTGTGAGAGAACCGGTCCCTAAACGTCTCTGCTGTGACAGAAGCAGTCCCTAAACGTCTCTGTTGTAAGAGAACCGGTCCCTAAACGTCTCTGCTGTAAGAGAACCGGTCCCTAAACATCTCTGCTGTAAGAGAACCGGTCCCTAAACGTCTCTGCTGTAAGAGAACCGGTCCCTAAACATCTCTGCTGTAAGAGCACCGGACCCTAAACGTCTCTCCTTTAAGAGAACCGGTCCCTAAACATCTCTGCTGTAAGAGAACCGGTCCCTAAACGTCTCTGCTGTAAGAGAACTGGTCCCTAAACGTCTCTGCTGTGAGACAACAGGTCCCTAAACGTCTCTGTTGTAAGAGAACCGGTCCCTAAACGTCTCTCCAATGAGAGAACCGGTCCCTAAACGTCTCTGCTGTAAGAGAACCGGTCCCTAAACGTCTCTCCTGTAAGAGAACCAGTCCCTAAACATCTCTGCTGTGAGAGAACCGGTCCCTAAACGTCTCTGCTGTGAGAGAACCGGTCCCTAAACGTCTCTGCTGTGAGAGAACCGGTTCCTATACGTCTCTGCTGTAAGAAAACCGGTCCCTAAACGTCTCTGCTGTGAGAGAACCAGACCCTAAACATCTCTGCTGTGAGAGAACCAGTCCTTAAACGTCTCTGCTGTGACAGAAGCAGTCCCTAAACGTCTCTCCTGTGAGAGAACCGGTCCCTAAACGTCTCTGCTGTGACAGAAGCAGTCCTTAAACGACTCTCCTGTGAGAGAACCGGTCCCTAAACATCTATGCTGTGACAGAAGCAGTCCCTAAACGTCTCTGCTGTAAGAGAACCGGTCCCTAAACGTCTCTGCTGTAAGAGCACCGGTCCCTAAACGTCTCTCCTGTAAGAGAACCGGTCCCTAAACATCTCTGCTGCAAGAGAACCGGTCCCTAAATGTCTCTCCTGTAAGAGAACCGGTCCCTAAACATCTCTGCTGCAAGAGAACAGGTCCCTAAATGTCTCTCCTGTAAGGGAACTGGTCCCTAAACGTCTCTGCTGTGAGACAACAGGTCCCTAAACGTCTCTGTTGTAAGATAACCGGTCCCTAAACGTCTCTCCAATGAGAGAACCGGTCCCTAAACGTCTCTGCTGTAAGAGAACCGGTCCCTAAACGTTTCTTCTGTGAGAGAACCAGTCCCTAAACATCTCTGCTGTGAGAGAACCAGTCCTTAAACGTCTCTGCTGTGACAGAAGCAGTCCCTAAACGTCTCTCCTGTGAGAGAACCGGTCCCTAAACGTCTCTGCTGTGAGAGAACCGGTCCCTAAACGTCTCTGCTGTGAGAGAACCGGTTCCTAAACGACTCTGCTGTAAGGAAACCGGTCCCTAAACGTCTCTGCTGTGAGAGAACCAGACCCTAAACATCTCTGCTGTGAGAGAACCAGTCCTTAAACGTCTCTGCTGTGACAGAAGCAGTCCCTAAACGTCTCTCCTGTGAGAGAACCGGTCCCTAAACATCTATGCTGTGACATAAGCAGTCCCTAAACGTCTCTGCTGTAAGAGAACCGGTCCCTAAACGTCTCTCCTGTAAGAGAACCGGTCCCTAAACATCTCTGCTGTAAGAGAACCGGTCCCTAAACGTCTCTGCTGTAAGAGAACTGGTCCCTAAACGTCTCTGCTGTGAGACAACAGGTCCCTAAACGTCTCTGTTGTAAGAGAACCGGTCCCTAAACGTCTCTCCAATGAGAGAACCGGTCCCTAAACGTCTCTGCTGTAAGAGAACCGGTCCCTAAACGTCTCTCCTGTAAGAGAACTGGTCCCTAAACGTGTCTGCTGTGAGAGAACCGGTCCCTAAACGTCTCTGCTGTGAGAGAACCGGTCCCTAAACGTCTCTCCTGTAAGAGAACCGGTCCGTACATGACTCTGCTGTGAGAGAACCGGTCCCTAAACATCTCTCCTCTGAGAGAACCTGTCCCTAAATGTCTCTGCTGTGAGAGAACCGGTCCCTAAACGTTTCTCCTGTGAGAGAACCAGTCCCTAAACATCTCTGCTGTGAGAGAACCAGTACTTAAACGTCTCTGCTGTGACAGAAGCAGTCCCTAAACGTCTCTCCTGTGAGAGAACCGGTCCCTAAACATCTCTGCTGTGACAGAAGCAGTCCCTAAACGTCTCTCCTGTGAGAGAACCGGTCCCTAAACTTCTCTGCTGTGAAAGAAGCAGTCCCTAAACGTCTCTGTTGTAAGAGAACCAGTCCCTAAACGTCTCTGCTGTAAGAGAACCGGTCCCTAAACATCTCTGCTGTAAGAGCACCGGTCCTTAAACGTCTCTCCTGTAAGGGAACCGGTCCATAAACGTCTCTGCTGTGAGAGAACCAGTCCATAAACGTCTCTGCTGTGAGAGAACCTGTCCCTAAACATCTCTGCTGTGAGAGAACCGGTCCCTAAACGTTGCTCCTGTGAGTGAACCAGTCCCTAAACATCTCTGCTGTGAGAGAACCAGTCCTTAAACGTCTCTGCTGTGACAGAAGCAGTCCCTAAACGTCCCTCCTGTGAGACAACAGGTCCCTAAACGACTCTGTTGTAAGAGAACCGGTCCCTAAACGTCTCTCCAATGAGAGAACCGGTCCCTAAACACCTCTGCTGTAAGAGAACCGGTCCCTAAACGTCTCTCCTGTAAGAGAACTGGTCCCTAAACGTGTCTGCTGTGAGAGAACCGGTCCCTAAACGTCTCTGCTGTGAGAGAACCGGTCCCTAAACGTCTCTCCTGTAAGAGAACCGGTCCGTACATGACTCTGCTGTGAGAGAACCGGTCCCTAAACGTCTCTCCTCTGAGAGAACCTGTCCCTAAACGTCTCTGCTGTGAGAGAACCGGTCCCTAAACGTTTCTCCTGTGAGAGAACCAGTCCCTAAACATCTCTGCTGTGAGAGAACCAGTCCTTAAACATCTCTGCTGTGACAGAAGCAGTCCCTAAACGTCTCTCCTGTGAGAGAAAAGGTCCCTAAACATCTCTGCTGTGACAGAAGCAGTCCCTAAACGTCTCTCCTGTGAGAGAACCGGTCCCTAAACGTCTCTGCTGTGACAGAAGCAGTCCCTAAACGTTTCTGTTGTAAGAGAACCGGTCCCTAAACGTCTCTGCTGTAAGAGAACCGGTCCCTAAACGTATCTGCTGTAAGAGAACCGGTCCCTAAACATCTCTGCTGTAAGAGCACCGGTCCCTAAATGTCTCTCCTGTAAGAGAACCGGTCCCTAAACATCTCTGCTGTAAGAGAACCGGTCCCTAAACGTCTCTGCTGTAAGAGAACCGGTCCCTAAACATCTCTGCTGTAAGAGCACCGGTCCTTAAACGACTCTCCTGTAAGGGAACCGGTCCATAAACGTCTCTGCTGTGAGAGAACCAGTCCATAAACGTCTCTGCTGTGAGAGAACCTGTCCCTAAACGTCTCTGCTCTGAGAGAACCGGTCCCTAAACGTTTCTCCTGTGAGTGAACCAGTCCCTAAACATCTCTGCTGTGAGAGAACCAGTCCTTAAACGTCTCTGCTGTGACAGAAGCAGTCCCTAAACATCCCTCCTGTGAGACAACAGGTCCCTAAACATCTCTGTTGTAAGAGAACCAGTCCCTAAACGTCTCTCCAATAAGAGAACCGGTCCCTAAATGTCTCTGCTGTAAGAGAACCGGTCCCTAAACGTCTCTCCTGTAAGAGAACTGGTCCCTAAACGTGTCTGCTGTGAGAGAACCGGTCCCTAAACGTCTTTGCTGTGAGAGAACCGGTCCCTAAACGTCTCTCCTGTAAGAGAACCGGTCCCTAAACGTCTCTCCTGTAAGAGAACCGGTCCGTACATGACTCTGCTGTGAGAGAACCGGTCCCTAAACGTCTCTCCTCTGAGAGAACCTGTCCCTAAACGTCTCTGCTGTGAGAGAACCGGTCCCTAAACATTTCTCCTGTGAGAGAACCAGTCCCTAAACATCTCTGCTGTGAGAGAACCAGTCCTTAAACATCTCTGCTGTGACAGAAGCAGTCCCTAAACGTCTCTCCTGTGAGAGAACCGGTCCCTAAACATCTCTGCTGTGACAGAAGCAGTCCCTAAACGTCTCTCCTGTGAGAGAACCGGTCCCTAAACGTCTCTGCTGTGACAGAAGCAGTCCCTAAACGTCTCTGTTGTAAGAGAACCGGTCCCTAAACGTCTCTGCTGTAAGAGAACCGGTCCCTAAACATCTCTGCTGTAAGAGAACCGGTCCCTAAACGTCTCTGCTGTAAGAGAACCGGTCCCTAAACATCTCTGCTGTAAGAGCACCGGACCCTAAACGTCTCTCCTTTAAGAGAACCGGTCCCTAAACATCTCTGCTGTAAGAGAACCGGTCCCTAAACGTCTCTGCTGTAAGAGAACTGGTCCCTAAACGTCTCTGCTGTGAGACAACAGGTCCCTAAACGTCTCTGTTGTAAGAGAACCGGTCCCTAAACGTCTCTCCAATGAGAGAACCGGTCCCTAAACGTCTCTGCTGTAAGAGAACCGGTCCCTAAACGTCTCTCCTGTAAGAGAACTGGTCCCTAAACGTGTCTGCTGTGAGAGAACCGGTCCCTAAACGTCTCTGCTGTGACAGAAGCAGTCCCTAAACGTCTCTGTTGTAAGAGAACCGGTCCCTAAACGTCTCTGCTGTAAGAGAACCGGTCCCTAAACATCTCTGCTGTGAGAGAACCGTTTCCTAAACGTCTCTCCTGTAAGAGAACCGGTCCGTACATGACTCTGCTGTGAGAGAACCGGTCCCTAAACATCTCTCCTCTGAGAGAACCTGTCCCTAAATGTCTCTGCTGTGAGAGAACCGGTCCCTAAACGTTTCTCCTGTGAGAGAACCAGTCCCTAAACATCTCTGCTGTGAGAGAACCAGTCCTTAAACGTCTCTGCTGTGACAGAAGCAGTCCCTAAACGTCTCTCCTGTGAGAGAACCGGTCCCTAAACATCTCTGCTGTGACAGAAGCAGTCCCTAAACGTCTCTCCTGTGATAGAACCGGTTCCTAAACGTCTCTGCTGTGACAGAAGCAGTCCCTAAACGTCTCTGTTGTAAGAGAACCGGTCCCTAAACGTCTCTGCTGTAAGAGAACCGGTCCCTAAACATCTCTGCTGTAAGAGCACCGGTCCTTAAACGTCTCTCCTGTAAGGGAACCGGTCCATAAACGTCTCTGCTGTGAGAGAACCAGTCCATAAACGTCTCTGCTGTGAGAGAACCTGTCCCTAAACATCTCTGCTGTGAGAGAACCGGTCCCTAAACGTTTCTCCTGTGAGTGAACCAGTCCCTAAACATCTCTGCTGTGAGAGAACCAGTCCTTAAACGTCTCTGCTGTGACAGAAGCAGTCCCTAAACGTCCCTCCTGTGAGACAACAGGTCCCTAAACGTCTCTGTTGTAAGAGAACCGGTCCCTAAACGTCTCTCCAATGAGAGAACCGGTCCCTAAACGCCTCTGCTGTAAGAGAACCGGTCCCTAAACATCTCTCCTGTAAGAGAACTGGTCCCTAAACGTGTCTGCTGTGAGAGAACCGGTCCCTAAACGTCTCTGCTGTGAGAGAACCGGTCCCTAAACGTCTCTCCTGTAAGAGAACCGGTCCGTACATGACTCTGCTGTGAGAGAACCGGTCCCTAAACGTCTCTCCTGTGAGAGAACCTGTCCCTAAACGTCTCTGCTGTGAGAGAACCGGTCCCTAAACGTTTCTCCTGTGAGAGAACCAGTCCCTAAACATCTCTGCTGTGAGAGAACCAGTCCTTAAACATCTCTGCTGTGACAGAAGCAGTCCCTAAACGTCTCTCCTGTGAGAGAACCGGTCCCTAAACATCTCTGCTGTGACAGAAGCAGTCCCTAAACGTTTCTGTTGTAAGAGAACCGGTCCCTAAACGTCTCTGCTGTGAGAGAACCGGTCCCTAAACATCTCTGCTGTAAGAGCACCGGTCCCTAAATGTCTCTCCTGTAAGAGAACCGGTCCCTAAACATCTCTGCTGTAAGAGAACCGGTCCCTAAACGTCTCTGCTGTAAGAGAACTGGTCCCTAAACGTCTCTGCTGTAAGAGAACCGGTCCCTAAACATCTCTGCTGTAAGAGCACCGGTCCTAAAACGACTCTCCTGTAAGGGAACCTGTCCATAAACGTCTCTGCTGTGAGAGAACCAGTCCATAAACGTCTCTGCTGTGAGAGAACCTGTCCCTAAACGTCTCTGCTCTGAGAAAACCGGTCCCTAAACGTTTCTCCTGTGAGTGAACCAGTCCCTAAACATCTCTGCTGTGAGAGAACCAGTCCTTAAACGTCTCTGCTGTGACAGAAGCAGTCCCTAAACATCCCTCCTGTGAGACAACAGGTCCCTAAACGTCTCTGTTGTAAGAGAACCGGTCCCTAAACGTCTCTCCAATGAGAGAACCGGTCCCTAAACGTCTCTGCTGTAAGAGAACCGGTTTCTAAACGTCTCTCCTGTAAGAGAACTGGTCCCTAAACGTGTCTGCTGTGAGAGAACCGGTCCCTAAACGTCTCTGCTGTGAGAGAACCGGTCCCTAAACATCTCTCCTGTAAGAGAACCGGTCCCTAAACGTCTCTCCTGTAAGAGAACCGGTCCGTACATGACTCTGCTGTGAGAGAACCGGTCCCTAAACGTCTCTCCTCTGAGAGAACCTGTCCCTA
Organism: Coregonus lavaretus; assembly: GCF_964263955.1. Lineage (NCBI taxonomy): Eukaryota > Metazoa > Chordata > Actinopteri > Salmoniformes > Salmonidae > Coregonus > Coregonus lavaretus. The sequence goes on from NW_028161895.1 coordinate 797,736, forward strand.
AACGTCTCTGCTGTGAGAGAACCGGTCCCTAAACGTTTCTCCTGTGAGAGAACCAGTCCCTAAACATCTCTGCTGTGAGAGAACCAGTCCTTAAACATCTCTGCTGTGACAGAAGCAGTCCCTAAACGTCTCTCCTGTGAGAGAACCGGTCCCTAAACATCTCTGCTGTGACAGAAGCAGTCCCTAAACGTCTCTCCTGTGAGAGAACCGGTCCCTAAACGTCTCTGCTGTGACAGAAGCAGTCCCTAAACGTCTCTGTTGTAAGAGAACCGGTCCCTAAACGTCTCTGCTGTAAGAGAACCGGTCCCTAAACATCTCTGCTGTAAGAGAACCGGTCCCTAAACGTCTCTGCTGTAAGAGAACCGGTCCCTAAACATCTCTGCTGTAAGAGCACCGGTCCCTAAACGTCTCTCCTTTAAGAGAACCGGTCCCTAAACATCTCTGCTGTAAGAGAACCGGTCCCTAAACGTCTCTGCTGTAAGAGAACTGGTCCCTAAACGTCTCTGCTGTGAGACAACAGGTCCCTAAACGTCTCTGTTGTAAGAGAACCGGTCCCTAAACGTCTCTCCAATGAGACAACCGGTCCCTAAATGTCTCTGCTGTAAGAGAACCGGTCCCTAAACGTCTCTCCTGTAAGAGAACTGGTCCCTAAACGTGTCTGCTGTGAGAGAACCGGTCCCTAAACGTCTCTGCTGTGACAGAAGCAGTCCCTAAACGTCCCTCCTGTGAGACAACAGGTCCCTAAACGTCTCTGTTGTAAGAGAACCGGTCCCTAAACGTCTCTCCAATGAGAGAACCGGTCCCTAAACGCCTCTGCTGTAAGAGAACCGGTCCCTAAACGTCTCTCCTGTAAGAGAACTGGTCCCTAAACGTGTCTGCTGTGAGAGAACCGGTCCCTAAACGTCTCTGCTGTGAGAGAACCGGTCCCTAAACGTCTCTCCTGTAAGAGAACCGGTCCGTATATTACTCTGCTGTGAGAGAACCGGTCCCTAAACGTCTCTCCTCTGAGAGAACCTGTCCCTAAACGTCTCTGCTGTGAGAGAACCGGTCCCTAAACGTTTCTCCTGTGAGAGAACCAGTCCCTAAACATCTCTGCTGTGAGAGAACCAGTCCTTAAACATCTCTGCTGTGACAGAAGCAGTCCCTAAACGTCTCTCCTGTGAGAGAACCGGTCCCTAAACATCTCTGCTGTGACAGAAGCAGTCCCTAAACGTCTCTCCTGTGAGAGAACCGGTCCCTAAACGTCTCTGCTGTAAGAGAACTGGTCCCTAAACATCTCTGCTGTAAGAGCACCGGTCCTTAAACGACTCTCCTGTAAGGGAACCGGTCCATAAACGTCTCTGCTGTGAGAGAACCAGTCCATAAACGTCTCTGCTGTGAGAGAACCTGTCCCTAAACGTCTCTGCTCTGAGAGAACCGGTCCCTAAACGTTTCTCCTGTGAGTGAACCAGTCCCTAAACATCTCTGCTGTGAGAGAACCAGTCCTTAAACATCTTTGCTGTGACAGAAGCAGTCCCTAAACGTCTCTCCTGTGAGAGAACCGGTCCCTAAACATCTCTGCTGTGACAGAAGCAGTCCCTAAACGTCTCTCCTGTGAGAGAACCGGTCCCTAAACGTCTCTGCTGTGACAGAAGCAGTCCCTAAACGTCTCTGTTGTAAGAGAACCGGTCCCTAAACGTCTCTGCTGTAAGAGAACCGGTCCCTAAACGTCTCTGCTGTAAGAGAACCGGTCCCTAAACATCTCTGCTGTAAGAGCACCGGTCCCTAAACGTCTCTCCTGTAAGAGAACCGGTCCCTAAACGTCTCTCCTGTAAGAGAACCGGTCCGTACATGACTCTGTTGTGAGAGAACTGGTCCCTAAACGTCTCTCCTCTGAGAGAACCTGTCCCTAAACGTCTCTGCTGTGAGAGAACCGGTCCCTAAACGTTTCTCCTGTGAGAGAACCAGTCCCTAAACATCTCTGCTGTGAGAGAACCAGTCCTTAAACATCTCTGCTGTGACAGAAGCAGTCCCTAAACGTCTCTCCTGTGAGAGAACCGGTCCCTAAACATCTCTGCTGTGACAGAAGCAGTCCCTAAACGTCTCTCCTGTGAGAGAACCGGTCCCTAAACGTCTCTGCTGTGACAGAAGCAGTCCCTAAACGTCTCTGTTGTAAGAGAACCGGTCCCTAAACGTCTCTGCTGTAAGAGAACCGGTCCCTAAACATCTCTGCTGTAAGAGAACCGGTCCCTAAACGTCTCTGCTGTAAGAGAACCGGTCCCTAAACATCTCTGCTGTAAGAGCACCGGTCCCTAAACGTCTCTCCTTTAAGAGAACCGGTCCCTAAACATCTCTGCTGTAAGAGAACCGGTCCCTAAACGTCTCTGCTGTAAGAGAACTGGTCCCTAAACGTCTCTGCTGTGAGACAACAGGTCCCTAAACGTCTCTGTTGTAAGAGAACCGGTCCCTAAACGTCTCTCCAATGAGAGAACCGGTCCCTAAACGTCTCTGCTGTAAGAGAACCGGTCCCTAAACGTCTCTCCTGTAAGAGAACTGGTCCCTAAACGTGTCTGCTATGAGAGAACCGGTCCCTAAACGTCTCTGCTGTGAGAGAACCGGTCCCTAAACGTCTCTCCTGTAAGAGAACCGGTCCGTACATGACTCTGCTGTGAGAGAACCGGTCCCTAAACGTCTCTCCTCTGAGAGAACCTGTCCCTAAACGTCTCTGCTGTGAGAGAACCGGTCCCTAAACGTTTCTCCTGTGAGAGAACCAGTCCATAAACTTCTCTGCTGTAAGATAACCGGTCACTAAACGTCTCTCCTGTGAGAGAACCGGTCCCTAAACATGTCTTCGGTAAGATAACCGGTCCCTAAACGTCTCTGCTGTGAGTGAACCGGTCCCTAAACGTCACTGCTGTAAGAGAACCAGTCCCTAAACGTCTGCTGTAAGAGAACCGGTCCCTAAACGTCTCTGCTGTAAGGGAACCGGTCCCTAAACGTCTCTGCTGTGAGAGAACCAGTCCATAAACGTCTCTGCTGTGAGAGAACCTGTCCCTAAACGTCTCTGCTGTGAGAGAACCGGTCCCTAAACGTTTCTCTTGTGAGTGAACCAGTCCCTAAACATCTCTGCTGTGAGAGAACAAGTCCTTAAACGTCTCTGCTGTGACAGAAGCAGTCCCTAAACGTCCCTCCTGTGAGAGAACCGGTCCCTAAACGTCTCTGCTTTGGCAGAAGCAGTCCCTAAACGTCTCTGATGTGAGAGAACCGGTCCCTAAACATGTCTTCGGTAAGAGAACTGGTCCCTAAACGTCTCTGCTGTGAGAGAACCTGTCCCTAAACGTCTCTGCTGTGAGAGAACCGGTCCCTAAACGTTTCTCCTGTGAGTGAACCAGTCCCTAAACATCTCTGCTGTGAGAGAACCAGTCCTTAAACATCTCTGCTGTGACAGAAGCAGTCCCTAAACGTCCCTCCTGTGAGAGAACCTGTCCCTAAACGTCTCTGCTGTGGCAGAAGCAGTCCCTAAACGTCTCTGATGTGAGAGAACCGGTCCCTAAACATGTCTTCGGTAAGAGAACTGGTCCCTAAACGTGTCTGCTGTGAGAGAACCTGTCCCTAAACTTCTCTGCTGTAAGATAACCAGTCACTAAACGTCTCTGCTGTGAGAGAACCGGTCCCTAAACGTCTCTCCTGTAAGAGAACCGGTCCCTAAACGTCTCTGCTGTGAGAGAACCAGTCCCTAAACGTTTCTCCTGTGAGTGAACCAGTCCATAAACATCTCTGCTGTGAGAGAACCAGTCCTTAAACGTCTCTGCTGTGACAGAAGCAGTCCCTAAACGTCTCTCCTGTGAGAGAACCGGTCCCTAAACGTCTCTGCTGTGACAGAAGCAGTCCCTAAACGTCTCTCCTGTGAGAGAACCGGTCCCTAAACGTCTCTGCTGTGACAGAAGCAGTCCCTAAACGTCTCTGTTGTATGAGAACCGGTCCCTAAACGTCTCTGCTGTAAGAGAACCGGTCCCTAAACATCTCTGCTGTAAGAGCACCGGTCCTTAAACGTCTCTCCTGTAAGGGAACCGGTCCCTAAACGTCTCTGCTGTGAGAGAACCAGTCCATAAACGTCTCTGCTGTGAGAGAACCTGTCCCTAAACGTCTCTGCTGTGAGAGAACCGGTCCCTAAACGTTTCTCCTGTGAGTGAACCAGTCCCTAAACATCTCTGCTGTGAGAGAACAAGTCCTTAAACGTCTCTGCTGTGACAGAAGCAGTCCCTAAACGTCCCTCCTGTGAGAGAACCGGTCCCTAAACGTCTCTGCTGTGGCAGAAGCAGTCCCTAAACGTCTCTGATGTGAGAGAACCGGTCCCTAAACATGTCTTCGGTAAGAGAACTGGTCCCTAAACGTCTCTGCTGTGAGAGAACCTGTCCCTAAACGTCTCTGCTGTGAGAGAACCGGTCCCTAAACGTTTCTCCTGTGAGTGAACCAGTCCCTAAACATCTCTGCTGTGAGAGAACCAGTCCTTAAACGTCTCTGCTGTGACAGAAGCAGTCCCTAAACGTCCCTCCTGTGAGAGAACCGGTCCCTAAACGTCTCTGCTGTGGCAGAAGCTGTCCCTAAACGTCTCTGATGTGAGAGAACCGGTCCCTAAACATGTCTTCGGTAAGAGAACTGGTCCCTAAACGTGTCTGCTGTGAGAGAACCTGTCCCTAAACTTCTCTGCTGTAAGATAACCGGTCACTAAACGTCTCTCCTGTGAGAGAACCGGTCCCTAAACATGTCTTCGGTAAGATAACCGGTCCCTAAACGTCTCTGCTGTGAGTGAACAGGTCCCTAAACGTCACTGCTGTAAGAGAACCAGTCCCTAAACGTCTGCTGTAAGAGAACCGGTCCCTAAACGTCTCTGCTGTAAGAGAACCAGTCACTAAACGTCTCTGCTGTGAGAGAACCGGTCCCTAAACGTCTCTCCTGTAAGAGAACCGGTCCCTAAACGTCTCTGCTGTGAGAGAACCAGTCCCTAAACGTCTCTGCTGTGAGAGAACCTGTCCCTAAACATCTCTACTGTGAGAGAACCAGTCCCTAAACGTTTCTCCTGTGAGTGAACCAGTCCCTAAACATCTCTGCTGTGAGAGAACCAGTCCTTAAACGCCTCTGCTGTGACAGAAGCAGTCCCTAAACGTCTCTCCTGTGAGAGAACCGGTCCCTAAACGTCTCTGCTGTGACAGAAGCAGTCCCTAAACATCTCTCCTGTGAGAGAACCGGTCCCTAAACGTCTCTGCTGTGACAGAAGCAGTCCCTAAACGTCTCTGTTGTATGAGAACCGGTCCCTAAACGTCTCTGCTGTAAGAGAACCGGTCCCTAAACATCTCTGCTGTAAGAGCACCGGTCCTTAAACGTCTCTCCTGTAAGGGAACCGGTCCCTAAACGTCTCTGCTGTGAGAGAACCAGTCCATAAACGTCTCTGCTGTGAGAGAACCTGTCCCTAAACGTCTCTGCTGTGAGAGAACCGGTCCCTAAACGTTTCTCCTGTGAGTGAACCAGTCCCTAAACATCTCTGCTGTGAGAGAACCAGTCCTTAAACGTCTCTGCTGTGACAGAAGCAGTCCCTAAACGTCCCTCCTGTGAGAGAACCGGTCCTTAAACGTCTCTGCTGTGGCAGAAGCTGTCCCTAAACGTCTCTGATGTGAGAGAACCGGTCCCTAAACATGTCTTCGGTAAGAGAACTGGTCCCTAAACGTGTCTGCTGTGAGAGAACCTGTCCCTAAACTTCTCTGCTGTAAGATAACCGGTCACTAAACGTCTCTCCTGTGAGAGAACCGGTCCCTAAACATGTCTTTGGTAAGATAACCGGTCCCTAAACGTCTCTGCTGTGAGTGAACCGGTCCCTAAACGTCACTGCTGTAAGAGAACCAGTCCCTAAACGTCTGCTGTATGAGAACCGGTCCCTAAACGTCTCTGCTGTAAGAGAACCAGTCACTAAATGTCTCTGCTGTGAGAGAACCGGTCCCTAAACGTCTCTCCTGTAAGAGAACCGGTCCCTAAACGTCTCTGCTGTGAGAGAACCAGTCCCTAAACGTCTCTGCTGTGAGAGAACCTGTCCCTAAACATCTCTGCTGTGAGAGAACCAGTCCCTAAACGTTTCTCCTGTGAGTGAACCAGTCCCTAAACATCTCTGCTGTGAGAGAACCAGTCCTTAAACGTCTCTGCTGTGACAGAAGCAGTCCCTAAACGTCTCTCCTGTGAGAGAACCGGTCCCTAAACGTCTCTGCTGTGACAGAAGCAGTCCCTAAACGTCTCTCCTGTGAGAGAACCGGTCCCTAAACGTCTCTGCTGTGACAGAAGCAGTCCCTAAACGTCTCTGTTGTATGAGAACCGGTCCCTAAACGTCTCTGCTGTAAGAGAACCGGTCCCTAAACATCTCTGCTGTAAGAGCACCGGTCCTTAAACGTCTCTCCTGTAAGGGAACCGGTCCCTAAACGTCTCTGCTGTGAGAGAACCAGTCCATAAACGTCTCTGCTGTGAGAGATCCTGTCCCTAAACGTCTCTGCTGTGAGAGAACCGGTCCCTAAACGTCTCTCCTGTAAGAGAACCGGTCCCTAAACGTCTCTGCTGTGAGAGAACCAGTCCCTAAACGTCTCTGCTGTGAGAGAACCTGTCCCTAAACATCTCTACTGTGAGAGAACCAGTCCCTAAACGTTTCTCCTGTGAGTGAACCAGTCCCTAAACATCTCTGCTGTGAGAGAACCAGTCCTTAAACGCCTCTGCTGTGACAGAAGCAGTCCCTAAACGTCTCTCCTGTGAGAGAACCGGTCCCTAAACGTCTCTGCTGTGACAGAAGCAGTCCCTAAACGTCTCTCCTGTGAGAGAACCGGTCCCTAAACGTCTCTGCTGTGACAGAAGCAGTCCCTAAACGTCTCTGTTGTATGAGAACCGGTCCCTAAACGTCTCTGCTGTAAGAGAACCGGTCCCTAAACATCTCTGCTGTAAGAGCACCGGTCCTTAAACGTCTCTCCTGTAAGGGAACCGGTCCCTAAACGTCTCTGCTGTGAGAGAACCAGTCCATAAACGTCTCTGCTGTGAGAGAACCTGTCCCTAAACGTCTCTGCTGTGAGAGAACCGGTCCCTAAACGTTTCTCCTGTGAGTGAACCAGTCCCTAAACATCTCTGCTGTGAGAGAACCAGTCCTTAAACGTCTCTGCTGTGACAGAAGCAGTCCCTAAACGTCCCTCCTGTGAGAGAACCGGTCCTTAAACGTCTCTGCTGTGGCAGAAGCTGTCCCTAAACGTCTCTGATGTGAGAGAACCGGTCCCTAAACATGTCTTCGGTAAGAGAACTGGTCCCTAAACGTGTCTGCTGTGAGAGAACCTGTCCCTAAACTTCTCTGCTGTAAGATAACCGGTCACTAAACGTCTCTCCTGTGAGAGAACCGGTCCCTAAACATGTCTTTGGTAAGATAACCGGTCCCTAAACGTCTCTGCTGTGAGTGAACCGGTCCCTAAACATGTCTTCGGTAAGAGAACTGGTCCCTAAACGTCTCTGCTGTGAGAGAACCTGTCCCTAAACGTCTCTGCTGTGAGAGAACCGGTCCCTAAACGTTTCTCCTGTGAGTGAACCAGTCCCTAAACATCTCTGCTGTGAGAGAACCAGTCCTTAAACGTCTCTGCTGTGACAGAAGCAGTCCCTAAACGTCCCTCCTAAGAGAGAACCGGTCCCTAAACGTCTCTGCTGTGGCAGAAGCTGTCCCTAAACGTCTCTGATGTGAGAGAACCGGTCCCTAAACATGTCTTCGGTAAGAGAACTGGTCCCTAAACGTGTCTGCTATGAGAGAACCTGTCCCTAAACTTCTCTGCTGTAAGATAACCGGTCACTAAACGTCTCTCCTGTGAGAGAACCGGTCCCTAAACATGTCTTCGGTAAGATAACCGGTCCCTAAACGTCTCTGCTGTTAGTGAACCGGTCCCTAAACGTCACTGCTGTAAGAGAACCAGTCCCTAAACGTCTGCTGTAAGAGAACCGGTCCCTAAACGTCTCTGCTGTAAGAGAACCAGTCACTAAACGTCTCTGCTGTGAGAGAACCGGTCCCTAAACGTCTCTCCTGTAAGAGAACCGGTCCCTAAACGTCTCTGCTGTGAGAGAACCAGTCCCTAAACGTCTCTGCTGTGAGAGAACCTGTCCCTAAACGTCTCTGCTGTGAGAGAACCAGTCCCTAAACGTTTCTCCTGTGAGTGAACCAGTCCCTAAACATCTCTGCTGTGAGAGAACCAGTCCTTAAACGTCTCTGCTGTGACAGAAGCAGTCCCTAAACGTCTCTCCTGTGAGAAAACCGGTCCCTAAACGTCTCTGCTGTGACAGAAGCAGTCCCTAAACGTCTCTCCTGTGAGTGAACCGGTCCCTAAACGTCTCTGCTGTGACAGAAGCAGTCCCTAAACGTCTCTGTTGTTTGAGAACCGGTCCCTAAACGTCTCTGCTGTAAGAGAACCGGTCCCTAAACATCTCTGCTGTAAGAGCACCGGTCCTTAAACGTCTCTCCTGTAAGGGAACCGGTCCCTAAACGTCTCTGCTGTGAGAGAACCAGTCCATAAACGTCTCTGCTGTGAGAGAACCTGTCCCTAAACGTCTCTGCTGTGAGAGAACCGGTCCCTAAACGTTTCTCCTGTGAGTGAACCAGTCCCTAAACATCTCTGCTGTGAGAGAACAAGTCCTTAAACGTCTCTGCTGTGACAGAAGCAGTCCCTAAACGTCCCTCCTGTGAGAGAACCGGTCCCTAAACGTCTCTGCTGTGGCAGAAGCAGTCCCTAAACGTCTCTGATGTGAGAGAACCGGTCCCTAAACATGTCTTTGGTAAGAGAACTGGTCCCTAAACGTGTCTGCTGTGAGAGAACCTGTCCCTAAACGTCTCTGCTGTAAGATAACCGGTCACTAAACGTCTCTCCTGTGAGAGAACCGGTCCCTAAACATGTCTTCGGTAAGAGAACTGGTCCCTAAACGTGTCTGCTGTGAGAGAACCTGTCCCTAAACGTCTCTGCTGTAAGATAACCGGTCCCTAAACGTCTCTGCTGTGAGTGAACCGTTCCCTAAACGTCACTGCTGTAAGAGAACCAGTCCCTAAACGTCTGCTGTAAGAGAACCGGTCCCTAAACGTCTTTGCTGTAAGAGATCCGATCCTTAAATATCTCACCTGTAAGAGAACCGGTCCCTAAACGTCTCTGCTGTAAGAGAACCAGTCCCTAAACGTCTCTGCTGTGAGAGAACCTGTCCCTAAACGTCACTGCTGTAAGAGAACCAGTCCCTAAACGTCTGCTGTAAGAGAACCGGTCCCTAAACGTCTCTGCTGTAAGAGAACCAGTCACTAAACGTCTCTGCTGTGAGAGAACCGGTCCCTAAACGTCTCTCCTGTAAGAGAACCGGTCCCTAAACGTCTCTGCTGTGAGAGAACCAGTCCCTAAACGTCTCTGCTGTGAGAGAACCTGTCCCTAAACGTCTCTGCTGTGAGAGAACCAGTCCCTAAACGTTTCTCCTGTGAGTGAACCAGTCCCTAAACATCTCTGCTGTGAGAGAACCAGTCCTTAAACGTCTCTGCTGTGACAGAAGCAGTCCCTAAACGTCTCTCCTGTGAGAGAACCGGTCCCTAAACGTCTCTGCTGTGACAGAAGCAGTCCCTAAACGTCTCTCCTGTGAGAGAACCGGTCCCTAAACGTCTCTGCTGTGAGAGAAGCAGTCCCTAAACGTCTCTGTTGTATGAGAACCGGTCCCTAAACGTCTCTGCTGTAAGAGAACCGGACCCTTAACATCTCTGCTGTAAGAGCACCGGTCCTTAAACGTCTCTCCTGTAAGGGAACCGGTCCCTAAACGTCTCTGCTGTGAGAGAACCAGTCCATAAACGTCTCTGCTGTGAGAGAACCTGTCCCTAAACGTCTCTGCTGTGAGAGAACCGGTCCCTAAACGTTTCTCCTGTGAGTGAACCAGTCCCTAAACATCTCTGCTGTGAGAGAACAAGTCCTTAAACGTCTCTGCTGTGACAGAAGCAGTCCCTAAACGTCCCTCCTGTGAGAGAACCGGTCCCTAAACGTCTCTGCTGTGGCAGAAGCAGTCCCTAAACGTCTCTGATGTGAGAGAACCGGTCCCTAAACATGTCTTCGGTAAGAGAACTGGTCCCTAAACGTGTCTGCTGTGAGAGAACCTGTCCCTAAACGTCTCTGCTGTAAGATAACCGGTCACTAAACGTCTCTCCTGTGAGAGAACCGGTCCCTAAACATGTCTTCGGTAAGAGAACTGGTCCCTAAACGTGTCTGCTGTGAGAGAACCTGTCCCTAAACGTCTCTGCTGTAAGATAACCGGTCCCTAAACGTCTCTGCTGTGAGTGAACCGGTCCCTAAACGTCACTGCTGTAAGAGAACCAGTCCCTAAACGTCTGCTGTAAGAGAACCGGTCCCTAAACGTCTTTGCTGTAAGAGATCCGGTCCTTAAATATCTCAGCTGTAAGAGAACCGGTCCCTAAACGTCTCTGCTGTAAGAGAACCAGTCCCTAAACGTCTCTGCTGTGAGAGAACCTGTTCCTAAACGTCACTGCTGTAAGAGAACCAGTCCCTAAACGTCTGCTGTAAGAGAACCGGTCCCTAAACGTCTCTGCTGTAAGAGAACCAGTCACTAAACGTCTCTGCTGTGAGAGAACCGGTCCCTAAACGTCTCTCCTGTAAGAGAACCGGTCCCTAAACGTCTCTGCTGTGAGAGAACCAGTCCCTAAACGTCTCTGCTGTGAGAGAACCTGTCCCTAAACGTCTCTGCTGTGAGAGAACCAGTCCCTAAACGTTTCTCCTGTGAGTGAACCAGTCCCTAAACATCTCTGCTGTGAGAGAACCAGTCCTTAAACGTCTCTGCTGTGACAGAAGCAGTCCCTAAACGTCTCTCCTGTGAGAGAACCGGTCCCTAAACGTCTCTGCTGTGACAGAAGCAGTCCCTAAACGTCTCTCCTGTGAGAGAACCGGTCCCTAAACGTCTCTGCTGTGACAGAAGCAGTCCTTAAACGTCTCTGTTGTATGAGAACCGGTCCCTAAACGTGTCTGCTGTAAGAGAACCGGACCCTAAACATCTCTGCTGTAAGAGCACCGGTCCTTAAACGTCTCTCCTGTAAGGGAACCGGTCCCTAAACGTCTCTGCTGTGAGAGAACCAGTCCATAAACGTCTCTGCTGTGAGAGAACCTGTCCCTTAAACGTCTCTGCTGTGAGAGAACCGGTCCCTAAACGTTTCTCCTGTGAGTGAACCAGTCCCTAAACATCTCTGCTGTGAGAGAACAAGTCCTTAAACGTCTCTGCTGTGACAGAAGCAGTCCCTAAACGTCCCTCCTGTGAGAGAACCGGTCCCTAAACGTCTCTGCTGTGGCAGAAGCAGTCCCTAAACGTCTCTGATGTGAGAGAACCGGTCCCTAAACATGTCTTCGGTAAGAGAACTGGTCCCTAAACGTCTCTGCTGTGAGAGAACCTGTCCCTAAACGTCTCTGCTGTGAGAGAACCGGTCCCTAAACGTTTCTCCTGTGAGTGAACCAGTCCCTAAACATCTCTGCTGTGAGAGAACCAGTCCTTAAACGTCTCTGCTGTGACAGAAGCAGTCCCTAAACGTCCCTCCTGTGAGAGAACCGGTCCCTAAACGTCTCTGCTGTGGCAGAAGCTGTCCCTAAACGTCTCTGCTGTGGCAGAAGCTGTCCCTAAACGTCTCTGATGTGAGAGAACCGGTCCCTAAACATGTCTTCGGTAAGAGAACTGGTCCCTAAACGTGTCTGCTGTGAGAGAACCTGTCCCTAAACTTCTCTGCTGTAAGATAACCGATCACTAAACGTCTCTCCTGTGAGAGAACCGGTCCCTAAACATGTCTTCGGTAAGATAACCGGTCCCTAAACGTCTCTGCTGTGAGTGAACTTGTCCCTAAACGTCACTGCTGTAAGAGAACCAGTCCCTAAACGTCTGCTGTAAGAGAACCGGTCCCTAAACGTCTCTGCTGTAAGAGAACCAGTCACTAAACGTCTCTGCTGTGAGAGAACCGGTCCCTAAACGTCTCTCCTGTAAGAGAACCGGTCCCTAAACGTCTCTGCTGTGAGAGAACCAGTCCCTAAACGTCTCTGCTGTGAGAGAACCTGTCCCTAAACGTCTCTGCTGTGAGAGAACCAGTCCCTAAACGTTTCTCCTGTGAGTGAACCAGTCCCTAAACATCTCTGCTGTGAGAGAACCAGTCCTTAAACGTCTCTGCTGTGACAGAAGCAGTCCCTAAACGTCTCTCCTGTGAGAGAACCGGTCCCTAAACGTCTCTGCTGTGACAGAAGCAGTCCCTAAACGTCTCTCCTGTGAGAGAACCGGTCCCTAAACGTCTCTGCTGTGACAGAAGCAGTCCCTAAACGTCTCTGTTGTTTGAGAACCGGTCCCTAAACGTCTCTGCTGTAAGAGAACCGGTCCCTAAACATCTCTGCTGTAAGAGCACCGGTCCTTAAACGTCTCTCCTGTAAGGGAACCGGTCCCTAAACGTCTCTGCTGTGAGAGAACCAGTCCATAAACGTCTCTGCTGTGAGAGAACCTGTCCCTAAACGTCTCTGCTGTGAGAGAACCGGTCCCTAAACGTTTCTCCTGTGAGTGTACCAGTCCCTAAACATCTCTGCTGTGAGAGAACAAGTCCTTAAACGTCTCTGCTGTGACAGAAGCAGTCCCTAAACGTCCCTCCTGTGAGAGAACCGGTCCCTAAACGTCTCTGCTGTGGCAGAAGCAGTCCCTAAACGTCTCTGATGTGAGAGAACCGGTCCCTAAACATGTCTTCGGTAAGAGAACTGGTCCCTAAACGTGTCTGCTGTGAGAGAACCTGTCCCTAAACGTCTCTGCTGTAAGATAACCGGTCACTAAACGTCTCTCCTGTGAGAGAACCGGTCCCTAAACATGTCTTCGGTAAGAGAACTGGTCCCTAAACGTGTCTGCTGTGAGAGAACCTGTCCCTAAACGTCTCTGCTGTAAGATAACCGGTCCCTAAACGTCTCTGCTGTGAGAGAACCAGTCCCTAAACGTCTCTGCTGTGAGAGAACCTGTCCCTAAACGTCTCTGCTGTGAGAGAACCAGTCCCTAAACGTTTCTCCTGTGAGTGAACCAGTCCCTAAACATCTCTGCTGTGAGAGAACCAGTCCTTAAACGTCTCTGCTGTGACAGAAGCAGTCCCTAAACGTCTCTCCTGTGAGAGAACCGGTCCCTAAACGTCTCTGCTGTGACAGAAGCAGTCCCTAAACGTCTCTCCTGTGAGAGAACCGGTCCCTAAACGTCTCTGCTGTGACAGAAGCAGTCCCTAAACGTCTCTGTTGTATGAGAACCGGTCCCTAAACGTCTCTGCTGTAAGAGAACCGGTCCCTAAACATCTCTGCTGTAAGAGCACCGGTCCTTAAACGTCTCTCCTGTAAGGAAACCGGTCCCTAAACGTCTCTGCTGTGAGAGAACCAGTCCATAAACGTCTCTGCTGTGAGAGAACCTGTCCCTAAACGTCTCTGCTGTGAGAGAACCGGTCCCTAAACGTTTCTCCTGTGAGTGAACCAGTCCCTAAACATCTCTGCTGTGAGAGAACAAGTCCTTAAACGTCTCTGCTGTGACAGAAGCAGTCCCTAAACGTCCCTCCTGTGAGAGAACCGGTCCCTAAACGTCTCTGCTGTGGCAGAAGCAGTCCCTAAACGTCTCTGATGTGAGAGAACCGGTCCCTAAACATGTCTTCGGTAAGAGAACTGGTCCCTAAACGTCTCTGCTGTGGCAGAAGCAGTCCCTAAACGTCTCTGATGTGAGAGAACCGGTCCCTAAACATGTCTTCGGTAAGAGAACTGGTCCCTAAACGTCTCTGCTGTGAGAGAACCTGTCCCTAAACGTCTCTGCTGTGAGAGAACCGGTCCCTAAACGTTTCTCCTGTGAGTGAACCAGTCCCTAAACATCTCTGCTGTGAGAGAACCAGTCCTTAAACGTCTCTGCTGTGACAGAAGCAGTCCCTAAACGTCCCTCCTGTGAGAGAACCGGTCCCTAAACGTCTCTGCTGTGGCAGAAGCTGTCCCTAAACGTCTCTGATGTGAGAGAACCGGTCCCTAAACATGTCTTTGGTGAGAGAACTGGTCCCTAAACGTGTCTGCTGTGAGAGAACCTGTCCCTAAACTTCTCTGCTGTAAGATAACCGGTCACTAAACGTCTCTCCTGTGAGAGAACCGGTCCCTAAACATGTCTTCGGTAAGATAACCGGTCCCTAAACGTCTCTGCTGTGAGTGAACCGGTCCCTAAACGTCACTGCTGTAAGAGAACCAGTCCCTAAACGTCTGCTGTAAGAGAGCCGGTCCCTAAACGTCTCTGCTGTAAGAGAACCAGTCACTAAACGTCTCTGCTGTGAGAGAACCGGTCCCTAAACGTCTCTCCTGTAAGAGAACCGGTCCCTAAACGTCTCTGCTGTGAGAGAACCAGTCCCTAAACGTCTCTGCTGTGAGAGAACCTGTCCCTAAACGTCTCTGCTGTGAGAGAACCAGTCCCTAAACGTTTCTCCTGTGAGTGAACCAGTCCCTAAACATCTCTGCTGTGAGAGAACCAGTCCTTAAATGTCTCTGCTGTGACAGAAGCAGTCCCTAAACGTCTCTCCTGTGAGAGAACCGGTCCCTAAACGTCTCTGCTGTGACAGAAGCAGTCCCTAAACGTCTCTCCTGTGAGTGAACCGGTCCCTAAACGTCTCTGCTGTGACAGAAGCAGTCCCTAAACGTCTCTGTTGTTTGAGAACCGGTCCCTAAACGTCTCTGCTGTAAGAGAACCGGTCCCTAAACATCTCTGCTGTAAGAGCACCGTTCCTTAAACGTCTCTCCTGTAAGGGAACTGGTCCCTAAACGTCTCTGCTGTGAGAGAACCAGTCCATAAACGTCTCTGCTGTGAGAGAACCTGTCCCTAAACGTCTCTGCTGTGAGAGAACCGGTCCCTAAACGTTTCTCCTGTGAGTGAACCAGTCCCTAAACATCTCTGCTGTGAGAGAACAAGTCCTTAAACGTCTCTGCTGTGACAGAAGCAGTCCCTAAACGTCCCTCCTGTGAGAGAACCGGTCCCTAAACGTCTCTGCTGTGGCAGAAGCAGTCCCTAAACGTCTCTGATGTGAGAGAACCGGTCCCTAAACATGTCTTCGGTAAGAGAACTGGTCCCTAAACGTGTCTGCTGTGAGAGAACCTGTCCCTAAACGTCTCTGCTGTAAGATAACCGGTCACTAAACGTCTCTCCTGTGAGAGAACCGGTCCCTAAACATGTCTTCGGTAAGAGAACTGGTCCCTAAACGTGTCTGCTGTGAGAGAACCTGTCCCTAAACGTCTCTGCTGTAAGATAACCGGTCCCTAAACGTCTCTGCTGTGAGTGAACCGGTCCCTAAACGTCACTGCTGTAAGAGAACCAGTCCCTAAACGTCTGCTGTAAGAGAACCGGTCCCTAAACGTCTTTGCTGTAAGAGATCCGGTCCTTAAATATCTCAGCTGTAAGAGAACCGGTCCCTAAACGTCTCTGCTGTAAGAGAACCAGTCCCTAAACGTCTCTGCTGTGAGAGAACCTGTCCCTAAACGTCACTGCTGTAAGAGAACCAGTCCCTAAACGTCTGCTGTAAGAGAACCAGTCCCTAAACGTCTCTGCTGTAAGAGAACCAGTCACTAAACGTCTCTGCTGTGAGAGAACCGGTCCCTAAACGTCTCTCCTGTAAGAGAACCGGTCCCTAAACGTCTCTGCTGTGAGAGAACCAGTCCCTAAACGTCTCTGCTGTGAGAGAACCTGTCCCTAAACGTCTCTGCTGTGAGAGAACCAGTCCCTAAACGTTTCTCCTGTGAGTGAACCAGTCCCTAAACATCTCTGCTGTGAGAGAACCAGTCCTTAAACGTCTCTGCTGTGACAGAAGCAGTCCCTAAACGTCTCTCCTGTGAGAGAACCGGTCCCTAAACGTCTCTGCTGTGACAGAAGCAGTCCCTAAACGTCTCTCCTGTGAGAGAACCGGTCCCTAAACGTCTCTGCTGTGACAGAAGCAGTCCCTAAACGTCTCTGTTGTTTGAGAACCGGTCCCTAAACGTCTCTGCTGTAAGAGAACCGGTCCCTAAACATCTCTGCTGTAAGAGCACCGGTCCTTAAACGTCTCTCCTGTAAGGGAACCGGTCCCTAAACGTCTCTGCTGTGAGAGAACCAGTCCATAAACGTCTCTGCTGTGAGAGAACCTGTCCCTAAACGTCTCTGCTGTGAGAGAACCGGTCCCTAAACGTTTCTCCTGTGAGTGTACCAGTCCCTAAACATCTCTGCTGTGAGAGAACAAGTCCTTAAACGTCTCTGCTGTGACAGAAGCAGTCCCTAAACGTCCCTCCTGTGAGAGAACCGGTCCCTAAACGTCTCTGCTGTGGCAGAAGCAGTCCCTAAACGTCTCTGATGTGAGAGAACCGGTCCCTAAACATGTCTTCGGTAAGAGAACTGGTCCCTAAACGTGTCTGCTGTGAGAGAACCTGTCCCTAAACGTCTCTGCTGTAAGATAACCGGTCACTAAACGTCTCTCCTGTGAGAGAACCGGTCCCTAAACATGTCTTCGGTAAGAGAACTGGTCCCTAAACGTGTCTGCTGTGAGAGAACCTGTCCCTAAACGTCTCTGCTGTAAGATAACCGGTCCCTAAACGTCTCTGCTGTGAGAGAACCAGTCCCTAAACGTCTCTGCTGTGAGAGAACCTGTCCCTAAACGTCTCTGCTGTGAGAGAACCAGTCCCTAAACGTTTCTCCTGTGAGTGAACCAGTCCCTAAACATCTCTGCTGTGAGAGAACCAGTCCTTAAACGTCTCTGCTGTGACAGAAGCAGTCCCTAAACGTCTCTCCTGTGAGAGAACCGGTCCCTAAACGTCTCTGCTGTGACAGAAGCAGTCCCTAAACGTCTCTCCTGTGAGAGAACCGGTCCCTAAACGTCTCTGCTGTGACAGAAGCAGTCCCTAAACGTCTCTGTTGTATGAGAACCGGTCCCTAAACGTCTCTGCTGTAAGAGAACCGGTCCCTAAACATCTCTGCTGTAAGAGCACCGGTCCTTAAACGTCTCTCCTGTAAGGAAACCGGTCCCTAAACGTCTCTGCTGTGAGAGAACCAGTCCATAAACGTCTCTGCTGTGAGAGAACCTGTCCCTAAACGTCTCTGCTGTGAGAGAACCGGTCCCTAAACGTTTCTCCTGTGAGTGAACCAGTCCCTAAACATCTCTGCTGTGAGAGAACAAGTCCTTAAACGTCTCTGCTGTGACAGAAGCAGTCCCTAAACGTCCCTCCTGTGAGAGAACCGGTCCCTAAACGTCTCTGCTGTGGCAGAAGCAGTCCCTAAACGTCTCTGATGTGAGAGAACCGGTCCCTAAACATGTCTTCGGTAAGAGAACTGGTCCCTAAACGTCTCTGCTGTGGCAGAAGCAGTCCCTAAACGTCTCTGATGTGAGAGAACCGGTCCCTAAACATGTCTTCGGTAAGAGAACTGGTCCCTAAACGTCTCTGCTGTGAGAGAACCTGTCCCTAAACGTCTCTGCTGTGAGAGAACCGGTCCCTAAACGTTTCTCCTGTGAGTGAACCAGTCCCTAAACATCTCTGCTGTGAGAGAACCAGTCCTTAAACGTCTCTGCTGTGACAGAAGCAGTCCCTAAACGTCCCTCCTGTGAGAGAACCGGTCCCTAAACGTCTCTGCTGTGGCAGAAGCTGTCCCTAAACGTCTCTGATGTGAGAGAACCGGTCCCTAAACATGTCTTTGGTGAGAGAACTGGTCCCTAAACGTGTCTGCTGTGAGAGAACCTGTCCCTAAACTTCTCTGCTGTAAGATAACCGGTCACTAAACGTCTCTCCTGTGAGAGAACCGGTCCCTAAACATGTCTTCGGTAAGATAACCGGTCCCTAAACGTCTCTGCTGTGAGTGAACCGGTCCCTAAACGTCACTGCTGTAAGAGAACCAGTCCCTAAACGTCTGCTGTAAGAGAACCGGTCCCTAAACGTCTCTGCTGTAAGAGAACCAGTCACTAAACGTCTCTGCTGTGAGAGAACCGGTCCCTAAACGTCTCTCCTGTAAGAGAACCGGTCCCTAAACGTCTCTGCTGTGAGAGAACCAGTCCCTAAACGTCTCTGCTGTGAGAGAACCTGTCCCTAAACGTCTCTGCTGTGAGAGAACCAGTCCCTAAACGTTTCTCCTGTGAGTGAACCAGTCCCTAAACATCTCTGCTGTGAGAGAACCAGTCCTTAAATGTCTCTGCTGTGACAGAAGCAGTCCCTAAACGTCTCTCCTGTGAGAGAACCGGTCCCTAAACGTCTCTGCTGTGACAGAAGCAGTCCCTAAACGTCTCTCCTGTGAGTGAACCGGTCCCTAAACGTCTCTGCTGTGACAGAAGCAGTCCCTAAACGTCTCTGTTGTTTGAGAACCGGTCCCTAAACGTCTCTGCTGTAAGAGAACCGGTCCCTAAACATCTCTGCTGTAAGAGCACCGTTCCTTAAACGTCTCTCCTGTAAGGGAACTGGTCCCTAAACGTCTCTGCTGTGAGAGAACCAGTCCATAAACGTCTCTGCTGTGAGAGAACCTGTCCCTAAACGTCTCTGCTGTGAGAGAACCGGTCCCTAAACGTTTCTCCTGTGAGTGAACCAGTCCCTAAACATCTCTGCTGTGAGAGAACAAGTCCTTAAACGTCTCTGCTGTGACAGAAGCAGTCCCTAAACGTCCCTCCTGTGAGAGAACCGGTCCCTAAACGTCTCTGCTGTGGCAGAAGCAGTCCCTAAACGTCTCTGATGTGAGAGAACCGGTCCCTAAACATGTCTTCGGTAAGAGAACTGGTCCCTAAACGTGTCTGCTGTGAGAGAACCTGTCCCTAAACGTCTCTGCTGTAAGATAACCGGTCACTAAACGTCTCTCCTGTGAGAGAACCGGTCCCTAAACATGTCTTCGGTAAGAGAACTGGTCCCTAAACGTGTCTGCTGTGAGAGAACCTGTCCCTAAACGTCTCTGCTGTAAGATAACCGGTCCCTAAACGTCTCTGCTGTGAGTGAACCGGTCCCTAAACGTCACTGCTGTAAGAGAACCAGTCCCTAAACGTCTGCTGTAAGAGAACCGGTCCCTAAACGTCTTTGCTGTAAGAGATCCGGTCCTTAAATATCTCAGCTGTAAGAGAACCGGTCCCTAAACGTCTCTGCTGTAAGAGAACCAGTCCCTAAACGTCTCTGGTGTGAGAGAACCTGTCCCTAAACGTCACTGCTGTAAGAGAACCAGTCCCTAAACGTCTGCTGTAAGAGAACCAGTCCCTAAACGTCTCTGCTGTAAGAGAACCAGTCACTAAACGTCTCTGCTGTGAGAGAACCGGTCCCTAAACGTCTCTCCTGTAAGAGAACCGGTCCCTAAACGTCTCTGCTGTGAGAGAACCAGTCCCTAAACGTCTCTGCTGTGAGAGAACCTGTCCCTAAACGTCTCTGCTGTGAGAGAACCAGTCCCTAAACGTTTCTCCTGTGAGTGAACCAGTCCCTAAACATCTCTGCTGTGAGAGAACCAGTCCTTAAACGTCTCTGCTGTGACAGAAGCAGTCCCTAAACGTCTCTCCTGTGAGAGAACCGGTCCCTAAACGACTCTGCTGTGACAGAAGCAGTCCCTAAACGTCTCTCCTGTGAGAGAACCGGTCCCTAAACGTCTCTGCTGTGACAGAAGCAGTCCCTAAACGTCTCTGTTGTATGAGAACCGGTCCCTAAACGTCTCTGCTGTAAGAGAACCGGACCCTAAACATCTCTGCTGTAAGAGCACCGGTCCTTAAACGTCTCTCCTGTAAGGGAACCGGTCCCTAAACGTCTCTGCTGTGAGAGAACCAGTCCATAAACATTTCTGCTGTGAGAGAACCTGTCCCTAAACGTCTCTGCTGTGAGAGAACCGGTCCCTAAACGTTTCTCCTGTGAGTGAACCAGTCCCTAAACATCTCTGCTGTGAGAGAACAAGTCCTTAAACGTCTCTGCTGTGACAGAAGCAGTCCCTAAACGTCCCTCCTATGAGAGAACCGGTCCCTAAACGTCTCTGCTGTGGCAGAAGCAGTCCCTAAACGTCTCTGATGTGAGAGAACCGGTCCCTAAACATGTCTTCGGTAAGAGAACTGGTCCCTAAACGTGTCTGCTGTGAGAGAACCTGTCCCTAAACGTCTCTGCTGTAAGATAACCGGTCACTAAACGTCTCTAATGTGAGAGAACCGGTCCCTAAAAATGTCTTCGGTATGAGAACTGGTCCCTAAACGTGTCTGCTGTGAGAGAACCTGTCCCTAAACGTCTCTGCTGTAAGATAACCGGTCCCTAAACGTCTCTGCTGTGAGTGAACCGGTCCCTAAACGTCACTGCTGTAATAGAACCAGTCCCTAAACGTCTGCTGTAAGAGAACCGGTCCCTAAACGTCTTTGCTGTAAGAGATCCGGTCCTTAAATATCTCAGCTGTAAGAGAACCGGTCCCTAAACGTCTCTGCTGTAAGAGAACCAGTCCATAAACGTCTCTGCTGTGAGAGAACCTGTCCCTAAACGTCACTGCTGTAAGAGAACCAGTCCCTAAACGTCTGCTGTAAGAGAACCGGTCCCTAAACGTCTCTGCTGTAAGAGAACCAGTCACTAAACGTCTCTGCTGTGAGATAACCGGGTCCCTAAAAGTCTCTCCTGTAAGAGAACCGGTCCCTAAACGTCTCTGCTGTGAGAGAACCAGTCCCTAAACGTCTCTGCTGTGAGAGAACCTGTCCCTAAACGTCTCTGCTGTGAGAGAACCAGTCCCTAAACGTTTCTCCTGTGAGTGAACCAGTCCCTAAACATCTCTGCTGTGAGAGAACCAGTCCTTAAACGTCTCTGCTGTGACAGAAGCAGTCCCTAAACGTCTCTCCTGTGAGAGAACCGGTCCCTAAACGTCTCTGCTGTGACAGAAGCAGTCCCTAAATGTCTCTCCTGTGAGAGAACCGGTCCCTAAACGTCTCTGCTGTGACAGAAGCAGTCCCTAAACGTCTCTGTTGTATGAGAACCGGTCCCTAAACGTCTCTGCTGTAAGAGAACCGGACCCTAAACATCTCTGCTGTAAGAGCACCGGTCCTTAAACGTCTCTCCTGTAAGGGAACCGGTCCCTAAACGTCTCTGCTGTGAGAGAACCAGTCCATAAACGTCTCTGCTGTGAGAGAACCTGTCCCTAAACGTCTCTGCTGTGAGAGAACCGGTCCCTAAACGTTTCTCCTGTGAGTGAACCAGTCCCTAAACATCTCTGCTGTGAGAGAACAAGTCCTTAAACGTCTCTGCTGTGACAGAAGCAGTCCCTAAACGTCCCTCCTGTGAGAGAACCGGTCCCTAAACGTCTCTGCTGTGGCAGAAGCAGTCCCTAAACGTCTCTGATGTGAGAGAACCGGTCCCTAAACATGTCTTCGGTAAGAGAACTGGTCCCTAAACGTGTCTGCTGTGAGAGAACCTGTCCCTAAACTTCTCTGCTGTAAGATAACCGGTCACTAAATGTCTCTCCTGTGAGAGAACCGGTCCCTAAACATGTCTTCGGTAAGATAACCGGTCCCTAAACGTCTCTGCTGTGAGTGAACCGGTCCCTAAACGTCACTGCTGTAAGAGAACCAGTCCCTAAACGTCTGCTGTAAGAGAACCGGTCCCTAAACGTCTCTGCTGTAAGAGAACCAGTCACTAAACGTCTCTGCTGTGAGAGAACCGGTCCCTAAACGTCTCTCCTGTAAGACAACCGGTCCCTAAACGTCTCTGCTGTGAGATAACCAGTCCCTAAACGTCTCTGCTGTGAGAGAACCTGTCCCTAAACGTCTCTGCTGTGAGAGAACCAGTCCCTAAACGTTTCTCCTGTGAGTGAACCAGTCCCTAAACATCTCTGCTGTGAGAGAACCAGTCCTTAAACGTCTCTGCTGTGACAGAAGCAGTCCCTAAACGTCTCTCCTGTGAGAGAACCGGTCCCTAAACATCTCTGCTGTGACAGAAGCAGTCCCTAAACGTCTCTCCTGTGAGAGAACCGGTCCCTAAACGTCTCTGCTGTGACAGAAGCAGTCCCTAAACGTCTCTGTTGTTTGAGAACCGGTCCCTAAACGTCTCTGCTGTAAGAGAACCGGTCCCTAAACATCTCTGCTGTAAGAGCACCGGTCCTTAAACGTCTCTCCTGTAAGGGAACCGGTCCCTAAACGTCTCTGCTGTGAGAGAACCAGTCCATAAACGTCTCTGCTGTGAGAGAACCTGTCCCTAAACGTCTCTGCTGTGAGAGAACCGGTCCCTAAACGTTTCTCCTGTGAGTGAACCAGTCCCTAAACATCTCTGCTGTGAGAGAACAAGTCCTTAAACGTCTCTGCTGTGACAGAAGCAGTCCCTAAACGTCCCTCCTGTGAGAGAACCGGTCCCTAAACGTCTCTGCTGTGGCAGAAGCAGTCCCTAAACGTCTCTGATGTGAGAGAACCGGTCCCTAAACATGTCTTCGGTAAGAGAACTGGTCCCTAAACGTGTCTGCTGTGAGAGAACCTGTCCCTAAACGTCTCTGCTGTAAGATAACCGGTCACTAAACGTCTCTCCTGTGAGAGAACCGGTCCCTAAACATGTCTTCGGTAAGAAAACTGGTCCCTAAACGTGTCTGCTGTGAGAGAACCTGTCCCTAAACGTCTCTGCTGTAAGATAACCGGTCCCTAAACGTCTCTGCTGTGAGTGAACCGGTCCCTAAACGTCACTGCTGTAAGAGAACCAGTCCCTAAACGTCTGCTGTAAGAGAACCGGTCCCTAAACGTCTTTGCTGTAAGAGATCCGGTCCTTAAATATCTCAGCTGTAAGAGAACCGGTCCCTAAACGTCTCTGCTGTAAGAGAACCAGTCCCTAAACGTCTCTGCTGTGAGAGAACCTGTCCCTAAACGTCACTGCTGTAAGAGAACGAGTCCCTAAACGTCTGCTGTAAGAGAACCGGTCCCTAAACGTCTCTGCTGTAAGAGAACCAGTCACTAAACGTCTCTGCTGTGAGAGAACCGGTCCCTAAACGTCTCTCCTGTAAGAGAACCGGTCCCTAAACGTCTCTGCTGTGAGAGAACCAGTCCCTAAACGTCTCTGCTGTGAGAGAACCTGTCCCTAAACGTCTCTGCTGTGAGAGAACCAGTCCCTAAACGTTTCTCCTGTGAGTGAACCAGTCCCTAAACATCTCTGCTGTGAGAGAACCAGTCCTTAAACGTCTCTGCTGTGACAGAAGCAGTCCCTAAACGTCTCTCCTGAGAGAGAACCGGTCCCTAAACGTCTCTGCTGTGACAGAAGCAGTCCCTAAACGTCTCTCCTGTGAGAGAACCGGTCCCTAAACGTCTCTGCTGTGACAGAAGCAGTCCCTAAACGTCTCTGTTGTATGAGAACCGGTCCCTAAACGTCTCTGCTGTAAGAGAACCGGACCCTAAACATCTCTGCTGTAAGAGCACCGGTCCTTAAACGTCTCTCCTGTAAGGGAACCGGTCCCTAAACGTCTCTGCTGTGAGAGAACCAGTCCATAAACATCTCTGCTGTGAGAGAACCTGTCCCTAAACGTCTCTGCTGTGAGAGAACCGGTCCCTAAACGTTTCTCCTGTGAGTGAACCAGTCCCTAAACATCTCTGCTGTGAGAGAACAAGTCCTTAAACGTCTCTGCTGTGACAGAAGCAGTCCCTAAACGTCCCTCCTGTGAGAGAACCGGTCCCTAAACGTCTCTGCTGTGGCAGAAGCAGTCCCTAAACGTCTCTGATGTGAGAGAACCGGTCCCTAAACATGTCTTCGGTAAGAGAACTGGTCCCTAAACGTGTCTGCTGTGAGAGAACCTGTCCCTAAACGTCTCTGCTGTAAGATAACCGGTCACTAAACGTCTCTCCTGTGAGAGAACCGGTCCCTAAACATGTCTTCGGTATGAGAACTGGTCCCTAAACGTGTCTGCTGTGAGAGAACCTGTCCCTAAACGTCTCTGCTGTAAGATAACCGGTCCCTAAACGTCTCTGCTGTGAGTGAACCGGTCCCTAAACGTCACTGCTGTAATAGAACCAGTCCCTAAACGTCTGCTGTAAGAGAACTGGTCCCTAAACGTCTTTGCTGTAAGAGATCCGGTCCTTAAATATCTCAGCTGTAAGAGAACCGGTCCCTAAACGTCTCTGCTGTAAGAGAACCAGTCCCTAAACGTCTCTGCTGTGAGAGAACCTGTCCCTAAACGTCACTGCTGTAAGAGAACCAGTCCCTAAACGTCTGCTGTAAGAGAACCGGTCCCTAAACGTCTCTGCTGTAAGAGAACCAGTCACTAAACGTCTCTGCTGTGAGAGAACCGGTCCCTAAACGTCTCTCCTGTAAGAGAACCGGTCCCTAAACGTCTCTGCTGTGAGAGAACCAGTCCCTAAACGTCTCTGCTGTGAGAGAACCTGTCCCTAAACGTCTCTGCTGTGAGAGAACCAGTCCCTAAACGTTTCTCCTGTGAGTGAACCAGTCCCTAAACATCTCTGCTGTGAGAGAACCAGTCCTTAAACGTCTCTGCTGTGACAGAAGCAGTCCCTAAACGTCTCTCCTGTGAGAGAACCGGTCCCTAAACGTCTCTGCTGTGACAGAAGCAGTCCCTAAATGTCTCTCCTGTGAGAGAACCGGTCCCTAAACGTCTCTGCTGTGACAGAAGCAGTCCCTAAACGTCTCTGTTGTATGAGAACCGGTCCCTAAACGTCTCTGCTGTAAGAGAACCGGACCCTAAACATCTCTGCTGTAAGAGCACCGGTCCTTAAACGTCTCTCCTGTAAGGGAACCGGTCCCTAAACGTCTCTGCTGTGAGAGAACCAGTCCATAAACGTCTCTGCTGTGAGAGAACCTGTCCCTAAACGTCTCTGCTGTGAGAGAACCGGTCCCTAAACGTTTCTCCTGTGAGTGAACCAGTCCCTAAACATCTCTGCTGTGAGAGAACAAGTCCTTAAACGTCTCTGCTGTGACAGAAGCAGTCCCTAAACGTCCCTCCTGTGAGAGAACCGGTCCCTAAACGTCTCTGCTGTGGCAGAAGCAGTCCCTAAACGTCTCTGATGTGAGAGAACCGGTCCCTAAACATGTCTTCGGTAAGAGAACTGGTCCCTAAACGTGTCTGCTGTGAGAGAACCTGTCCCTAAACTTCTCTGCTGTAAGATAACCGGTCACTAAATGTCTCTCCTGTGAGAGAACCGGTCCCTAAACATGTCTTCGGTAAGATAACCGGTCCCTAAACGTCTCTGCTGTGAGTGAACCGGTCCCTAAACGTCACTGCTGTAAGAGAACCAGTCCCTAAACGTCTGCTGTAAGAGAACCGGTCCCTAAACGTCTCTGCTGTAAGAGAACCAGTCACTAAACGTCTCTGCTGTGAGAGAACCGGTCCCTAAACGTCTCTCCTGTAAGAGAACCGGTCCCTAAACGTCTCTGCTGTGAGATAACCAGTCCCTAAACGTCTCTGCTGTGAGAGAACCTGTCCCTAAACGTCTCTGCTGTGAGAGAACCAGTCCCTAAACGTTTCTCCTGTGAGTGAACCAGTCCCTAAACATCTCTGCTGTGAGAGAACCAGTCCTTAAACGTCTCTGCTGTGACAGAAGCAGTCCCTAAACGTCTCTCCTGTGAGAGAACCGGTCCCTAAACGTCTCTGCTGTGACAGAAGCAGTCCCTAAACGTCTCTGTTGTTTGAGAACCGGTCCCTAAACGTCTCTGCTGTAAGAGAACCGGTCCCTAAACATCTCTGCTGTAAGAGCACCGGTCCTTAAACGTCTCTCCTGTAAGGGAACCGGTCCCTAAACGTCTCTGCTGTGAGAGAACCAGTCCATAAACGTCTCTGCTGTGAGAGAACCTGTCCCTAAACGTCTCTGCTGTGAGAGAACCGGTCCCTAAACGTTTCTCCTGTGAGTGAACCAGTCCCTAAACATCTCTGCTGTGAGAGAACAAGTCCTTAAACGTCTCTGCTGTGACAGAAGCAGTCCCTAAACGTCCCTCCTGTGAGAGAACCGGTCCCTAAACGTCTCTGCTGTGGCAGAAGCAGTCCCTAAACGTCTCTGATGTGAGAGAACCGGTCCCTAAACATGTCTTCGGTAAGAGAACTGGTCCCTAAACGTGTCTGCTGTGAGAGAACCTGTCCCTAAACGTCTCTGCTGTAAGATAACCGGTCACTAAACGTCTCTAATGTGAGAGAACCGGTCCCTAAAAATGTCTTCGGTATGAGAACTGGTCCCTAAACGTGTCTGCTGTGAGAGAACCTGTCCCTAAACGTCTCTGCTGTAAGATAACCGGTCCCTAAACGTCTCTGCTGTGAGTGAACCGGTCCCTAAACGTCACTGCTGTAATAGAACCAGTCCCTAAACGTCTGCTGTAAGAGAACCGGTCCCTAAACGTCTTTGCTGTAAGAGATCCGGTCCTTAAATATCTCAGCTGTAAGAGAACCGGTCCCTAAACGTCTCTGCTGTAAGAGAACCAGTCCATAAACGTCTCTGCTGTGAGAGAACCTGTCCCTAAACGTCACTGCTGTAAGAGAACCAGTCCCTAAACGTCTGCTGTAAGAGAACCGGTCCCTAAACGTCTCTGCTGTAAGAGAACCAGTCACTAAACGTCTCTGCTGTGAGAGAACCGGGTCCCTAAAAGTCTCTCCTGTAAGAGAACCGGTCCCTAAACGTCTCTGCTGTGAGAGAACCAGTCCCTAAACGTCTCTGCTGTGAGAGAACCTGTCCCTAAACGTCTCTGCTGTGAGAGAACCAGTCCCTAAACGTTTCTCCTGTGAGTGAACCAGTCCCTAAACATCTCTGCTGTGAGAGAACCAGTCCTTAAACGTCTCTGCTGTGACAGAAGCAGTCCCTAAACGTCTCTCCTGTGAGAGAACCGGTCCCTAAACGTCTCTGCTGTGACAGAAGCAGTCCCTAAATGTCTCTCCTGTGAGAGAACCGGTCCCTAAACGTCTCTGCTGTGACAGAAGCAGTCCCTAAACGTCTCTGTTGTATGAGAACCGGTCCCTAAACGTCTCTGCTGTAAGAGAACCGGACCCTAAACATCTCTGCTGTAAGAGCACCGGTCCTTAAACGTCTCTCCTGTAAGGGAACCGGTCCCTAAACGTCTCTGCTGTGAGAGAACCAGTCCATAAACGTCTCTGCTGTGAGAGAACCTGTCCCTAAACGTCTCTGCTGTGAGAGAACCGGTCCCTAAACGTTTCTCCTGTGAGTGAACCAGTCCCTAAACATCTCTGCTGTGAGAGAACAAGTCCTTAAACGTCTCTGCTGTGACAGAAGCAGTCCCTAAACGTCCCTCCTGTGAGAGAACCGGTCCCTAAACGTCTCTGCTGTGGCAGAAGCAGTCCCTAAACGTCTCTGATGTGAGAGAACCGGTCCCTAAACATGTCTTCGGTAAGAGAACTGGTCCCTAAACGTGTCTGCTGTGAGAGAACCTGTCCCTAAACTTCTCTGCTGTAAGATAACCGGTCACTAAATGTCTCTCCTGTGAGAGAACCGGTCCCTAAACATGTCTTCGGTAAGATAACCGGTCCCTAAACGTCTCTGCTGTGAGTGAACCGGTCCCTAAACGTCACTGCTG
The DNA here is from genome assembly GCF_964263955.1 of Coregonus lavaretus. Taxonomy (NCBI): domain Eukaryota; kingdom Metazoa; phylum Chordata; class Actinopteri; order Salmoniformes; family Salmonidae; genus Coregonus; species Coregonus lavaretus. The sequence goes on from NW_028161895.1 coordinate 825,230, forward strand.
TAAGAGAACCAGTCCCTAAACGTCTGCTGTAAGAGAACCGGTCCCTAAACGTCTCTGCTGTAAGAGAACCAGTCACTAAACGTCTCTGCTGTGAGAGAACCGGTCCCTAAACGTCTCTCCTGTAAGACAACCGGTCCCTAAACGTCTCTGCTGTGAGATAACCAGTCCCTAAACGTCTCTGCTGTGAGAGAACCTGTCCCTAAACGTCTCTGCTGTGAGAGAACCAGTCCCTAAACGTTTCTCCTGTGAGTGAACCAGTCCCTAAACATCTCTGCTGTGAGAGAACCAGTCCTTAAACGTCTCTGCTGTGACAGAAGCAGTCCCTAAACGTCTCTCCTGTGAGAGAACCGGTCCCTAAACATCTCTGCTGTGACAGAAGCAGTCCCTAAACGTCTCTCCTGTGAGAGAACCGGTCCCTAAACGTCTCTGCTGTGACAGAAGCAGTCCCTAAACGTCTCTGTTGTTTGAGAACCGGTCCCTAAACGTCTCTGCTGTAAGAGAACCGGTCCCTAAACATCTCTGCTGTAAGAGCACCGGTCCTTAAACGTCTCTCCTGTAAGGGAACCGGTCCCTAAACGTCTCTGCTGTGAGAGAACCAGTCCATAAACGTCTCTGCTGTGAGAGAACCTGTCCCTAAACGTCTCTGCTGTGAGAGAACCGGTCCCTAAACGTTTCTCCTGTGAGTGAACCAGTCCCTAAACATCTCTGCTGTGAGAGAACAAGTCCTTAAACGTCTCTGCTGTGACAGAAGCAGTCCCTAAACGTCCCTCCTGTGAGAGAACCGGTCCCTAAACGTCTCTGCTGTGGCAGAAGCAGTCCCTAAACGTCTCTGATGTGAGAGAACCGGTCCCTAAACATGTCTTCGGTAAGAGAACTGGTCCCTAAACGTGTCTGCTGTGAGAGAACCTGTCCCTAAACGTCTCTGCTGTAAGATAACCGGTCACTAAACGTCTCTCCTGTGAGAGAACCGGTCCCTAAACATGTCTTCGGTAAGAAAACTGGTCCCTAAACGTGTCTGCTGTGAGAGAACCTGTCCCTAAACGTCTCTGCTGTAAGATAACCGGTCCCTAAACGTCTCTGCTGTGAGTGAACCGGTCCCTAAACGTCACTGCTGTAAGAGAACCAGTCCCTAAACGTCTGCTGTAAGAGAACCGGTCCCTAAACGTCTTTGCTGTAAGAGATCCGGTCCTTAAATATCTCAGCTGTAAGAGAACCGGTCCCTAAACGTCTCTGCTGTAAGAGAACCAGTCCCTAAACGTCTCTGCTGTGAGAGAACCTGTCCCTAAACGTCACTGCTGTAAGAGAACGAGTCCCTAAACGTCTGCTGTAAGAGAACCGGTCCCTAAACGTCTCTGCTGTAAGAGAACCAGTCACTAAACGTCTCTGCTGTGAGAGAACCGGTCCCTAAACGTCTCTCCTGTAAGAGAACCGGTCCCTAAACGTCTCTGCTGTGAGAGAACCAGTCCCTAAACGTCTCTGCTGTGAGAGAACCTGTCCCTAAACGTCTCTGCTGTGAGAGAACCAGTCCCTAAACGTTTCTCCTGTGAGTGAACCAGTCCCTAAACATCTCTGCTGTGAGAGAACCAGTCCTTAAACGTCTCTGCTGTGACAGAAGCAGTCCCTAAACGTCTCTCCTGAGAGAGAACCGGTCCCTAAACGTCTCTGCTGTGACAGAAGCAGTCCCTAAACGTCTCTCCTGTGAGAGAACCGGTCCCTAAACGTCTCTGCTGTGACAGAAGCAGTCCCTAAACGTCTCTGTTGTATGAGAACCGGTCCCTAAACGTCTCTGCTGTAAGAGAACCGGACCCTAAACATCTCTGCTGTAAGAGCACCGGTCCTTAAACGTCTCTCCTGTAAGGGAACCGGTCCCTAAACGTCTCTGCTGTGAGAGAACCAGTCCATAAACATCTCTGCTGTGAGAGAACCTGTCCCTAAACGTCTCTGCTGTGAGAGAACCGGTCCCTAAACGTTTCTCCTGTGAGTGAACCAGTCCCTAAACATCTCTGCTGTGAGAGAACAAGTCCTTAAACGTCTCTGCTGTGACAGAAGCAGTCCCTAAACGTCCCTCCTGTGAGAGAACCGGTCCCTAAACGTCTCTGCTGTGGCAGAAGCAGTCCCTAAACGTCTCTGATGTGAGAGAACCGGTCCCTAAACATGTCTTCGGTAAGAGAACTGGTCCCTAAACGTGTCTGCTGTGAGAGAACCTGTCCCTAAACGTCTCTGCTGTAAGATAACCGGTCACTAAACGTCTCTCCTGTGAGAGAACCGGTCCCTAAACATGTCTTCGGTATGAGAACTGGTCCCTAAACGTGTCTGCTGTGAGAGAACCTGTCCCTAAACGTCTCTGCTGTAAGATAACCGGTCCCTAAACGTCTCTGCTGTGAGTGAACCGGTCCCTAAACGTCACTGCTGTAATAGAACCAGTCCCTAAACGTCTGCTGTAAGAGAACTGGTCCCTAAACGTCTTTGCTGTAAGAGATCCGGTCCTTAAATATCTCAGCTGTAAGAGAACCGGTCCCTAAACGTCTCTGCTGTAAGAGAACCAGTCCCTAAACGTCTCTGCTGTGAGAGAACCTGTCCCTAAACGTCACTGCTGTAAGAGAACCAGTCCCTAAACGTCTGCTGTAAGAGAACCGGTCCCTAAACGTCTCTGCTGTAAGAGAACCAGTCACTAAACGTCTCTGCTGTGAGAGAACCGGTCCCTAAACGTCTCTCCTGTAAGAGAACCGGTCCCTAAACGTCTCTGCTGTGAGAGAACCAGTCCCTAAACGTCTCTGCTGTGAGAGAACCTGTCCCTAAACGTCTCTGCTGTGAGAGAACCAGTCCCTAAACGTTTCTCCTGTGAGTGAACCAGTCCCTAAACATCTCTGCTGTGAGAGAACCAGTCCTTAAACGTCTCTGCTGTGACAGAAGCAGTCCCTAAACGTCTCTCCTGTGAGAGAACCGGTCCCTAAACGTCTCTGCTGTGACAGAAGCAGTCCCTAAATGTCTCTCCTGTGAGAGAACCGGTCCCTAAACGTCTCTGCTGTGACAGAAGCAGTCCCTAAACGTCTCTGTTGTATGAGAACCGGTCCCTAAACGTCTCTGCTGTAAGAGAACCGGACCCTAAACATCTCTGCTGTAAGAGCACCGGTCCTTAAACGTCTCTCCTGTAAGGGAACCGGTCCCTAAACGTCTCTGCTGTGAGAGAACCAGTCCATAAACGTCTCTGCTGTGAGAGAACCTGTCCCTAAACGTCTCTGCTGTGAGAGAACCGGTCCCTAAACGTTTCTCCTGTGAGTGAACCAGTCCCTAAACATCTCTGCTGTGAGAGAACAAGTCCTTAAACGTCTCTGCTGTGACAGAAGCAGTCCCTAAACGTCCCTCCTGTGAGAGAACCGGTCCCTAAACGTCTCTGCTGTGGCAGAAGCAGTCCCTAAACGTCTCTGATGTGAGAGAACCGGTCCCTAAACATGTCTTCGGTAAGAGAACTGGTCCCTAAACGTGTCTGCTGTGAGAGAACCTGTCCCTAAACTTCTCTGCTGTAAGATAACCGGTCACTAAATGTCTCTCCTGTGAGAGAACCGGTCCCTAAACATGTCTTCGGTAAGATAACCGGTCCCTAAACGTCTCTGCTGTGAGTGAACCGGTCCCTAAACGTCACTGCTGTAAGAGAACCAGTCCCTAAACGTCTGCTGTAAGAGAACCGGTCCCTAAACGTCTCTGCTGTAAGAGAACCAGTCACTAAACGTCTCTGCTGTGAGAGAACCGGTCCCTAAACGTCTCTCCTGTAAGAGAACCGGTCCCTAAACGTCTCTGCTGTGAGATAACCAGTCCCTAAACGTCTCTGCTGTGAGAGAACCTGTCCCTAAACGTCTCTGCTGTGAGAGAACCAGTCCCTAAACGTTTCTCCTGTGAGTGAACCAGTCCCTAAACATCTCTGCTGTGAGAGAACCAGTCCTTAAACGTCTCTGCTGTGACAGAAGCAGTCCCTAAACGTCTCTCCTGTGAGAGAACCGGTCCCTAAACGTCTCTGCTGTGACAGAAGCAGTCCCTAAACGTCTCTGTTGTTTGAGAACCGGTCCCTAAACGTCTCTGCTGTAAGAGAACCGGTCCCTAAACATCTCTGCTGTAAGAGCACCGGTCCTTAAACGTCTCTCCTGTAAGGGAACCGGTCCCTAAACGTCTCTGCTGTGAGAGAACCAGTCCATAAACGTCTCTGCTGTGAGAGAACCTGTCCCTAAACGTCTCTGCTGTGAGAGAACCGGTCCCTAAACGTTTCTCCTGTGAGTGAACCAGTCCCTAAACATCTCTGCTGTGAGAGAACAAGTCCTTAAACGTCTCTGCTGTGACAGAAGCAGTCCCTAAACGTCCCTCCTGTGAGAGAACCGGTCCCTAAACGTCTCTGCTGTGGCAGAAGCAGTCCCTAAACGTCTCTGATGTGAGAGAACCGGTCCCTAAACGTCTTTGCTGTAAGAGATCCGGTCCTTAAATATCTCAGCTGTAAGAGAACCGGTCCCTAAACGTCTCTGCTGTAAGAGAACCAGTCCCTAAACGTCTCTGCTGTGAGAGAACCTGTCCCTAAACGTCACTGCTGTAAGAGAACGAGTCCCTAAACGTCTGCTGTAAGAGAACCGGTCCCTAAACGTCTCTGCTGTAAGAGAACCAGTCACTAAACGTCTCTGCTGTGAGAGAACCGGTCCCTAAACGTCTCTCCTGTAAGAGAACCGGTCCCTAAACGTCTCTGCTGTGAGAGAACCAGTCCCTAAACGTCTCTGCTGTGAGAGAACCTGTCCCTAAACGTCTCTGCTGTGAGAGAACCAGTCCCTAAACGTTTCTCCTGTGAGTGAACCAGTCCCTAAACATCTCTGCTGTGAGAGAACCAGTCCTTAAACGTCTCTGCTGTGACAGAAGCAGTCCCTAAACGTCTCTCCTGAGAGAGAACCGGTCCCTAAACGTCTCTGCTGTGACAGAAGCAGTCCCTAAACGTCTCTCCTGTGAGAGAACCGGTCCCTAAACGTCTCTGCTGTGACAGAAGCAGTCCCTAAACGTCTCTGTTGTATGAGAACCGGTCCCTAAACGTCTCTGCTGTAAGAGAACCGGACCCTAAACATCTCTGCTGTAAGAGCACCGGTCCTTAAACGTCTCTCCTGTAAGGGAACCGGTCCCTAAACGTCTCTGCTGTGAGAGAACCAGTCCATAAACATCTCTGCTGTGAGAGAACCTGTCCCTAAACGTCTCTGCTGTGAGAGAACCGGTCCCTAAACGTTTCTCCTGTGAGTGAACCAGTCCCTAAACATCTCTGCTGTGAGAGAACAAGTCCTTAAACGTCTCTGCTGTGACAGAAGCAGTCCCTAAACGTCCCTCCTGTGAGAGAACCGGTCCCTAAACGTCTCTGCTGTGGCAGAAGCAGTCCCTAAACGTCTCTGATGTGAGAGAACCGGTCCCTAAACATGTCTTCGGTAAGAGAACTGGTCCCTAAACGTGTCTGCTGTGAGAGAACCTGTCCCTAAACGTCTCTGCTGTAAGATAACCGGTCACTAAACGTCTCTCCTGTGAGAGAACCGGTCCCTAAACATGTCTTCGGTATGAGAACTGGTCCCTAAACGTGTCTGCTGTGAGAGAACCTGTCCCTAAACGTCTCTGCTGTAAGATAACCGGTCCCTAAACGTCTCTGCTGTGAGTGAACCGGTCCCTAAACGTCACTGCTGTAATAGAACCAGTCCCTAAACGTCTGCTGTAAGAGAACTGGTCCCTAAACGTCTTTGCTGTAAGAGATCCGGTCCTTAAATATCTCAGCTGTAAGAGAACCGGTCCCTAAACGTCTCTGCTGTAAGAGAACCAGTCCCTAAACGTCTCTGCTGTGAGAGAACCTGTCCCTAAACGTCACTGCTGTAAGAGAACCAGTCCCTAAACGTCTGCTGTAAGAGAACCGGTCCCTAAACGTCTCTGCTGTAAGAGAACCAGTCACTAAACGTCTCTGCTGTGAGAGAACCGGTCCCTAAACGTCTCTCCTGTAAGAGAACCGGTCCCTAAACGTCTCTGCTGTGAGAGAACCAGTCCCTAAACGTCTCTGCTGTGAGAGAACCTGTCCCTAAACGTCTCTGCTGTGAGAGAACCAGTCCCTAAACGTTTCTCCTGTGAGTGAACCAGTCCCTAAACATCTCTGCTGTGAGAGAACCAGTCCTTAAACGTCTCTGCTGTGACAGAAGCAGTCCCTAAACGTCTCTCCTGTGAGAGAACCGGTCCCTAAACGTCTCTGCTGTGACAGAAGCAGTCCCTAAATGTCTCTCCTGTGAGAGAACCGGTCCCTAAACGTCTCTGCTGTGACAGAAGCAGTCCCTAAACGTCTCTGTTGTATGAGAACCGGTCCCTAAACGTCTCTGCTGTAAGAGAACCGGACCCTAAACATCTCTGCTGTAAGAGCACCGGTCCTTAAACGTCTCTCCTGTAAGGGAACCGGTCCCTAAACGTCTCTGCTGTGAGAGAACCAGTCCATAAACGTCTCTGCTGTGAGAGAACCTGTCCCTAAACGTCTCTGCTGTGAGAGAACCGGTCCCTAAACGTTTCTCCTGTGAGTGAACCAGTCCCTAAACATCTCTGCTGTGAGAGAACAAGTCCTTAAACGTCTCTGCTGTGACAGAAGCAGTCCCTAAACGTCCCTCCTGTGAGAGAACCGGTCCCTAAACGTCTCTGCTGTGGCAGAAGCAGTCCCTAAACGTCTCTGATGTGAGAGAACCGGTCCCTAAACATGTCTTCGGTAAGAGAACTGGTCCCTAAACGTGTCTGCTGTGAGAGAACCTGTCCCTAAACTTCTCTGCTGTAAGATAACCGGTCACTAAATGTCTCTCCTGTGAGAGAACCGGTCCCTAAACATGTCTTCGGTAAGATAACCGGTCCCTAAACGTCTCTGCTGTGAGTGAACCGGTCCCTAAACGTCACTGCTGTAAGAGAACCAGTCCCTAAACGTCTGCTGTAAGAGAACCGGTCCCTAAACGTCTCTGCTGTAAGAGAACCAGTCACTAAACGTCTCTGCTGTGAGAGAACCGGTCCCTAAACGTCTCTCCTGTAAGAGAACCGGTCCCTAAACGTCTCTGCTGTGAGATAACCAGTCCCTAAACGTCTCTGCTGTGAGAGAACCTGTCCCTAAACGTCTCTGCTGTGAGAGAACCAGTCCCTAAACGTTTCTCCTGTGAGTGAACCAGTCCCTAAACATCTCTGCTGTGAGAGAACCAGTCCTTAAACGTCTCTGCTGTGACAGAAGCAGTCCCTAAACGTCTCTCCTGTGAGAGAACCGGTCCCTAAACGTCTCTGCTGTGACAGAAGCAGTCCCTAAACGTCTCTGTTGTTTGAGAACCGGTCCCTAAACGTCTCTGCTGTAAGAGAACCGGTCCCTAAACATCTCTGCTGTAAGAGCACCGGTCCTTAAACGTCTCTCCTGTAAGGGAACCGGTCCCTAAACGTCTCTGCTGTGAGAGAACCAGTCCATAAACGTCTCTGCTGTGAGAGAACCTGTCCCTAAACGTCTCTGCTGTGAGAGAACCGGTCCCTAAACGTTTCTCCTGTGAGTGAACCAGTCCCTAAACATCTCTGCTGTGAGAGAACAAGTCCTTAAACGTCTCTGCTGTGACAGAAGCAGTCCCTAAACGTCCCTCCTGTGAGAGAACCGGTCCCTAAACGTCTCTGCTGTGGCAGAAGCAGTCCCTAAACGTCTCTGATGTGAGAGAACCGGTCCCTAAACATGTCTTCGGTAAGAGAACTGGTCCCTAAACGTGTCTGCTGTGAGAGAACCTGTCCCTAAACGTCTCTGCTGTAAGATAACCGGTCACTAAACGTCTCTCCTGTGAGAGAACCGGTCCCTAAACATGTCTTCGGTAAGAGAACTGGTCCCTAAACGTGTCTGCTGTGAGAGAACCTGTCCCTAAACGTCTCTGCTGTAAGATAACCGGTCCCTAAACGTCTCTGCTGTGAGTGAACCGGTCCCTAAACGTCACTGCTGTAAGAGAACCAGTCCCTAAACGTCTGCTGTAAGAGAACCGGTCCCTAAACGTCTTTGCTGTAAGAGATCCGGTCCTTAAATATCTCAGCTGTAAGAGAACCGGTCCCTAAACGTCTCTGCTGTAAGAGAACCAGTCCCTAAACGTCTCTGCTGTGAGAGAACCTGTCCCTAAACGTCACTGCTGTAAGAGAACGAGTCCCTAAACGTCTGCTGTAAGAGAACCGGTCCCTAAACGTCTCTGCTGTAAGAGAACCAGTCACTAAACGTCTCTGCTGTGAGAGAACCGGTCCCTAAACGTCTCTCCTGTAAGAGAACCGGTCCCTAAACGTCTCTGCTGTGAGAGAACCAGTCCCTAAACGTCTCTGCTGTGAGAGAACCTGTCCCTAAACGTCTCTGCTGTGAGAGAACCAGTCCCTAAACGTTTCTCCTGTGAGTGAACCAGTCCCTAAACATCTCTGCTGTGAGAGAACCAGTCCTTAAACGTCTCTGCTGTGACAGAAGCAGTCCCTAAACGTCTCTCCTGTGAGAGAACCGGTCCCTAAACGTCTCTGCTGTGACAGAAGCAGTCCCTAAACGTCTCTCCTGTGAGAGAACCGGTCCCTAAACGTCTCTGCTGTGACAGAAGCAGTCCCTAAACGTCTCTGTTGTATGAGAACCGGTCCCTAAACGTCTCTGCTGTAAGAGAACCGGACCCTAAACATCTCTGCTGTAAGAGCACCGGTCCTTAAACGTCTCTCCTGTAAGGGAACCGGTCCCTAAACGTCTCTGCTGTGAGAGAACCAGTCCATAAACATCTCTGCTGTGAGAGAACCTGTCCCTAAACGTCTCTGCTGTGAGAGAACCGGTCCCTAAACGTTTCTCCTGTGAGTGAACCAGTCCCTAAACATCTCTGCTGTGAGAGAACAAGTCCTTAAACGTCTCTGCTGTGACAGAAGCAGTCCCTAAACGTCCCTCCTGTGAGAGAACCGGTCCCTAAACGTCTCTGCTGTGGCAGAAGCAGTCCCTAAACGTCTCTGATGTGAGAGAACCGGTCCCTAAACATGTCTTCGGTAAGAGAACTGGTCCCTAAACGTGTCTGCTGTGAGAGAACCTGTCCCTAAACTTCTCTGCTGTAAGATAACCGGTCACTAAATGTCTCTCCTGTGAGAGAACCGGTCCCTAAACATGTCTTCGGTAAGATAACCGGTCCCTAAACGTCTCTGCTGTGAGTGAACCGGTCCCTAAACGTCACTGCTGTAAGAGAACCAGTCCCTAAACGTCTGCTGTAAGAGAACCGGTCCCTAAACGTCTCTGCTGTAAGAGAACCAGTCACTAAACGTCTCTGCTGTGAGAGAACCGGTCCCTAAACGTCTCTCCTGTAAGAGAACCGGTCCCTAAACGTCTCTGCTGTGAGATAACCAGTCCCTAAACGTCTCTGCTGTGAGAGAACCTGTCCCTAAACGTCTCTGCTGTGAGAGAACCAGTCCCTAAACGTTTCTCCTGTGAGTGAACCAGTCCCTAAACATCTCTGCTGTGAGAGAACCAGTCCTTAAACGTCTCTGCTGTGACAGAAGCAGTCCCTAAACGTCTCTCCTGTGAGAGAACCGGTCCCTAAACGTCTCTGCTGTGACAGAAGCAGTCCCTAAACGTCTCTGTTGTTTGAGAACCGGTCCCTAAACGTCTCTGCTGTAAGAGAACCGGTCCCTAAACATCTCTGCTGTAAGAGCACCGGTCCTTAAACGTCTCTCCTGTAAGGGAACCGGTCCCTAAACGTCTCTGCTGTGAGAGAACCAGTCCATAAACGTCTCTGCTGTGAGAGAACCTGTCCCTAAACGTCTCTGCTGTGAGAGAACCTGTCCCTAAACGTTTCTCCTGTGAGTGAACCAGTCCCTAAACATCTCTGCTGTGAGAGAACAAGTCCTTAAACGTCTCTGCTGTGACAGAAGCAGTCCCTAAACGTCCCTCCTGTGAGAGAACCGGTCCCTAAACGTCTCTGCTGTGGCAGAAGCAGTCCCTAAACGTCTCTGATGTGAGAGAACCGGTCCCTAAACATGTCTTCGGTAAGAGAACTGGTCCCTAAACGTGTCTGCTGTGAGAGAACCTGTCCCTAAACGTCTCTGCTGTAAGATAACCGGTCACTAAACGTCTCTCCTGTGAGAGAACCGGTCCCTAAACATGTCTTCGGTAAGAGAACTGGTCCCTAAACGTGTCTGCTGTGAGAGAACCTGTCCCTAAACGTCTCTGCTGTAAGATAACCGGTCCCTAAACGTCTCTGCTGTGAGTGAACCGGTCCCTAAACGTCACTGCTGTAAGAGAACCAGTCCCTAAACGTCTGCTGTAAGAGAACCGGTCCCTAAACGTCTTTGCTGTAAGAGATCCGGTCCTTAAATATCTCAGCTGTAAGAGAACCGGTCCCTAAACGTCTCTGCTGTAAGAGAACCAGTCCCTAAACGTCTCTGCTGTGAGAGAACCTGTCCCTAAACGTCACTGCTGTAAGAGAACGAGTCCCTAAACGTCTGCTGTAAGAGAACCGGTCCCTAAACGTCTCTGCTGTAAGAGAACCAGTCACTAAACGTCTCTGCTGTGAGAGAACCGGTCCCTAAACGTCTCTCCTGTAAGAGAACCGGTCCCTAAACGTCTCTGCTGTGAGAGAACCAGTCCCTAAACGTCTCTGCTGTGAGAGAACCTGTCCCTAAACGTCTCTGCTGTGAGAGAACCAGTCCCTAAACGTTTCTCCTGTGAGTGAACCAGTCCCTAAACATCTCTGCTGTGAGAGAACCAGTCCTTAAACGTCTCTGCTGTGACAGAAGCAGTCCCTAAACGTCTCTCCTGTGAGAGAACCGGTCCCTAAACGTCTCTGCTGTGACAGAAGCAGTCCCTAAACGTCTCTCCTGTGAGAGAACCGGTCCCTAAACGTCTCTGCTGTGACAGAAGCAGTCCCTAAACGTCTCTGTTGTATGAGAACCGGTCCCTAAACGTCTCTGCTGTAAGAGAACCGGACCCTAAACATCTCTGCTGTAAGAGCACCGGTCCTTAAACGTCTCTCCTGTAAGGGAACCGGTCCCTAAACGTCTCTGCTGTGAGAGAACCAGTCCATAAACATCTCTGCTGTGAGAGAACCTGTCCCTAAACGTCTCTGCTGTGAGAGAACCGGTCCCTAAACGTTTCTCCTGTGAGTGAACCAGTCCCTAAACATCTCTGCTGTGAGAGAACAAGTCCTTAAACGTCTCTGCTGTGACAGAAGCAGTCCCTAAACGTCCCTCCTGTGAGAGAACCGGTCCCTAAACGTCTCTGCTGTGGCAGAAGCAGTCCCTAAACGTCTCTGATGTGAGAGAACCGGTCCCTAAACATGTCTTCGGTAAGAGAACTGGTCCCTAAACGTGTCTGCTGTGAGAGAACCTGTCCCTAAACTTCTCTGCTGTAAGATAACCGGTCACTAAATGTCTCTCCTGTGAGAGAACCGGTCCCTAAACATGTCTTCGGTAAGATAACCGGTCCCTAAACGTCTCTGCTGTGAGTGAACCGGTCCCTAAACGTCACTGCTGTAAGAGAACCAGTCCCTAAACGTCTGCTGTAAGAGAACCGGTCCCTAAACGTCTCTGCTGTAAGAGAACCAGTCACTAAACGTCTCTGCTGTGAGAGAACCGGTCCCTAAACGTCTCTCCTGTAAGAGAACCGGTCCCTAAACGTCTCTGCTGTGAGATAACCAGTCCCTAAACGTCTCTGCTGTGAGAGAACCTGTCCCTAAACGTCTCTGCTGTGAGAGAACCAGTCCCTAAACGTTTCTCCTGTGAGTGAACCAGTCCCTAAACATCTCTGCTGTGAGAGAACCAGTCCTTAAACGTCTCTGCTGTGACAGAAGCAGTCCCTAAACGTCTCTCCTGTGAGAGAACCGGTCCCTAAACGTCTCTGCTGTGACAGAAGCAGTCCCTAAACGTCTCTGTTGTTTGAGAACCGGTCCCTAAACGTCTCTGCTGTAAGAGAACCGGTCCCTAAACATCTCTGCTGTAAGAGCACCGGTCCTTAAACGTCTCTCCTGTAAGGGAACCGGTCCCTAAACGTCTCTGCTGTGAGAGAACCAGTCCATAAACGTCTCTGCTGTGAGAGAACCTGTCCCTAAACGTCTCTGCTGTGAGAGAACCGGTCCCTAAACGTTTCTCCTGTGAGTGAACCAGTCCCTAAACATCTCTGCTGTGAGAGAACAAGTCCTTAAACGTCTCTGCTGTGACAGAAGCAGTCCCTAAACGTCCCTCCTGTGAGAGAACCGGTCCCTAAACGTCTCTGCTGTGGCAGAAGCAGTCCCTAAACGTCTCTGATGTGAGAGAACCGGTCCCTAAACATGTCTTCGGTAAGAGAACTGGTCCCTAAACGTGTCTGCTGTGAGAGAACCTGTCCCTAAACGTCTCTGCTGTAAGATAACCGGTCACTAAACGTCTCTCCTGTGAGAGAACCGGTCCCTAAACATGTCTTCGGTAAGAGAACTGGTCCCTAAACGTGTCTGCTGTGAGAGAACCTGTCCCTAAACGTCTCTGCTGTAAGATAACCGGTCCCTAAACGTCTCTGCTGTGAGTGAACCGGTCCCTAAACGTCACTGCTGTAAGAGAACCAGTCCCTAAACGTCTGCTGTAAGAGAACCGGTCCCTAAACGTCTTTGCTGTAAGAGATCCGGTCCTTAAATATCTCAGCTGTAAGAGAACCGGTCCCTAAACGTCTCTGCTGTAAGAGAACCAGTCCCTAAACGTCTCTGCTGTGAGAGAACCTGTCCCTAAACGTCACTGCTGTAAGAGAACGAGTCCCTAAACGTCTGCTGTAAGAGAACCGGTCCCTAAACGTCTCTGCTGTAAGAGAACCAGTCACTAAACGTCTCTGCTGTGAGAGAACCGGTCCCTAAACGTCTCTCCTGTAAGAGAACCGGTCCCTAAACGTCTCTGCTGTGAGAGAACCAGTCCCTAAACGTCTCTGCTGTGAGAGAACCTGTCCCTAAACGTCTCTGCTGTGAGAGAACCAGTCCCTAAACGTTTCTCCTGTGAGTGAACCAGTCCCTAAACATCTCTGCTGTGAGAGAACCAGTCCTTAAACGTCTCTGCTGTGACAGAAGCAGTCCCTAAACGTCTCTCCTGTGAGAGAACCGGTCCCTAAACGTCTCTGCTGTGACAGAAGCAGTCCCTAAACGTCTCTCCTGTGAGAGAACCGGTCCCTAAACGTCTCTGCTGTGACAGAAGCAGTCCCTAAACGTCTCTGTTGTATGAGAACCGGTCCCTAAACGTCTCTGCTGTAAGAGAACCGGACCCTAAACATCTCTGCTGTAAGAGCACCGGTCCTTAAACGTCTCTCCTGTAAGGGAACCGGTCCCTAAACGTCTCTGCTGTGAGAGAACCAGTCCATAAACATCTCTGCTGTGAGAGAACCTGTCCCTAAACGTCTCTGCTGTGAGAGAACCGGTCCCTAAACGTTTCTCCTGTGAGTGAACCAGTCCCTAAACATCTCTGCTGTGAGAGAACAAGTCCTTAAACGTCTCTGCTGTGACAGAAGCAGTCCCTAAACGTCCCTCCTGTGAGAGAACCGGTCCCTAAACGTCTCTGCTGTGGCAGAAGCAGTCCCTAAACGTCTCTGATGTGAGAGAACCGGTCCCTAAACATGTCTTCGGTAAGAGAACTGGTCCCTAAACGTGTCTGCTGTGAGAGAACCTGTCCCTAAACGTCTCTGCTGTAAGATAACCGGTCACTAAACGTCTCTCCTGTGAGAGAACCGGTCCCTAAACATGTCTTCGGTATGAGAACTGGTCCCTAAACGTGTCTGCTGTGAGAGAACCTGTCCCTAAACGTCTCTGCTGTAAGATAACCGGTCCCTAAACGTCTCTGCTGTGAGTGAACCGGTCCCTAAACGTCACTGCTGTAATAGAACCAGTCCCTAAACGTCTGCTGTAAGAGAACCGGTCCCTAAACGTCTTTGCTGTAAGAGATCCGGTCCTTAAATATCTCAGCTGTAAGAGAACCGGTCCCTAAACGTCTCTGCTGTAAGAGAACCAGTCCCTAAACGTCTCTGCTGTGAGAGAACCTGTCCCTAAACGTCACTGCTGTAAGAGAACCAGTCCCTAAACGTCTGCTGTAAGAGAACCGGTCCCTAAACGTCTCTGCTGTAAGAGAACCAGTCACTAAACGTCTCTGCTGTGAGAGAACCGGTCCCTAAACGTCTCTCCTGTAAGAGAACCGGTCCCTAAACGTCTCTGCTGTGAGAGAACCAGTCCCTAAACGTCTCTGCTTTGAGAGAACCTGTCCCTAAACGTCTCTGCTGTGAGAGAACCAGTCCCTAAACGTTTCTCCTGTGAGTGAACCAGTCCCTAAACATCTCTGCTGTGAGAGAACCAGTCCTTAAACGTCTCTGCTGTGACAGAAGCAGTCCCTAAACGTCTCTCCTGTGAGAGAACCGGTCCCTAAACGTCTCTGCTGTGACAGAAGCAGTCCCTAAACGTCTCTCCTGTGAGAGAACCGGTCCCTAAACGTCTCTGCTGTGACAGAAGCAGTCCCTAAACGTCTCTGTTGTATGAGAACCGGTCCCTAAACGTCTCTGCTGTAAGAGAACCGGACCCTAAACATCTCTGCTGTAAGAGCACCGGTCCTTAAACGTCTCTCCTGTAAGGGAACCGGTCCCTAAACGTCTCTGCTGTGAGAGAACCAGTCCATAAACGTCTCTGCTGTGAGAGAACCTGTCCCTAAACGTCTCTGCTGTGAGAGAACCGGTCCCTAAACGTTTCTCCTGTGAGTGAACCAGTCCCTAAACATCTCTGCTGTGAGAGAACAAGTCCTTAAACGTCTCTGCTGTGACAGAAGCAGTCCCTAAACGTCCCTGCTGTGAGAGAACCGGTCCCTAAACGTCTCTGCTGTGGCAGAAGCAGTCCCTAAACGTCTCTGATGTGAGAGAACCGGTCCCTAAACATGTCTTCGGTAAGAGAACTGGTCCCTAAACGTGTCTGCTGTGAGAGAACCTGTCCCTAAACTTCTCTGCTGTAAGATAACCGGTCACTAAATGTCTCTCCTGTGAGAGAACCGGTCCCTAAACCAGTCTTTGGTAAGATAACCGGTCCCTAAACGTCTCTGCTGTGAGTGAACCGGTCCCTAAACGTCACTGCTGTAAGAGAACCAGTCCCTAAACGTCTGCTGTAAGAGAACCGGTCCCTAAACGTCTCTGCTGTAAGAGAACCAGTCACTAAACGTCTCTGCTGTGAGAGAACCGGTCCCTAAACGTCTCTCCTGTAAGAGAACCGGTCCCTAAACGTCTCTGCTGTGAGATAACCAGTCCCTAAACGTCTCTGCTGTGAGAGAACCTGTCCCTAAACGTCTCTGCTGTGACAGAACCAGTCCCTAAACGTTTCTCCTGTGAGTGAACCAGTCCCTAAACATCTCTGCTGTGAGAGAACCAGTCCTTAAACGTCTCTGCTGTGACAGAAGCAGTCCCTAAACGTCTCTCCTGTGAGAGAACCGGTCCCTAAACGTCTCTGCTGTGACAGAAGCAGTCCCTAAACGTCTCTCCTGTGAGAGAACCGGTCCCTAAACGTCTCTGCTGTGACAGAAGCAGTCCCTAAACGTCTCTGTTGTTTGAGAACCGGTCCCTAAACGTCTCTGCTGTAAGAGAACCGGTCCCTAAACATCTCTGCTGTAAGAGCACCGGTCCTTAAACGTCTCTCCTGTAAGGGAACCGGTCCCTAAACGTCTCTGCTGTGAGAGAACCAGTCCATAAACGTCTCTGCTGTGAGAGAACCTGTCCCTAAACGTCTCTGCTGTGAGAGAACCGGTCCCTAAACTTTTCTCCTGTGAGTGAACCAGTCCCTAAACATCTCTGCTGTGAGAGAACAAGTCCTTAAACGTCTCTGCTGTGACAGAAGCAGTCCCTAAACGTCCCTCCTGTGAGTGAACCAGTCCCTAAACATCTCTGCTGTGAGAGAACCAGTCCCTAAACGTCTCTGCTGTAAGAGATCCGGTCCTTAAACGTCTCTTCTGTAAGATAACCAGTCACTAAACGTCTCTGCTGTAAGAGAACCGGTCCCTAAACGTCTCTCCTGTAAGAGAACCGGTCCCTAAACGTCTCTGCTGTGAGAGAACCAGTCCCTAAACGTCTCTGCTGTGAGAGAACCAGTCCCTAAACGTCTCTGCTGTGATAGAACCAGTCCCTAAACGTTTCTCCTGTGAGTGAACCAGTCCCTAAACATCTCTGCTGTGAGAGAACCAGTCCCTAAACGTCTCTGCTGTAAGAGAACCAGTCACTAAACGTCTCTGCTGTGAGAGAACCGGTCCCTAAACGTCTCTCCTGTAAGAGAACCGGTCCCTAAACGTCTCTGCTGTGAAAGAAACCAGTCCCTAAACGTCTCTGCTGTGAGAGAACCTGTCCCTAAACGTCTCTGCTGTGAGAGAACCAGTCCCTAAACGTTTCTCCTGTGAGTGAACCAGTCCCTAAACATCTCTGCTGTGAGAGAACCAGTCCTTAAACGTCTCTGCTGTGACAGAAGCAGTCCCTAAACGTCTCTCCTGTGAGAGAACCGGTCCCTAAACGTCTCTGCTGTGACAGAAGCAGTCCCTAAACGTCTCTCCTGTGAGAGAACCGGTCCCTAAACGTCTCTGCTGTGACAGAAGCAGTCCCTAAACGTCTCTGTTGTATGAGAACCGGTCCCTAAACGTCTCTGCTGTAAGAGAACCGGACCCTAAACATCTCTGCTGTAAGAGCACCGGTCCTTAAACATCTCTCCTGTAAGGGAACCGGTCCCTAAACGTCTCTGCTGTGAGAGAACCAGTCCATAAACGTCTCTGCTGTGAGAGAACCTGTCCCTAAACGTCTCTGCTGTGAGAGAACCGGTCCCTAAACGTTTCTCCTGTGAGTGAACCAGTCCCTAAACATCTCTGCTGTGAGAGAACAAGTCCTTAAACGTCTCTGCTGTGACAGAAGCAGTCCCTAAACGTCCCTCCTGTGAGAGAACCGGTCCCTAAACGTCTCTGCTGTGGCAGAAGCAGTCCCTAAACGTGTCTGATGTGAGAGAACCGGTCCCTAAACATGTCTTCGGTAAGAGAACTGGTCCCTAAACGTGTCTGCTGTGAGAGAACCTGTCCCTAAACGTCTCTGCTGTAAGATAACCGGTCACTAAACATCTCTCCTGTGAGAGAACCGGTCCCTAAACATGTCTTCGGTAAGAGAACTGGTCCCTAAACGTGTCTGCTGTGAGAGAACCTGTCCCTAAACGTCTCTGCTGTAAGATAACCGGTCCCTAAACGTCTCTGCTGTGAGTGAACCGGTCCCTAAACGTCACTGCTGTAAGAGAACCAGTCCCTAAACGTCTGCTGTAAGAGAACCGGTCCCTAAACGTCTTTGCTGTAAGAGATCCGGTCCTTAAATATCTCAGCTGTAAGAGAACCGGTCCCTAAACGTCTCTGCTGTAAGAGAACAAGTCACTAAACGTCTCTGCTGTGAGAAAACCGGTCCCTAAACGTCTCTCCTGTAAGAGAACCGGTCCCTAAACGTCTCTGCTGTGAGAGAACCAGTCCCTAAACGTCTCTGCTGTGAGAGAACCTGTCCCTAAACGTCTCTGCTGTGAGAGAACCGGTCCCTAAACGTTTCTCCTGTGAGTGAACCAGTCCCTAAACATCTCTGCTGTGAGAGAACCAGTCCTTAAACGTCTCTGCTGTGACAGAAGCAGTCCCTAAACGTCTCTCCTGGGAGAGAACCGGTCCCTAAACGTCTCTGCTGTGACAGAAGCAGTCCCTAAACGTCTCTGCTGTAAGAGAACCGGTCACTACATGTCACTGTTGTAAGAGAACCGGTCCCTAAATGTTTCTGCTGTAAGAGAACCGGTCCCTTAACATCTCTGCTGTAAGAGCACAGGTCCTTATACGTCTCTCCTGTAAGAGAACCGGTCCCTAAACGTCTCTGCTGTGAGAGAACCAGTCCCTAAACGTATCTGGTGTGAGAGAACCGGTCCCTAAACGTCTCTGCTGTAAGAGAACCGGTCCCTAAACGTCTCTGCTGTAAGAGAACCAGTCACTAAACGTCTCTGCTGTGAGAGAACCGGTCCCTAAACGTCTCTCCTGTAAGATAACCGGTCCCTAAACGTCTGCTGTGAGAGAACCAGTCCCTAAACGTCTCTGCTGTGAGAGAACCTGTCCCTAAACGTCTCTGCTGTGAGAGAACCAGTCCCTAAACGTTTCTCCTGTGAGTGAACCAGTCCCTAAACATCTCTGCTGTGAGAGAACCAGTCCTTAAACGTCTCTGATGTGACAGAAGCAGTCCCTAAACGTCTCTCCTGTGAGAGAACCGGACCCTAAACGTCTCTGCTGTGACAGAAGCAGTCCCTAAACGTCTCTGCTGTAAGAGAACCGGTCACTATACATCTCTGTTGTAAGAGAACCGGTCCCTAAACGTCTCTCCTGTGAGAGAACCAGTCCCTAAACATCTCTGCTGTGAGAGAACCGGTCCCTAAATGTCTCTGCTGTGAGAGAACCGGTCCCTAAACGTTTCTCCTGTGAGAGAACCAGTCCCTAAACATCTCTGCTGTAAGAGAACCAGTCCTTAAACATCTCTGCTGTGAGAGAACCAGTCCTTAAACGTCTCTGCTGTGAGAGAACCAGTCCCTAAACGTCTCTGCTGTGAGAGAACCTGTCCCTAAACGTCTCTGCTGTGAGAGAACCAGTCCCTAAACGTTTCTCCTGTGAGTGAACCAGTCCCTAAACATCTCTGCTGTGAGAGAACCAGTCCTTAAACGTCTCTGCTGTGACAGAAGCAGTCCCTAAACGTCTCTCCTGTGAGAGAACCACTCCCTAAACATCTCTGCTGTGACAGAAGCAGTCCCTAAACGTATCTGCTGTAAGAGAACCGGTCACTACATGTCACTGTTGTAAGAGAACCGGTCCCTAAATGTCTCTGCTGTAAGAGAACCGGTCCCTTAACATCTCTGCTGTAAGAGCACAGGTCCTTAAACGTCTCTCCTGTAAGAGAACCGGTCCCTAAACGTCTCTGCTGTGAGAGAACCAGTCCCTAAACGTCTCTGCTGTAAGATAACCGGTCCCTAAATGTCACTGCTGTGAGTGAACCGGTCCCTAAACGTCACTGCTGTAAGAGAACCAGTCCCTAAACGTCTGCTGTAAGAGAACCGGTCCCTAAACGTCTTTGCTGTAAGAGATCCGGTCCTTAAACGTCTCTTCTGTAAGATAACCAGTCACTAAACGTCTCTGCTGTAAGAGAACCGGTCCCTAAACGTCTCTCCTGTAAGAGAACCGGTCCCTAAACGTCTCTGCTGTGAGAGAACCAGTCCCTAAACGTCTCTGCTGTGAGAGAACCAGTCCCTAAACGTCTCTGCTGTGATAGAACCAGTCCCTAAACGTTTCTCCTGTGAGTGAACCAGTCCCTAAACATCTCTGCTGTGAGAGAACCAGTCCCTAAACGTCTCTGCTGTGAGAGAACATGTCCCTAAACGTCTCTGCTGTGAGAGAACCAGTCCCTAAACGTTTCTCCTGTGAGTGAACCAGTCCCTAAACATCTCTGCTGTGAGAGAACCAGTCCTTAAACGTCTCTGCTGTGACAGAAGCAGTCCCTAAACGTCTCTCCTGTGAGCGAACCGGACCCTAAACGTCTCTGCTGTGACAGAAGCAGTCACTAAACGTCTCTCCTGTGAGAGAACCGCTCCCTAAACATCTCTGCTGTGACAGAAGCAGTCCCTAAACGTCTAAGCTGTAAGAGAACCGGTCACTACATGTCACTGTTGTAAGAGAATCGGTCCCTAAATGTTTCTGCTGTAAGAGAACCGGTCCCTTAACATCTCTGCTGTAAGAGCACAGGTCCTTATACGTCTCTCCTGTAAGAGAACCGGTCCCTAAACGTCTCTGCTGTGAGAGAACCAGTCCCTAAACGTATCTGGTGTGAGAGAACCGGTCCCTAAACGTCTCTGCTGTAAGAGAACCGGTCCCTAAACGTCTCTGCTGTAAGAGAACCAGTCACTAAACGTCTCTGCTGTGAGAGAACCGGTCCCTAAACGTCTCTCCTGTAAGATAACCGGTCCCTAAACGTCTGCTGTGAGAGAACCAGTCCCTAAACGTCTCTGCTGTGAGAGAACCTGTCCCTAAACGTCTCTGCTGTGAGAGAACCAGTCCCTAAACGTTTCTCCTGTGAGTGAACCAGTCCCTAAACATCTCTGCTGTGAGAGAACAAGTCCTTAAACGTCTCTGATGTGACAGAAGCAGTCCCTAAACGTCTCTCCTGTGAGAGAACCGGACCCTAAACGTCTCTGCTGTGACAGAAGCAGTCCCTAAACGTCTCTGCTGTAAGAGAACCGGTCACTATACATCTCTGTTGTAAGAGAACCGGTCCCTAAACGTCTCTCCTGTGAGAGAACCAGTCCCTAAACATCTCTGCTGTGAGAGAACCGGTCCCTAAATGTCTCTGCTGTGAGAGAACCGGTCCCTAAACGTTTCTCTTGTGAGAGAACCAGTCCCTAAACATCTCTGCTGTAAGAGAACCAGTCCTTAAACATCTCTGCTGTGAGAGAACCAGTCCTTAAACGTCTCTGCTGTGAGAGAACCAGTCCCTAAACGTCTCTGCTGTGAGAGAACCTGTCCCTAAACGTCTCTGCTGTGAGAGAACCAGTCCCTAAACGTTTCTCCTGTGAGTGAACCAGTCCCTAAACATCTCTGCTGTGAGAGAACCAGTCCTTAAACGTCTCTGCTGTGACAGAAGCAGTCCCTAAACGTCTCTCCTGTGAGAGAACCACTCCCTAAACATCTCTGCTGTGACAGAAGCAGTCCCTAAACGTATCTGCTGTAAGAGAACCGGTCACTACATGTCACTGTTGTAAGAGAACCGGTCCCTAAATGTCTCTGCTGTAAGAGAACCGGTCCCTTAACATCTCTGCTGTAAGAGCACAGGTCCTTAAACGTCTCTCCTGTAAGAGAACCGGTCCCTAAACGTCTCTGCTGTGAGAGAACCAGTCCCTAAACGTCTCTGCTGTAAGATAACCGGTCCCTAAATGTCACTGCTGTGAGTGAACCGGTCCCTAAACGTCACTGCTGTAAGAGAACCAGTCCCTAAACGTCTGCTGTAAGAGAACCGGTCCCTAAACGTCTTTGCTGTAAGAGATCCGGTCCTTAAACGTCTCTTCTGTAAGATAACCAGTCACTAAACGTCTCTGCTGTAAGAGAACCGGTCCCTAAACGTCTCTCCTGTAAGAGAACCGGTCCCTAAACGTCTCTGCTGTGAGAGAACCAGTCCCTAAACGTCTCTGCTGTGAGAGAACCAGTCCCTAAACGTCTCTGCTGTGATAGAACCAGTCCCTAAACGTTTCTCCTGTGAGTGAACCAGTCCCTAAACATCTCTGCTGTGAGAGAACCAGTCCCTAAACGTCTCTGCTGTGAGAGAACATGTCCCTAAACGTCTCTGCTGTGAGAGAACCAGTCCCTAAACGTTTCTCCTGTGAGTGAACCAGTCCCTAAACATCTCTGCTGTGAGAGAACCAGTCCTTAAACGTCTCTGCTGTGACAGAAGCAGTCCCTAAACGTCTCTCCTGTGAGCGAACCGGACCCTAAACGTCTCTGCTGTGACAGAAGCAGTCACTAAACGTCTCTCCTGTGAGAGAACCGCTCCCTAAACATCTCTGCTGTGACAGAAGCAGTCCCTAAACGTCTAAGCTGTAAGAGAACCGGTCACTATACATCTCTGTTGTAAGAGAACCGGTCCCTAAACGTCTCTCCTGTGAGAGAACCAGTCCATAAACGTCTCTGCTGTGAGAGAACCTGTCCCTAAACGTCTCTGCTGTTAGAGAACCGGTCCCTAAACGTTTCTCCTGTGAGTGAACCAGTCCCTAAACATCTCTGCTGTGAGAGAACAAGTCCTTAAACGTCTCTGCTGTGACAGAAGCAGTCCCTAAACGTCCCTTCTGTGAGAGAACCGGTCCCTAAACGTCTCTGCTGTGGCAGAAGCAGTCCCTAAACGTCTCTGATGTGAGAGAACCGGTCCCTAAACATGTCTTCGGTAAGAGAACTGGTCCCTAAACGTGTCTGCTGTGAGAGAACCTGTCCCTAAACGTCTCTGCTGTAAGATAACCGGTCACTAAACGTCTCTCCTGTGAGAGAACCGGTCCCTAAACATGTCTTCGGTATGAGAACTGGTCCCTAAACGTGTCTGCTGTGAGAGAACCTGTCCCTAAACGTCTCTGCTGTAAGATAACCGGTCCCTAAACGTCTCTGCTGTGAGTGAACCGGTCCCTAAACGTCACTGCTGTAAGAGAACCAGTCCCTAAACGTCTGCTGTAAGAGAACCGGTCCCTAAACGTCTTTGCTGTAAGAGATCCGGTCCTTAAATATCTCAGCTGTAAGAGAACCGGTCCCTAAACGTCTCTGATGTAAGAGAACCAGTTACTAAACGTCTCTGCTGTGAGAAAACCGGTCCCTAAACGTCTCTCCTGTAAGAGTACTGGTCCCTAAACGTCTCTGCTGTGAGAGAACCAGTCCCTAAACGTCTCTGCTGTGAGAGAACCTGTCCCTAAACATCTTTGCTGTGAGAGAACCAGTCCCTAAACGTTTCTCCTGTGAGTGAACCAGTCCCTAAACATCTCTGCTGTGAGAGAACCAGTCCTTAAACGTCTCTGCTGTGACAGAAGCAGTCCCTAAACGTCTCTCCTGTGAGAGAACCAGTCCCTAAACGTCTCTGCTGTGACAGAAGCAGTCCCTAAACGTCTCTGCTGTAAGAGAACCGGTCACTACATGTCACTGTTGTAAGAGAACCGGTCCCTAAATGTCTCTGCTGTAAGAGAACCGGTCCCTTAACATCTCTGCTGTAAGAGCACAGGTCCTTATACGTCTCTCCTGTAAGAGAACCGGTCCCTAAACGTCTCTGCTGTGAGAGAACCAGTCCCTAAACGTATCTGGTGTGAGAGAACCGGTCCCTAAACGTCTCTGCTGTAAGAGAACCGGTCCCTAAACGTCTCTGCTGTAAGAGAACCAGTCACTAAACGTCTCTGCTGTGAGAGAACCGGTCCCTAAACGTCTCTCCTGTAAGATAACCGGTCCCTAAACGTCTGCTGTGAGAGAACCAGTCCCTAAACATCTCTGCTGTAAGAGAACCGGTCACTATACATCTCTGTTGTAAGAGAACCGGTCCCTAAACGTCTCTCCTGTGAGAGAACCAGTCCCTAAACATCTCTGCTGTGAGAGAACCGGTCCCTAAATGTCTCTGCTGTGAGAGAACCGGTCCCTAAACGTTTCTCCTGTGAGAGAACCAGTCCCTAAACATCTCTGCTGTAAGAGAACCAGTCCTTAAACATCTCTGCTGTGAGAGAACCAGTCCTTAAACGTCTCTGCTGTGAGAGAACCAGTCCCTAAACGTCTCTGCTGTGAGAGAACCTGTCCCTAAACGTCTCTGCTGTGAGAGAACCAGTCCCTAAACGTTTCTCCTGTGAGTGAACCAGTCCCTAAACATCTCTGCTGTGAGAGAACCAGTCCTTAAACGTCTCTGCTGTGACAGAAGCAGTCCCTAAACGTCTCTCCTGTGAGAGAACCACTCCCTAAACATCTCTGCTGTGACAGAAGCAGTCCCTAAACGTATCTGCTGTAAGAGAACCGGTCACTACATGTCACTGTTGTAAGAGAACCGGTCCCTAAATGTCTCTGCTGTAAGAGAACCGGTCCCTTAACATCTCTGCTGTAAGAGCACAGGTCCTTAAACGTCTCTCCTGTAAGAGAACCGGTCCCTAAACGTCTCTGCTGTGAGAGAACCAGTCCCTAAACGTCTCTGCTGTAAGATAACCGGTCCCTAAATGTCACTGCTGTGAGTGAACCGGTCCCTAAACGTCACTGCTGTAAGAGAACCAGTCCCTAAACGTCTGCTGTAAGAGAACCGGTCCCTAAACGTCTTTGCTGTAAGAGATCCGGTCCTTAAACGTCTCTTCTGTAAGATAACCAGTCACTAAACGTCTCTGCTGTAAGAGAACCGGTCCCTAAACGTCTCTCCTGTAAGAGAACCGGTCCCTAAACGTCTCTGCTGTGAGAGAACCAGTCCCTAAACGTCTCTGCTGTGAGAGAACCAGTCCCTAAACGTCTCTGCTGTGATAGAACCAGTCCCTAAACGTTTCTCCTGTGAGTGAACCAGTCCCTAAACATCTCTGCTGTGAGAGAACCAGTCCCTAAACGTCTCTGCTGTGAGAGAACATGTTCCTAAACGTCTCTGCTGTGAGAGAACCAGTCCCTAAACGTTTCTCCTGTGAGTGAACCAGTCCCTAAACATCTCTGCTGTGAGAGAACCAGTCCTTAAACGTCTCTGCTGTGACAGAAGCAGTCCCTAAACGTCTCTCCTGTGAGCGAACCGGACCCTAAACGTCTCTGCTGTGACAGAAGCAGTCACTAAACGTCTCTCCTGTGAGAGAACCGCTCCCTAAACATCTCTGCTGTGACAGAAGCAGTCCCTAAACGTCTAAGCTGTAAGAGAACCGGTCACTATACATCTCTGTTGTAAGAGAACCGGTCCATAAACGTCTCTCCTGTGAGAGAACCAGTCCATAAACGTCTCTGCTGTGAGAGAACCTGTCCCTAAACGTCTCTGCTGTTAGAGAACCGGTCCCTAAACGTTTCTCCTGTGAGTGAACCAGTCCCTAAACATCTCTGCTGTGAGAGAACAAGTCCTTAAACGTCTCTGCTGTGACAGATGCAGTCCCTAAACGTCCCTTCTGTGAGAGAACCGGTCCCTAAACGTCTCTGCTGTGGCAGAAGCAGTCCCTAAACGTCTCTGATGTGAGAGAACCGGTCCCTAAACATGTCTTCGGTAAGAGAACTGGTCCCTAAACGTGTCTGCTGTGAGAGAACCTGTCCCTAAACGTCTCTGCTGTAAGATAACCGGTCACTAAACGTCTCTCCTGTGAGAGAACCGGTCCCTAAACATGTCTTCGGTAAGAGAACTGGTCCCTAAACGTGTCTGCTGTGAGAGAACATGTCCCTAAACGTCTCTGCTGTAAGATAACCGGTCCCTAAACGTCTCTGCTGTGAGTGAACCGGTCCCTAAACGTCACTGCTGTAAGATAACCAGTCCCTAAACGTCTGCTGTAAGAGAACCGGTCCCTAAACGTCTTTGCTGTAAGAGATCCGGTCCTTAAATATCTCAGCTGTAAGAGAACCGGTCCCTAAACGTCTCTGATGTAAGAGAACCAGTTACTAAACGTCTCTGCTGTGAGAAAACCGGTCCCTAAACGTCTCTCCTGTAAGAGTACCGGTCCCTAAACGTCTCTGCTGTGAGAGAACCAGTCCCTAAACGTCTCTGCTTTGAGAGAACCTGTCCCTAAACATCTTTGCTGTGAGAGAACCAGTCCCTAAACGTTTCTCCTGTGAGTGAACCAGTCCCTAAACATCTCTGCTGTGACAGAAGCAGTCCCTAAACGTCTCTGCTGTAAGAGAACCGGTCACTACATGTCACTGTTGTAAGAGAACCGGTCCCTAAATGTCTCTGCTGTAAGAGAACCGGTCCCTTAACATCTCTGCTGTAAGAGCACAGGTCCTTATACGTCTCTCCTGTAAGAGAACCGGTCCCTAAACGTCTCTGCTGTGAGAGAACCAGTCCCTAAACGTATCTGGTGTGAGAGAACCGGTCCCTAAACGTCTCTGCTGTAAGAGAACCGGTCCCTAAACGTCTCTGCTGTAAGAGAACCAGTCACTAAACGTCTCTGCTGTGAGAGAACCGGTCCCTAAACGTCTCTCCTGTAAGATAACCGGTCCCTAAACGTCTGCTGTGAGAGAACCAGTCCCTAAACGTCTCTGCTGTAAGAGAACCGGTCACTATACATCTCTGTTGTAAGAGAACCGGTCCCTAAACGTCTCTCCTGTGAGAGAACCAGTCCCTAAACATCTCTGCTGTGAGAGAACCGGTCCCTAAATGTCTCTGCTGTGAGAGAACCGGTCCCTAAACGTTTCTCCTGTGAGAGAACCAGTCCCTAAACATCTCTGCTGTAAGAGAACCAGTCCTTAAACATCTCTGCTGTGAGAGAACCAGTCCTTAAACGTCTCTGCTGTGAGAGAACCAGTCCCTAAACGTCTCTGCTGTGAGAGAACCTGTCCCTAAACGTCTCTGCTGTGAGAGAACCAGTCCCTAAACGTTTCTCCTGTGAGTGAACCAGTCCCTAAACATCTCTGCTGTGAGAGAACCAGTCCTTAAACGTCTCTGCTGTGACAGAAGCAGTCCCTAAACGTCTCTCCTGTGAGAGAACCACTCCCTAAACATCTCTGCTGTGACAGAAGCAGTCCCTAAACGTATCTGCTGTAAGAGAACCGGTCACTACATGTCACTGTTGTAAGAGAACCGGTCCCTAAATGTCTCTGCTGTAAGAGAACCGGTCCCTTAACATCTCTGCTGTAAGAGCACAGGTCCTTAAACGTCTCTCCTGTAAGAGAACCGGTCCCTAAACGTCTCTGCTGTGAGAGAACCAGTCCCTAAACGTCTCTGCTGTAAGATAACCGGTCCCTAAACGTCACTGCTGTGAGTGAACCGGTCCCTAAACGTCACTGCTGTAAGAGAACCAGTCCCTAAACGTCTGCTGTAAGAGAACCGGTCCCTAAATGTCTTTGCTGTAAGAGATCCGGTCCTTAAACGTCTCTTCTGTAAGATAACCAGTCACTAAACGTCTCTGCTGTAAGAGAACCGGTCCCTAAACGTCTCTCCTGTAAGAGAACCGGTCCCTAAACGTCTCTGCTGTGAGAGAACCAGTCCCTAAACGTCTCTGCTGTGAGAGAACCAGTCCCTAAACGTCTCTGCTGTGATAGAACCAGTCCCTAAACGTTTCTCCTGTGAGTGAACCAGTCCCTAAACATCTCTGCTGTGAGAGAACCAGTCCCTAAACGTCTCTGCTGTGAGAGAACATGTCCCTAAACGTCTCTGCTGTGAGAGAACCAGTCCCTAAACGTTTCTCCTGTGAGTGAACCAGTCCCTAAACATCTCTGCTGTGAGAGAACCAGTCCTTAAACGTCTCTGCTGTGACAGAAGCAGTCCCTAAACGTCTCTCCTGTGAGCGAACCGGACCCTAAACGTCTCTGCTGTGACAGAAGCAGTCACTAAACGTCTCTCCTGTGAGAGAACCGCTCCCTAAACATCTCTGCTGTGACAGAAGCAGTCCCTAAACGTCTCTGCTGTAAGAGAACCGGTCACTATACATCTCTGTTGTAAGAGAACCGGTCCCTAAACGTCTCTCCTGTGAGAGAACCAGTCCATAAACGTCTCTGCTGTGAGAGAACCAGTCCCTAAACGTCTCTGCTGTTAGAGAACCGGTCCCTAAACGTTTCTCCTGTGAGTGAACCAGTCCCTAAACATCTCTGCTGTGAGAGAACAAGTCCTTAAACGTCTCTGCTGTGACAGAAGCAGTCCCTAAACGTCCCTCCTGTGAGAGAACCGGTCCCTAAACGTCTCTGCTGTGGCAGAAGCAGTCCCTAAACGTCTCTGATGTGAGAGAACCGGTCCCTAAACATGTCTTCGGTAAGAGAACTGGTCCCTAAACGTGTCTGCTGTGAGAGAACCTGTCCCTAAACGTCTCTGCTGTAAGATAACCGGTCACTAAACGTCTCTCCTGTGAGAGAACCGGTCCCTAAACATGTCTTCGGTAAGAGAACTGGTCCCTAAACGTGTCTGCTGTGAGAGAACCTGTCCCTAAACGTCTCTGCTGTAAGATAACCGGTCCCTAAACGTCTCTGCTGTGAGTGAACCGGTCCCTAAACGTCACTGCTGTAAGAGAACCAGTCCCTAAACGTCTGCTGTAAGAGAACCGGTCCCTAAACGTCTTTGCTGTAAGAGATCCGGTCCTTAAATATCTCAGCTGTAAGAGAACCGGTCCCTAAACGTCTCTGCTGTAAGAGAACCAGTTACTAAACGTCTCTGCTGTGAGAAAACCGGTCCCTAAACGTCTCTCCTGTAAGAGAACCGGTCCCTAAACGTCTCTGCTGTGAGAGAACCAGTCCCTAAACGTCTCTGCTGTGAGAGAACCAGTCCCTAAACGTTTCTCCTGTGAGTGAACCAGTCCCTAAACATCTCTGCTGTGAGAGAACCAGTCCTTAAACGTCTCTGCTGTGACAGAAGCAGTCCCTAAACGTCTCTCCTGTGAGAGAACCAGTCCCTAAACGTCTCTGCTGTGACAGAAGCAGTCCCTAAACGTCTCTGCTGTAAGAGAACCGGTCACTACATGTCACTGTTGTAAGAGAACCGGTCCCTAAATGTCTCTGCTGTAAGAGAACCGGTCCCTTAACATCTCTGCTGTAAGAGCACAGGTCCTTATACGTCTCTCCTGTAAGAGAACCGGTCCCTAAACGTCTCTGCTGTGAGAGAACCAGTCCCTAAACGTATCTGGTGTGAGAGAACCGGTCCCTAAACGTCTCTGCTGTAAGAGAACCGGTCCCTAAACGTCTCTGCTGTAAGAGAACCAGTCACTAAACGTCTCTGCTGTGAGAGAACCGGTCCCTAAACGTCTCTCCTGTAAGATAACCGGTCCCTAAACGTCTGCTGTGAGAGAACCAGTCCCTAAACGTCTCTGCTGTGAGAGAACCTGTCCCTAAACGTCTCTGCTGTGAGAGAACCAGTCCCTAAACGTTTCTCCTGTGAGTGAACCAGTCCCTAAACATCTCTGCTGTGAGAGAACCAGTCCTTAAACGTCTCTGATGTGACAGAAGCAGTCCCTAAACGTCTCTCCTGTGAGAGAACCGGACCCTAAACGTCTCTGCTGTGACAGAAGCAGTCACTAAACGGCTCTCCTGTGAGAGAACCGCTCCCTAAACATCTCTGCTGTGACAGAAGCAGTCCCTAAACGTCTCTGCTGTAAGAGAACCGGTCACTATACATCTCTGTTGTAAGAGAACCGGTCCCTAAACGTCTCTCCTGTGAGAGAACCAGCCCTAAACATCTCTGCTGTGAGAGAACCGGTCCCTAAATGTCTCTGCTGTGAGAGAACCGGTCCCTAAACGTTTCTCCTGTGAGAGAACCAGTCCCTAAACATCTCTGCTGTAAGAGAACCAGTCCTTAAACATCTCTGCTGTGAGAGAACCAGTCCTTAAACGTCTCTGCTGTGAGAGAACCAGTCCCTAAACGTCTCTGCTGTGAGAGAACCTGTCCCTAAACGTCTCTGCTGTGAGAGAACCAGTCCCTAAACGTTTCTCCTGTGAGTGAACCAGTCCCTAAACATCTCTGCTGTGAGAGAACCAGTCCTTAAACGTCTCTGCTGTGACAGAAGCAGTCCCTAAACGTCTCTCCTGTGAGAGAACCGGTCCCTAAACGTCTCTGCTGTGACAGAAGCAGTCCCTAAACGTATCTGCTGTAAGAGAACCGGTCACTACATGTCACTGTTGTAAGAGAACCGGTCCCTAAATGTCTCTGCTGTAAGGGAACCGGTCCCTTAACATCTCTGCTGTAAGAGAACCGGTCCCTAAACGTCTCTGCTGTGAGTGAACCGGTCCCTAAACGTCACTGCTGTAAGAGAACCAGTCCCTAAACGTCTGCTGTAAGAGAACCGGTCCCTAAACGTCTTTGCTGTAAGAGATCCGGTCCTTAAACGTCTCTTCTGTAAGATAACCAGTCACAAAACGTCTCTGCTGTAAGAGAACCGGTCCATAAACGTCTCTCCTGTAAGAGAACCGGTCCCTAAACATCTCTGCTGTGAGAGAACCAGTCCCTAAACGTCTCTGCTGTGAGAGAACATGTCCCTAAACGTCTCTGCTGTGAGAGAACCAGTCCCTAAACGTTTCTCCTGTGAGTGAACCAGTCCCTAAACATCTCTGCTGTGAGAGAACCAGTCCTTAAACGTCTCTGCTGTGACAGAAGCAGTCCCTAAACGTCTCTCCTGTGAGCGAACCGGACCCTAAACGTCTCTGCTGTGACAGAAGCAGTCACTAAACGTCTCTCCTGTGAGAGAACCGCTCCCTAAACATCTCTGCTGTGACAGAAGCAGTCCCTAAACGTCTCTGCTGTAAGAGAACCGGTCACTATACATCTCTGTTGTAAGAGAACCGGTCCCTAAACGTCTCTCCTGTGAGAGAACCGGTCCCTAAACATCTCTGCTGTGAGAGAACCGGTCCCTAAATGTCTCTGCTGTGAGAGAACCGGTCCCTAAACGTTTCTCCTGTGAGAGAACCAGTCCCTAAACATCTCTGCTGTGAGAGAACCAGTCCTTAAACGTCTCTGCTGTGACAGAAGCAGTCCCTAAACGTCTCTCCTGTGAGAGAACCAGTCCCTAAACATCTCTGCTGTAAGAGAACCAGTCCTTAAACATCTCTGCTGTGAGAGAACCAGTCCCTAAACGTCTCTGCTGTGAGAGAACCTGTCTCTAAACGTCTCTGCTGTGAGAGAACCAGTCCCTAACCGTTTCTCCTGTGAGTGAACCAGTCCCTAAACATCTCTGCTGTGAGAGAACAAGTCCTTAAACGTCTCTGCTGTGACAGAAGCAGTCCCTAAACGTCCCTCCTGTGAGAGAACCGGTCCCTAAACGTCTCTGCTGTGGCAGAAGCAGTCCCTAAACGTCTCTGATGTGAGAGAACCGGTCCCTAAACATGTCTTCGGTAAGAGAACTGGTCCCTAAACGTGTCTGCTGTGAGAGAACCTGTCCCTAAACGTCTCTGCTGTAAGATAACCGGTCACTAAACGTCTCTCCTGTGAGAGAACCGGTCCCTAAACATGTCTTCGGTAAGAGAACTGGTCCCTAAACGTGTCTGCTGTGAGAGAACCTGTCCCTAAACGTCTCTGCTGTAAGATAACCGGTCCCTAAACGTCTCTGCTGTGAGTGAACCGGTCCCTAAACGTCACTGCTGTAAGAGAACCAGTCCCTAAACGTCTGCTGTAAGAGAACCGGTCCCTAAACGTCTTTGCTGTAAGAGATCCGGTCCTTAAATATCTCAGCTGTAAGAGAACCGGTCCCTAAACGTCTCTGCTGTAAGAGAACCAGTTACTAAACGTCTCTGCTGTGAGAAAACCGGTCCCTAAACGTCTCTCCTGTAAGAGAACCGGTCCCTAAACGTCTCTGCTGTGAGAGAACCAGTCCCTAAACGTCTCTGCTGTGAGAGAACCTGTCCCTAAACATCTCTGCTGTGAGAGAACCAGTCCCTAAACGTTTCTCCTGTGAGTGAACCAGTCCCTAAACATCTCTGCTGTGAGAGAACCAGTCCTTAAACGTCTCTGCTGTGACAGAAGCAGTCCCTAAACGTCTCTCCTGTGAGAGAACCGGTCCTTAAACGTCTCTGCTGTGACAGAAGCAGTCCCTAAACGTCTCTGCTGTAAGAGAACCGGTCACTACATGTCACTGTTGTAAGAGAACCGGTCCCTAAATGTCTCATCTGTAAGAGAACCGGTCCCTTAACATCTCTGCTGTAAGAGCACAGGTCCTTATACGTCTCTCCTGTAAGAGAACCGGTCCCTAAACGTCT
The DNA here is from genome assembly GCF_964263955.1 of Coregonus lavaretus. Lineage (NCBI taxonomy): Eukaryota > Metazoa > Chordata > Actinopteri > Salmoniformes > Salmonidae > Coregonus > Coregonus lavaretus. Next base: position 856,586 of record NW_028161895.1, read on the forward strand.
CTGCTGTGAGAGAACCAGTCCCTAAACGTATCTGGTGTGAGAGAACCGGTCCCTAAACGTCTCTGCTGTAAGAGAACCGGTCCCTAAACGTCTCTGCTGTAAGAGAACCAGTCACTAAACGTCTCTGCTGTGAGAGAACCGGTCCCTAAACGTCTCTTCTGTAAGATAACCGGTCCCTAAACGTCTGCTGTGAGAGAACCAGTCCCTAAACGTCTCTGCTGTGAGAGAACCTGTCCCTAAACGTCTCTGCTGTGAGAGAACCAGTCCCTAAACGTTTCTCCTGTGAGTGAACCAGTCCCTAAACATCTCTGCTGTGAGAGAACCAGTCCTTAAACGTCTCTGATGTGACAGAAGCAGTCCCTAAACGTCTCTCCTGTGAGAGAACCGGACCCTAAACGTCTCTGCTGTGACAGAAGCAGTCACTAAACGGCTCTCCTGTGAGAGAACCGCTCCCTAAACATCTCTGCTGTGACAGAAGCAGTCCCTAAACGTCTCTGCTGTAAGAGAACCGGTCACTATACATCTCTGTTGTAAGAGAACCGGTCCCTAAACGTCTCTCCTGTGAGAGAACCAGCCCTAAACATCTCTGCTGTGAGAGAACCGGTCCCTAAATGTCTCTGCTGTGAGAGAACCGGTCCCTAAACGTTTCTCCTGTGAGAGAACCAGTCCCTAAACATCTCTGCTGTAAGAGAACCAGTCCTTAAACATCTCTGCTGTTTGAGAACCAGTCCTTAAACGTCTCTGCTGTGAGAGAACCAGTCCCTAAACGTCTCTGCTGTGAGAGAACCTGTCCCTAAACGTCTCTGCTGTGAGAGAACCAGTCCCTAAACGTTTCTCCTGTGAGTGAACCAGTCCCTAAACATCTCTGCTGTGAGAGAACCAGTCCTTAAACGTCTCTGCTGTGACAGAAGCAGTCCCTAAACGTCTCTCCTGTGAGAGAACCGGTCCCTAAACGTCTCTGCTGTGACAGAAGCAGTCCCTAAACGTATCTGCTGTAAGAGAACCGGTCACTACATGTCACTGTTGTAAGAGAACCGGTCCCTAAATGTCTCTGCTGTAAGGGAACCGGTCCCTTAACATCTCTGCTGTAAGAGAACCGGTCCCTAAACGTCTCTGCTGTGAGTGAACCGGTCCCTAAACGTCACTGCTGTAAGAGAACCAGTCCCTAAACGTCTGCTGTAAGAGAACCGGTCCCTAAACGTCTTTGCTGTAAGAGATCCGGTCCTTAAACGTCTCTTCTGTAAGATAACCAGTCACTAAACGTCTCTGCTGTAAGAGAACCGGTCCCTAAACGTCTCTCCTGTAAGAGAACCGGTCCCTAAACATCTCTGCTGTGAGAGAACCAGTCCCTAAACGTCTCTGCTGTGAGAGAACATGTCCCTAAACGTCTCTGCTGTGAGAGAACCAGTCCCTAAACGTTTCTCCTGTGAGTGAACCAGTCCCTAAACATCTCTGCTGTGAGAGAACCAGTCCTTAAACGTCTCTGCTGTGACAGAAGCAGTCCCTAAACGTCTCTCCTGTGAGCGAACCGGACCCTAAACGTCTCTGCTGTGACAGAAGCAGTCACTAAACGTCTCTCCTGTGAGAGAACCGCTCCCTAAACATCTCTGCTGTGACAGAAGCAGTCCCTAAACGTCTCTGCTGTAAGAGAACCGGTCACTATACATCTCTGTTGTAAGAGAACCGGTCCCTAAACGTCTCTCCTGTGAGAGAACCGGTCCCTAAACATCTCTGCTGTGAGAGAACCGGTCCCTAAATGTCTCTGCTGTGAGAGAACCGGTCCCTAAACGTTTCTCCTGTGAGAGAACCAGTCCCTAAACATCTCTGCTGTGAGAGAACCAGTCCTTAAACGTCTCTGCTGTGACAGAAGCAGTCCCTAAACGTCTCTCCTGTGAGAGAACCAGTCCCTAAACATCTCTGCTGTAAGAGAACCAGTCCTTAAACATCTCTGCTGTGAGAGAACCAGTCCCTAAACGTCTCTGCTGTGAGAGAACCTGTCCCTAAACGTCTCTGCTGTGAGAGAACCAGTCCCTAAACGTTTCTCCTGTGAGTGAACCAGTCCCTAAACATCTCTGCTGTGAGAGAACCAGTCCTTAAACGTCTCTGCTGTGACAGAAGCAGTCCCTAAACATCTCTGCTGTGAGAGAACCGGTCCCTAAACGTCTCTGCTGTGACAGAAGCAGTCCCTAAACGTATCTGCTGTAAGAGAACCGGTCACTACATGTCACTGTTGTAAGAGAACCGGTCCCTAAATGTCTCTGCTGTAAGAGAACCGGTCCCTAAACATCTCTGCTGTAAGAGCACAGGTCCTTAAACGTCTCTCTTGTAAGAGAACCGGTCCCTAAACGTCACTGCTGTGAGAGAACCGGTCCCTAAACGTCTCTGCTGTGAGAGAACCAGTCCCTAAACGTCTCTGCTGTAAGATAACCGGTCCCTAAACGTCTCTGCTGTGAGTGAACCGGTCCCTAAACGTCTCTGCTGTGACAGAAGCAGTCCCTAAACGTATCTGCTGTAAGAGAACCGGTCACTACATGTCACTGTTGTAAGAGAACCGGTCCCTAAATGTCTCTGCTGTAAGAGAACCGGTCCCTTAACATCTCTGCTGTAAGAGCACAGGTCCTTAAACGTCTCTCCTGTAAGAGAACCGGTCCCTAAACGTCTCTGCTGTGAGAGAACCAGTCCCTAAACGTCTCTGCTGTAAGATAACCGGTCCCTAAACGTTTCTGCTGTGAGTGAACCGGTCCCTAAACGTCACTGCTGTAAGAGAACCAGTCCCTAAACGTCTGCTGTAAGAGAACCGGTCCCTAAACGTCTTTGCTGTAAGAGATCCGGTCCTTAAACGTCTCTTCTGTAAGATAACCAGTCACTAAACGTCTCTGCTGTAAGAGAACCGGTCCCTAAACGTCTCTCCTGTAAGAGAACCGGTCCCTAAACGTCTCTGCTGTGAGAGAACCAGTCCCTAAACGTCTCTGCTGTGAGAGAACCTGTCCCTAAACGTCTCTGCTGTGATAGAACCAGTCCCTAAACGTTTCTCCTGTGAGTGAACCAGTCCCTAAACATCTCTGCTGTGAGAGAACCAGTCCCTAAACGTCTCTGCTGTGAGAGAACATGTCCCTAAACGTCTCTGCTGTGAGAGAACCAGTCCCTAAACGTTTCTCCTGTGAGTGAACCAGTCCCTAAACATCTCTGCTGTGAGAGAACCAGTCCTTAAACGTCTCTGCTGTGACAGAAGCAGTCCCTAAACGTCTCTCCTGTGAGCGAACCGGACCCTAAACGTCTCTGCTGTGACAGAAGCAGTCACTAAACGTCTCTCCTGTGAGAGAACCACTCCCCAAACATCTCTGCTGTGACAGAAGCAGTCCCTAAACGTCTCTGCTGTAAGAGAACCGGTCACTATACATCTCTGTTGTAAGAGAACCGGTCCCTAAACGTCTCTCCTGTGAGAGAACCGGTCCCTCAACATCTCTGCTGTGAGAGAACCGGTCCCTAAATGTCTCTGCTGTGAGAGAACCGGTCCCTAAACGTTTCTCCTGTTAGAGAACCAGTCCCTAAACATCTCTGCTGTGAGAGAAACAGTCCTTAAACGTCTCTGCTGTGACAGAAGCAGTCCCTAAATGTCTCTCCTGTGAGAGAACCGGTCCCTAAACGTCTCTGATGTGACAGAAGCAGTCCCTAAACGTCTGCTGTTAGAGAACCGGTCCCTAAACGTCTCTCCTGTAAGAGAACCAGTCCCTAAACATCTCTGCTGTGAGAGAACCGGTCCCTAAACGTCTCTGCTGTGAGAGAACCGGTCCCTAAACGTCTCTGCTGTGAGAGAACCGGTTCCTAAACATCTCTGCTGTAAGAAAACCGGTCCCTAAACGTCTCTGCTGTGAGAGAACCAGACCCTAAACATCTCTGCTGTGAGAGAACCAGTCCTTAAACGTCTCTGCTGTGAAAGAAGGAGTCCCTAAACGTCTCTCCTGTGAGAGAACCGATACCTAAACGTCTCTGCTGTGACAGAAGCAGTTCTTAAACGACTCTCCTGTGAGAGAACCGGTCCCTAAACATCTCTGCTGTAAGAGAACCGGTCCCTAAACATCTCTGCTGTAAGAGCACCGGTCCCTAAACGTCTCTCCTGTAAGAGAACCGGTCCCTAAACATCTCTGCTGTAAGAGAACCAGTCCCTAAACGTCTCTGTTGTAAGAGAACCGGTCCCTAAACGTCTCTCCAATGAGAGAACCGGTCCCTAAACGTCTCTGCTGTAAGAGAACCGGTCCCTAAACGTCTCTCCTGTAAGAGAACTGGTCCCTAAACGTGTCTGCTGTGAGTGAACCAGTCCCTAAACATCTCTGCTGTGAGAGAACCAGTCCTTAAACGTCTCTGCTGTGACAGAAGCAGTCCCTAAACGTCTCTCCTGTGAGAGAACCGGACCCTAAACGTCTCTGCTGTGACAGAAACAGTCACTAAACGTCTCTCCTGTGAGAGAACCGCACCCTAAACATCTCTGCTGTGACAGAAGCAGTCCCTAAACGTCTCTCCTGTGAGAGAACCGGTCCCTAAACGTCTCTGCTGTGACAGAAGCAGTCCCTAAACGTCTGCTGTTAGAGAACCGGTCCCTAAACGTCTCTCCAATGAGAGAACTGGTCCCTAAACGTCTCTGCTGTAAGAGAACCGGTCCCTAAACGTCTCTCCTGTAAGAGAACTGGTCCCTAAACGTGTCTGCTGTGAGAGAACCGGTCCCTAAACGTCTCTGCTTTGAGAGAACCGGTCCCTAAACGTCTCTCCTGTAATAGAACCGGTCCCTAAATGACTCTGCTGTGAGAGAACCGGTCCCTAAACGTCTCTGCTCTGAGAGAACCTGTCCCTAAACGTCTCTGCTGTGAGAGAACCGGTCCCTAAACGTTTCTCCTGTGAGAGAACCAGTCCCTAAACATCTCTGCTGTGAGAGAACCAGTCCTTAAACGTCTCTGCTGTGACAGAAGCAGTCCCTAAATGTCTCTCCTGTGAGAGAACCGGTCCCTAAACATCTCTGCTGTGACAGAAGCAATCCCTAAACGTCTCTCCTGTGAGAGAACCGGTCCCTAAACGTCTCTGCTGTGACAGAAGCAGTCCCTAAACGTCTATGTTGTAAGAGAAACGGTCCCTAAACGTCTCTGCTGTAAGAGAACCGGTCCCTAAACATCTCTGCTGTAAGAGCACCGGTCCTTAAACGTCTCTCCTGTAAGGGAACCGGTCCCTAAACGTCTCTGCTGTGAGAGAACCAGTCCATAAACGTCTCTGCTGTGAGAGAACCTGTCACTAAACGTCTCTGCTGTGAGAGAACCGGTCCCTAAACGTTTCTCCTGTGAGTGAACCAGTCCCTAAACATCTCTGCTGTGAGAGAACCAGTCATTAAACGTCTCTGCTGTGACAGAAGCAGTCCCTAAACGTCCCTCCTGTGAGAGAACCGGTCCCTAAACGTCTCTGCTGTGGCAGAAGCAGTCCCTAAACGTCTCTGATGTGAGAGAACCGGTCCCTAAACATGTCTTCGGTAAGAGAACTGGTCCCTAAACGTGTCTGCTGTGAGAGAACCTGTCCCTAAACGTCTCTGCTGTAAGATAACCGGTCACTAAACGTCTCTCCTGTGAGAGAACCGGTCCCTAAACATGTCTTCGGTAAGAGAACTGGTCCCTAAACATGTCTGCTGTGAGATAACCGGTCCCTAAACGTCTCTGCTGTGAGTGAACCGGTCCCTAAACGTCACTGCTGTAAGAGAACCAGTCCCTAATCGTCTGCTGTAAGAGAACCGGTCCCTAAACGTCTTTGCTGTAAGAGATCCGGTCCTTAAACGTCTCTGCTGTAAGAGAACCGGTCCCTAAACGTCTCTGCTGTAAGAGAACCAGTCACTAAACGTCTCTAATGTGAGAGAACCGGTCCCTAAACGATTCTCCTGTAAGAGAACCCGGTCCCTAAATGTCTCTGCTGTGAGAGAACCAGTCCCTAAACGTCTCTGCTGTGAGAGAACCTGTCCCTAAACGTCTCTGCTGTGATAGAACCAGTCCCTAAACGTTTCTCCTGTGAGTGAACCAGTCCCTAAACATCTCTGCTGTGAGAGAACCAGTCCCTAAACGTCTCTGCTGTGAGAGAACCGCACCCTAAACATCTCTGCTGTGACAGAAGCAGTCCCTAAACGTCTCTGCTGTAAGAGAACCGTTCACTATACATCTCTGTTGTAAGAGAACCGGTCCCTAAACGTCTCTCCTGTGAGAGAACCGGTCCCTAAACATCTCTGCTGTGAGAGAACCGGTCCCTAAATGTCTCTGCTGTGAGAGAACCGGTCCCTAAACGTTTCTCCTGTGAGAGAACCAGTCCCTAAACATCTCTGCTGTGAGAGAACCAGTCCTTAAACGTCTCTGCTGTGACAGAAGCAGTCCCTAAACGTCTCTCCTGTGAGAGAACCGGTCCCTAAACGTCTCTGCTGTGACAGAAGCAGTCCCTAAACGTCTGCTGTTAGAGAACCGGTCCCTAAACGTCTCTCCAATGAGAGAACCGGTCCCTAAACGTCTCTGCTGTAAGAGAACCGGTCCCTAAACGTCTCTCCTGTAAGAGAACTGGTCCCTAAACGTGTCTGCTGTGAGAGAACCGGTCCCTAAACGTCTCTGCTTTGAGAGAACCGGTCCCTAAACGTCTCTCCTGTAATAGAACCGGTCCCTAAATGACTCTGCTGTGAGAGAACCGGTCCCTAAACGTCTCTGCTCTGAGAGAACCTGTCCCTAAACGTCTCTGCTGTGAGAGAACCGGTCCCTAAACGTCTCTCCTGTGAGAGAACCAGTCCCTAAACATCTCTGCTGTAAGAGAACCAGTCCTTAAACATCTCTGCTGTGAGAGAACCAGTCCCTAAACGTCTCTGCTGTGAGAGAACCTGTCCCTAAACGTCTCTGCTGTGAGAGAACCAGTCCCTAAACGTTTCTCCTGTGAGTGAACCAGTCCCTAAACATCTCTGCTGTGAGAGAACCAGTCCTTAAACGTCTCTGCTGTGACAGAAGCAGTCCCTAAACATCTCTGCTGTGAGAGAACCGGTCCCTAAACGTCTCTGCTGTGACAGAAGCAGTCCCTAAACGTATCTGCTGTAAGAGAACCGGTCACTACATGTCACTGTTGTAAGAGAACCGGTCCCTAAATGTCTCTGCTGTAAGAGAACCGGTCCCTAAACATCTCTGCTGTAAGAGCACAGGTCCTTAAACGTCTCTCTTGTAAGAGAACCGGTCCCTAAACGTCACTGCTGTGAGAGAACCGGTCCCTAAACGTCTCTGCTGTGAGAGAACCAGTCCCTAAACGTCTCTGCTGTAAGATAACCGGTCCCTAAACGTCTCTGCTGTGAGTGAACCGGTCCCTAAACGTCTCTGCTGTGACAGAAGCAGTCCCTAAACGTATCTGCTGTAAGAGAACCGGTCACTACATGTCACTGTTGTAAGAGAACCGGTCCCTAAATGTCTCTGCTGTAAGAGAACCGGTCCCTTAACATCTCTGCTGTAAGAGCACAGGTCCTTAAACGTCTCTCCTGTAAGAGAACCGGTCCCTAAACGTCTCTGCTGTGAGAGAACCAGTCCCTAAACGTCTCTGCTGTAAGATAACCGGTCCCTAAACGTTTCTGCTGTGAGTGAACCGGTCCCTAAACGTCACTGCTGTAAGAGAACCAGTCCCTAAACGTCTGCTGTAAGAGAACCGGTCCCTAAACGTCTTTGCTGTAAGAGATCCGGTCCTTAAACGTCTCTTCTGTAAGATAACCAGTCACTAAACGTCTCTGCTGTAAGAGAACCGGTCCCTAAACGTCTCTCCTGTAAGAGAACCGGTCCCTAAACGTCTCTGCTGTGAGAGAACCAGTCCCTAAACGTCTCTGCTGTGAGAGAACCTGTCCCTAAACGTCTCTGCTGTGATAGAACCAGTCCCTAAACGTTTCTCCTGTGAGTGAACCAGTCCCTAAACATCTCTGCTGTGAGAGAACCAGTCCCTAAACGTCTCTGCTGTGAGAGAACATGTCCCTAAACGTCTCTGCTGTGAGAGAACCAGTCCCTAAACGTTTCTCCTGTGAGTGAACCAGTCCCTAAACATCTCTGCTGTGAGAGAACCAGTCCTTAAACGTCTCTGCTGTGACAGAAGCAGTCCCTAAACGTCTCTCCTGTGAGCGAACCGGACCCTAAACGTCTCTGCTGTGACAGAAGCAGTCACTAAACGTCTCTCCTGTGAGAGAACCACTCCCCAAACATCTCTGCTGTGACAGAAGCAGTCCCTAAACGTCTCTGCTGTAAGAGAACCGGTCACTATACATCTCTGTTGTAAGAGAACCGGTCCCTAAACGTCTCTCCTGTGAGAGAACCGGTCCCTCAACATCTCTGCTGTGAGAGAACCGGTCCCTAAATGTCTCTGCTGTGAGAGAACCGGTCCCTAAACGTTTCTCCTGTTAGAGAACCAGTCCCTAAACATCTCTGCTGTGAGAGAAACAGTCCTTAAACGTCTCTGCTGTGACAGAAGCAGTCCCTAAATGTCTCTCCTGTGAGAGAACCGGTCCCTAAACGTCTCTGATGTGACAGAAGCAGTCCCTAAACGTCTGCTGTTAGAGAACCGGTCCCTAAACGTCTCTCCTGTAAGAGAACCAGTCCCTAAACATCTCTGCTGTGAGAGAACCGGTCCCTAAACGTCTCTGCTGTGAGAGAACCGGTCCCTAAACGTCTCTGCTGTGAGAGAACCGGTTCCTAAACATCTCTGCTGTAAGAAAACCGGTCCCTAAACGTCTCTGCTGTGAGAGAACCAGACCCTAAACATCTCTGCTGTGAGAGAACCAGTCCTTAAACGTCTCTGCTGTGAAAGAAGGAGTCCCTAAACGTCTCTCCTGTGAGAGAACCGATACCTAAACGTCTCTGCTGTGACAGAAGCAGTTCTTAAACGACTCTCCTGTGAGAGAACCGGTCCCTAAACATCTCTGCTGTAAGAGAACCGGTCCCTAAACATCTCTGCTGTAAGAGCACCGGTCCCTAAACGTCTCTCCTGTAAGAGAACCGGTCCCTAAACATCTCTGCTGTAAGAGAACCAGTCCCTAAACGTCTCTGTTGTAAGAGAACCGGTCCCTAAACGTCTCTCCAATGAGAGAACCGGTCCCTAAACGTCTCTGCTGTAAGAGAACCGGTCCCTAAACGTCTCTCCTGTAAGAGAACTGGTCCCTAAACGTGTCTGCTGTGAGTGAACCAGTCCCTAAACATCTCTGCTGTGAGAGAACCAGTCCTTAAACGTCTCTGCTGTGACAGAAGCAGTCCCTAAACGTCTCTCCTGTGAGAGAACCGGACCCTAAACGTCTCTGCTGTGACAGAAACAGTCACTAAACGTCTCTCCTGTGAGAGAACCGCACCCTAAACATCTCTGCTGTGACAGAAGCAGTCCCTAAACGTCTCTCCTGTGAGAGAACCGGTCCCTAAACGTCTCTGCTGTGACAGAAGCAGTCCCTAAACGTCTGCTGTTAGAGAACCGGTCCCTAAACGTCTCTCCAATGAGAGAACTGGTCCCTAAACGTCTCTGCTGTAAGAGAACCGGTCCCTAAACGTCTCTCCTGTAAGAGAACTGGTCCCTAAACGTGTCTGCTGTGAGAGAACCGGTCCCTAAACGTCTCTGCTTTGAGAGAACCGGTCCCTAAACGTCTCTCCTGTAATAGAACCGGTCCCTAAATGACTCTGCTGTGAGAGAACCGGTCCCTAAACGTCTCTGCTCTGAGAGAACCTGTCCCTAAACGTCTCTGCTGTGAGAGAACCGGTCCCTAAACGTTTCTCCTGTGAGAGAACCAGTCCCTAAACATCTCTGCTGTGAGAGAACCAGTCCTTAAACGTCTCTGCTGTGACAGAAGCAGTCCCTAAATGTCTCTCCTGTGAGAGAACCGGTCCCTAAACATCTCTGCTGTGACAGAAGCAATCCCTAAACGTCTCTCCTGTGAGAGAACCGGTCCCTAAACGTCTCTGCTGTGACAGAAGCAGTCCCTAAACGTCTATGTTGTAAGAGAAACGGTCCCTAAACGTCTCTGCTGTAAGAGAACCGGTCCCTAAACATCTCTGCTGTAAGAGCACCGGTCCTTAAACGTCTCTCCTGTAAGGGAACCGGTCCCTAAACGTCTCTGCTGTGAGAGAACCAGTCCATAAACGTCTCTGCTGTGAGAGAACCTGTCACTAAACGTCTCTGCTGTGAGAGAACCGGTCCCTAAACGTTTCTCCTGTGAGTGAACCAGTCCCTAAACATCTCTGCTGTGAGAGAACCAGTCATTAAACGTCTCTGCTGTGACAGAAGCAGTCCCTAAACGTCCCTCCTGTGAGAGAACCGGTCCCTAAACGTCTCTGCTGTGGCAGAAGCAGTCCCTAAACGTCTCTGATGTGAGAGAACCGGTCCCTAAACATGTCTTCGGTAAGAGAACTGGTCCCTAAACGTGTCTGCTGTGAGAGAACCTGTCCCTAAACGTCTCTGCTGTAAGATAACCGGTCACTAAACGTCTCTCCTGTGAGAGAACCGGTCCCTAAACATGTCTTCGGTAAGAGAACTGGTCCCTAAACATGTCTGCTGTGAGATAACCGGTCCCTAAACGTCTCTGCTGTGAGTGAACCGGTCCCTAAACGTCACTGCTGTAAGAGAACCAGTCCCTAATCGTCTGCTGTAAGAGAACCGGTCCCTAAACGTCTTTGCTGTAAGAGATCCGGTCCTTAAACGTCTCTGCTGTAAGAGAACCGGTCCCTAAACGTCTCTGCTGTAAGAGAACCAGTCACTAAACGTCTCTAATGTGAGAGAACCGGTCCCTAAACGATTCTCCTGTAAGAGAACCCGGTCCCTAAATGTCTCTGCTGTGAGAGAACCAGTCCCTAAACGTCTCTGCTGTGAGAGAACCTGTCCCTAAACGTCTCTGCTGTGATAGAACCAGTCCCTAAACGTTTCTCCTGTGAGTGAACCAGTCCCTAAACATCTCTGCTGTGAGAGAACCAGTCCCTAAACGTCTCTGCTGTGAGAGAACCGCACCCTAAACATCTCTGCTGTGACAGAAGCAGTCCCTAAATGTCTCTGCTGTAAGAGAACCGTTCACTATACATCTCTGTTGTAAGAGAACCGGTCCCTAAACGTCTCTCCTGTGAGAGAACCGGTCCCTAAACATCTCTGCTGTGAGAGAACCGGTCCCTAAATGTCTCTGCTGTGAGAGAACCGGTCCCTAAACGTTTCTCCTGTGAGAGAACCAGTCCCTAAACATCTCTGCTGTGAGAGAACCAGTCCTTAAACGTCTCTGCTGTGACAGAAGCAGTCCCTAAACGTCTCTCCTGTGAGAGAACCGGTCCCTAAACGTCTCTGCTGTGACAGAAGCAGTCCCTAAACGTCTGCTGTTAGAGAACCGGTCCCTAAACGTCTCTCCAATGAGAGAACCGGTCCCTAAACGTCTCTGCTGTAAGAGAACCGGTCCCTAAACGTCTCTCCTGTAAGAGAACTGGTCCCTAAACGTGTCTGCTGTGAGAGAACCGGTCCCTAAACGTCTCTGCTTTGAGAGAACCGGTCCCTAAACGTCTCTCCTGTAATAGAACCGGTCCCTAAATGACTCTGCTGTGAGAGAACCGGTCCCTAAACGTCTCTGCTCTGAGAGAACCTGTCCCTAAACGTCTCTGCTGTGAGAGAACCGGTCCCTAAACGTTTCTCCTGTGAGAGAACCAGTCCCTAAACATCTCTGCTGTGAGAGAACCAGTCCTTAAACGTCTCTGCTGTGACAGAAGCAGTCCCTAAATGTCTCTCCTGTGAGAGAACCGGTCCCTAAACATCTCTGCTGTGACAGAAGCAATCCCTAAACGTCTCTCCTGTGAGAGAACCGGTCCCTAAACGTCTCTGCTGTGACAGAAGCAGTCCCTAAACGTCTATGTTGTAAGAGAAACGGTCCCTAAACGTCTCTGCTGTAAGAGAACCGGTCCCTAAACATCTCTGCTGTAAGAGCACCGGTCCTTAAACGTCTCTCCTGTAAGGGAACCGGTCCCTAAACGTCTCTGCTGTGAGAGAACCAGTCCATAAACGTCTCTGCTGTGAGAGAACCTGTCAATAAACGTCTCTGCTGTGAGAGAACCGGTCCCTAAACGTTTCTCCTGTGAGTGAACCAGTCCCTAAACATCTCTGCTGTGAGAGAACCAGTCCTTAAACGTCTCTGCTGTGACAGAAGCAGTCCCTAAACGTCCCTCCTGTGAGAGAACCGGTCCCTAAACGTCTCTGCTGTGGCAGAAGCAGTCCCTAAACGTCTCTGATGTGAGAGAACCGGTCCCTAAACATGTCTTCGGTAAGAGAACTGGTCCCTAAACGTGTCTGCTGTGAGAGAACCTGTCCCTAAACGTCTCTGCTGTAAGATAACCGGTCACTAAACGTCTCTCCTGTGAGAGAACCGGTCCCTAAACATGTCTTCGGTAAGAGAACTGGTCCCTAAACATGTCTGCTGTGAGATAACCGGTCCCTAAACGTCTCTGCTGTGAGTGAACCGGTCCCTGAACGTCACTGCTGTAAGAGAACCAGTCCCTAATCGTCTGCTGTAAGAGAACCGGTCCCTAAACGTCTTTGCTGTAAGAGATCCGGTCCTTAAACGTCTCTGCTGTAAGAGAACCGGTCCCTAAACGTCTCTGCTGTAAGAGAACCGGTCACTAAACGTCTCTAATGTGAGAGAACCGGTCCCTAAACGATTCTCCTGTAAGAGAACCCGGTCCCTAAATGTCTCTGCTGTGAGAGAACCAGTCCCTAAACGTCTCTGCTGTGAGAGAACCTGTCCCTAAACGTCTCTGCTGTGATAGAACCAGTCCCTAAACGTTTCTCCTGTGAGTGAACCAGTCCCTAAACATCTCTGCTGTGAGAGAACCAGTCCCTAAACGTCTCTGCTGTGAGAGAACCAGTCCCTAAACATTTCTCCTGTGAGTGAACCAGTCCCTTAACATCTCTGCTGTGAGAGAACCAGTCCTTAAACGTCTCTGCTGTGACAGAAGCAGTCCCTAAACGTCTCTCCTGTGAGAGAACCGGACCCTAAACGTCTCTGCTGTGACAGAAGCAGTCCCTAAACTTCCCTCCTGTGAGAGAACCGGTCCCTAAACGTCTCTGCTGTGGCAGAAGCAGTCCCTAAACGTCTCTGATGTGAGAGAACCAGTCACTAAACGTCTCTGCTGTGAGAGAACCGGTCCCTAAACGATTCTCCTGTAAGAGAACCGGTCCCTAAACATCTCTGCTGTGAGAGAACCAGTCCCTAAACGTCTCTGCTGTGAGAGAACCTGTCCCTAAACGTCTCTGCTGTGATAGAACCAGTCCCTAAACGTTTCTCCTGTGAGTGAACCAGTCCCTAAACATCTCTGCTGTGAGAGAACCAGTCCCTAAACGTCTCTGCTGTGAGAGAACATGTCCCTAAACGTCTCTGCTGTGAGAGAACCAGTCCCTAAACGTTTCTCCTGTGAGTGAACCAGTCCCTAAACATCTCTGCTGTGAGAGAACCAGTCCTTAAACGTCTCTGCTGTGACAGAAGCAGTCCCTAAACGTCTCTCCTGTGAGAGAACCGGACCCTAAACATCTCTGCTGTGACAGAAGCAGTCACTAAACGTCTCTCCTGTGAGAGAACCGCTCCCTAAACATCTCTGCTGTGACAGAAGCAATCCCTAAACGTCTCTCCTGTGAGAGAACCGGTCCCTAAACGTCTCTGCTGTGACAGAAGCAGTCCCTAAACGTCTCTGTTGTAAGAGAACCGGTCCCTAAACGTCTCTGCTGTAAGAGAACCGGTCCCTAAACATCTCTGCTGTAAGAGCACCGGTCCTTAAACGTCTCTCCTGTAAGGGAACCGGTCCCTAAACGTCTCTGCTGTGAGAGAACCAGTCCATAAACGTCTCTGCTGTGAGAGAACCTGTCCCTAAACGTCTCTGCTGTGAGTGAACCAGTCCCTAAACATCTCTGCTGTGAGAGAACCAGTCCTTAAACGTCTCTGCTGTGACAGAAGCAGTCCCTAAACGTCCCTACTGTGAGAGAACCGGTCCCTAAACGTCTCTGCTGTGGGGGAAGCAGTCCCTAAACATCTCTGATGTGAGAGAACCGGTCCCTAAATATGTCTTCGGTAAGAGAACTGGTCCCTAAACGTGTCTGCTGTGAGAGAACCTGTCCCTAAACGTCTCTGCTGTAAGATAACCGGTCACTAAACGGCTCTCCTGTGAGAGAACCGGTCCCTAAACATGTCTTCGGTAAGAGAACTGGTCCCTAAACGTGTCTGCTGTGAGAGAACCTGTCCCTAAACGTCTCTGCTGTAAGATAACCGGTCCCTAAACGTCACTGCTGTAAGAGAACCAGTCCCTAAACGTCTGCTGTAAGAGAACCGGTCCCTAAACGTCTTTGCTGTAAGAGATCCGGTCCTTAAACGTCTCTGCTGTAAGAGAACCGGTCCCTAAACGTCTCTGCTGTAAGAGAACCAGTCACTAAACGTCTCTGCTGTGAGAGAACCGGTCCCTAAACGATTCTCCTGTAAGAGAACCGGTCCCTAAACGTCTCTGCTGTGAGAGAACCAGTCCCTAAACGTCTTCTGTAAGAGAACCGGTCCCTAAACGTCTTTGCTGTAAGAGATCCGGTCCTTAAACGACTCTGCTGTAAGAGAACCGGTCCCTAAACGTCTCTGCTGTAAGAGAACCAGTCACTAAACGTCTCTGCTGTGAGAGAACCGGTCCCTAAACGATTCTCCTGTAAGAGAACCGGTCCCTAAACGTCTCTGCTGTGAGAGAACCAGTCCCTAAACGTCTCTGCTGTGAGAGAACCTGTCCCTAAACGTCTCTGCTGTGATAGAACCAGTCCCTAAACGTTTCTCCTGTGAGTGAACCAGTCCCTAAACATCTCTGCTGTGAGAGAACCAGTCCCTAAACGTCTCTGCTGTGAGAGAACATGTCCCTAAACGTCTCTGCTGTGAGAGAACCAGTCCCTAAACGTTTCTCCTGTGAGTGAACCAGTCCCTAAACATCTCTGCTGTGAGAGAACCAGTCCTTAAACGTCTCTGCTGTGACAGAAGCAGTCCCTAAACGTCTCTCCTGTGAGAGAACCGCTCCCTAAACATCTCTGCTGTGACAGAAGCAGTCCCTAAACGTCTCTGTTGTAAGAGAACCGGTCACTATACATCTCTGTTGT
Organism: Coregonus lavaretus; assembly: GCF_964263955.1. Lineage (NCBI taxonomy): Eukaryota > Metazoa > Chordata > Actinopteri > Salmoniformes > Salmonidae > Coregonus > Coregonus lavaretus. Next base: position 871,724 of record NW_028161895.1, read on the forward strand.
AAGAGAACCGGTCCCTAAACGTCTCTCCTGTGAGAGAACCGGTCCCTAAACATCTCTGCTGTGAGAGAACCGGTCCCTAAATGTCTCTGCTGTGAGAGAACCGGTCCCTAAACATTTCTCCTGTGAGAGAACCAGTCCCTAAACATCTCTGCTGTGAGAGAACCAGTCCTTAAACGTCTCTGCTGTGACAGAAGCAGTCCCTAAACGTCTCTCCTGTGAGAGAACCGGTCCCTAAACGTCTCTGCTGTGACAGAAGCAGTCCCTAAACGTCTGCTGTTAGAGAACCAGTCCCTAAACATCTCTGCTGTAAGAGAACCAGTCCTTAAACATCTCTGCTGTGAGAGAACCAGTCCTTAAACGTCTCTGCTGTGAGAGAACCAGTCCCTAAACATCTCTGCTGTGAGAGAACCTGTCCCTAAACGTCTCTGCTGTGAGAGAACCTGTCCCTAAACGTCTCTGCTGTGAGAGAACCAGTCCCTAAACGTTTCTCCTGTGAGTGAACCTGTCCCTAAACATCTCTGCTGTGAGAGAACCAGTCCCTAAACGTCTCTGCTGTGAGAGAACCAGTCCCTAAACGTTTCTCCTGTGAGTGAACCAGTCCCTAAACATCTCTGCTGTGAGAGAACCAGTCCTTAAACGTCTCTGCTGTGACAGAAGCAGTCCCTAAACGTCTCTCCTGTGACAGAACCGGTCCCTAAACGTCTCTGCTGTGACAGAAGCAGTCCCTAAACGTCTGCTGTTAGAGAACCAGTCCCTAAACATCTCTGCTGTAAGAGAACCAGTCCTTAAACATCTCTGCTGTGAGAGAACCAGTCCTTAAACGTCTCTGCTGTGAGAGAACCAGTCCCTAAATGTCTCTGCTGTGAGAGAACCTGTCCCTAAACGTCTCTGCTGTGAGAGAACCAGTCCCTAAACGTTTCTCCTGTGAGTGAACCAGTCCCTAAACATCTCTGCTGTGAGAGAACCAGTCCTTAAACGTCTCTGCTGTGACAGAAGCAGTCCCTAAACGTCTCTCCTGTGAGAGAACCGGTCCCTAAACGTCTCTGCTGTGACAGAAGCAGTCCCTAAACGTATCTGCTGTAAGAGAACCGGTCACTACATGTCACTGCTGTAAGATAACCGGTCCCTAAACGTCACTGCTGTAAGAGAACCAGTCCCTAAACTTCTGCTGTAAGAGAACCGGTCCCTAAACGTCTTTGCTGTAAGAGATCCGGTCCTTAAACGTCTCTTCTGTAAGATAACCAGTCACTAAACGTCTCTGCTGTAAGAGAACCGGTCCCTAAACGTCTCTCCTGTAAGAGAACCGGTCCCTAAACGTCTCTGCTGTGAGAGATCCAGTCCCTAAACGTCTCTGCTGTGAGAGAACCTGTCCCTAAACGTCTCTGCTGTGATAGAACCAGTCCCTAAACGTTTCTCCTGTGAGTGAACCAGTCCCTAAACATCTCTGCTGTGAGAGAACCAGTCCCTAAATGTCTCTGCTGTGAGAGAACATGTCCCTAAACGTCTCTGCTGTGAGAGAACCAGTCCCTAAACGTTTCTCCTGTGAGTGAACCAGTCCCTAAACATCTCTGCTGTGAGAGAACCAGTCCTTAAACGTCTCTGCTGTGACAGAAGCAGTCCCTAAACGTCTCTCCTGTGAGCGAACAGGACCCTAAACGTCTCTGCTGTGACAGAAGCAGTCACTAAACGTCTCTCCTGTGAGAGAACCGCTCCCTAAACATCTCTGCTGTGACAGAAGCAGTCCCTAAACGTCTCTGCTGTAAGAGAACCGGTCACTATACATCTCTGTTGTAAGATAACCGGTCCCTAAACGTCTCTCCTGTGAGAGAACCGGTCCCTAAACATCTCTGCTGTGAGAGAACCGGTCCCTAAATGTCTCTGCTGTGAGAGAACCGGTCCCTAAACGTTTCTCCTGTGAGAGAACCAGTCCCTAAACATCTCTGCTGTGAGAGAACCAGTCCTTAAACGTCTCTGCTGTGACAGAAGCAGTCCCTAAACGTCTCTCCTGTGAGAGAACCAGTCCCTAAACATCTCTGCTGTAAGAGAACCAGTCCTTAAACATCTCTGCTGTGAGAGAACCAGTCCTTAAACGTCTCTGCTGTGAGAGAACCAGTCCCTAAACGTCTCTGCTGTGAGAGAACCTGTCCCTAAACGTCTCTGCTGTGAGAGAACCAGTCCCTAAACATCTCTGCTGTGAGAGAACCAGTCCTTAAACGTCTCTGCTGTGACAGAAGCAGTCCCTAAACGTCTCTCCTGTGAGAGAACCGGTCCCTAAACGTCTCTGCTGTGACAGAAGCAGTCCCTAAACGTATCTGCTGTAAGAGAACCGGTCACTACATGTCACTGTTGTAAGAGAACCGGTCCCTAAATGTCTCTGCTGTAAGAGAACCGGTCCCTTAACATCTCTGCTGTAAGAGCACAGGTCCTTAAACGTCTCTCCTGTAAGAGAACCGGTCCCTAAACGTCTCTGCTGTGAGAGAACCAGTCCCTAAACGTCTCTGCTGTGACAGAACCGGTCCCTAAACGTCTCTGCTGTGAGAGAACCAGTCCCTAAACGTCTCTGCTGTAAGATAACAGGTCCCTAAACGTCTCTGCTGTGAGTGAACCGGTCCCTAAACGTCACTGCTGTAAGAGAACCAGTCCCTAAACGTCTGCTGTAAGAGAACCGGTCCCTAAACGTCTTTGCTGTAAGAGATCCGGTCCTTAAACGTCTCTTCTGTAAGATAACCAGTCACTAAACGTCTCTGCTGTAAGAGAACCGGTCCCTAAACGTCTCTCCTGTAAGAGAACCGGTCCCTAAACGTATCTGCTGTGAGAGAACCAGTCCCTAAACGTCTCTGCTGTGAGAGAACCTGTCCCTAAACGTCTCTGCTGTGATAGAACCAGTCCCTAAACGTTTCTCCTGTGAGTGAACCAGTCCCTAAACATCTCTGCTGTGAGAGAACCAGTCCTTAAACGTCTCTGCTGTGACAGAAGCAGTCCCTAAACGTCTCTCCTGTGAGCGAACCGGACCCTAAACGTCTCTGCTGTGACAGAAGCAGTCACTAAACGTCTCTCCTGTGAGAGAACCGCTCCCTAAACATCTCTGCTGTGACAGAAGCAGTCCCTAAACGTCTCTGCTGTAAGAGAACCGGTCACTATACATCTCTGTTGTAAAAGAACCGGTCCCTAAACGTCTCTCCTGTGAGAGAACCGGTCCCTAAACATCTCTGCTGTGAGAGAACCGGTCCCTAAATGTCTCTGCTGTGAGAGAACCGGTCCCTAAACGTTTCTCCTGTGAGAGAACCAGTCCCTAAACATCTCTGCTGTGAGAGAACCAGTCCTTAAACGTCTCTGCTGTGACAGAAGCAGGCCCTAAACGTCTCTCCTGTGAGAGAACCGGTCCCTAAACGTCTCTGCTGTGACAGAAGCAGTCCCTAAACGTCTGCTGTTAGAGAACCGGTCCCTAAACATCTCTCCTGTAAAAGAACCAGTCCCTAAACATCTCTGCTGTGAGAGAACCGGTCCCTAAACGTCTCTGCTGTGAGAGAACCGGTCCCTAAACGTCTCTGCTGTGAGAGAACCGGTTCCTAAACGTCTCTGCTGTAAGAAAACCGGTCCCTAAACGTCTCTGCTGTGAGAGAACCAGACCCTAAACATCTCTGCTGTGAGAGAACCAGTCCTTAAACATCTCTGCTGTGAAAGAAGGAGTCCCTAAACGTCTCTCCTGTGAGAGAACCGGTACCTAAACGTCTCTGCTGTGACAGAAGCAGTTCTTAAACGACTCTCCTTTGAGAGAACCGGTCCCTAAACATCTCTGCTGTAAGAGAACCGGTCCCTAAACATCTCTGCTGTAAGAGCACCGGTCCCTAAACGTCTCTCCTGTAAGAGAACCGGTCCCTAAACATCTCTGCTGTAAGAGAACCAGTCCCTAAACGTCTCTGTTGTAAGAGAACCGGTCCCTAAACGTCTCTCCAATGAGAGAACCGGTCCCTAAACGTCTCTGCTGTAAGAGAACCGGTCCCTAAACGTCTCTCCTGTAAGAGAACTGGTCCCTAAACGTGTCTGCTGTGAGTGAACCAGTCCCTAAACATCTCTGCTGTGAGAGAACCAGTCCTTAAACGTCTCTGCTGTGACAGAAGCAGTCCCTAAACGTCTCTCCTGTGAGAGAACCGGAACCTAAATGTCTCTGCTGTGACAGAAACAGTCACTAAACGTCTCTCCTGTGAGAGAACCGCACCCTAAACATCTCTGCTGTGACAGAAGCAGTCCCTAAACGTCTCTGCTGTAAGAGAACCGGTCACTATACATCTCTGTTGTAAGAGAACCGGTCCCTAAACGTCTCTCCTGTGAGAGAACCGGTCCCTAAACATCTCTGCTGTGAGAGAACCGGTCCCTAAATGTCTCTGCTGTGAGAGAACCGGTCCCTAAACGTTTCTCCTGTGAGAGAACCAGTCCCTAAACATCTCTGCTGTGAGAGAACCAGTCCTTAAACGTCTCTGCTGTGACAGAAGCAGTCCCTAAACGTCTCTCCTGTGAGAGAACCGGTCCCTAAACGTCTCTGCTGTGACAGAAGCAGTCCCTAAACGTCTGCTGTTGAGAACCGGTCCCTAAACGTCTCTCCTGTAAGAGAACCAGTCCCTAAACATCTCTTCTGTAAGAGAACTGGTCCCTAAACGTCTCTGCTGTGAGACAACAGGTCCCTAAACGTCTCTGTTGTAAGAGAACCGGTCCCTAAACGTCTCTCCAATGAGAGAACCGGTCCCTAAATGTCTCTGCTGTAAGAGAACCGGTCCCTAAACGTCTCTCCTGTAAGAGAACTGGTCCCTAAACGTGTCTGCTGTGAGAGAACCGGTCCCTAAACGTCTCTGCTTTGAGAGAACCGGTCCCTAAACGTCTCTCCTGTAATAGAACCGGTCCCTAAATGACTCTGCTGTGAGAGAACCGGTCCCTAAACATCTCTGCTCTGAGAGAACCTGTCCCTAAACGTCTCTGCTGTGAGAGAACCGGTCCCTAAACGTCTCTGCTGTAAGAGAACCGGTCCCTAAACATCTCTGCTGTAAGAGCACCGGTCCTTAAACGTCTCTCCTGTAAGGGAACCGGTCCCTAAACGTCTCTGCTGTGAGAGAACCAGTCCATAAACGTCTCTGCAGTGAGAGAACCTGTCCCTAAACGTCTCTGCTGTGAGAGAACCGGTCCCTAAAAGTTTCTCCTGTGAGTGAACCAGTCCCTAAACATCTCTGCTGTGAGAGAACCAGTCCTTAAACGTCTCTGCTGTGACAGAAGCAGTCCCTAAACGTCCCTCCTGTGAGAGAACCGGTCCCTAAACGTCTCTGCTGTGGCAGAAGCAGTCCCTAAACGTCTCTGATGTGAGAGAACCGGTCCCTTAACATGTCTTCGGTAAGAGAACTGGTCCCTAAACGTGTCTGCTGTGAGAGAACCTGTCCCTAAACGTCTCTGCTGTAAGATAACCGGTCACTAAACGTCTCTCCTGTGAGAGAACCGGTCCCTAAACATGTCTTCGGTAAGAGAACTGGTCCCTAAACGTGTCTGCTGTGAGATAACCGGTCCCTAAACGTCTCTGCTGTGAGTGAACCGGTCCCTAAACGTCACTGCTGTAAGAGAACCAGTCCCTAATCGTCTGCTGTAAGAGATCCGGTCCTTAAACGTCTCTGCTGTAAGAGAACCGGTCCCTAAACGTCTCTGCTGTAAGAGAACCAGTCACTAAACGTCTCTGCTGTGAGAGAACCGGTCCCTAAACGATTCTACTGTAAGAGAACCCGGTCCCTAAACGTCTCTGCTGTGAGAGAACCAGTCCCTAAACGTCTCTGCTGTGAGAGAACCAGTCCCTAAACGTTTCTCCTGTGAGTGAACCAGTCCCTAAACATCTCTGCTGTGAGAGAACCAGTCCCTAAACGTCTCTGCTGTGAGAGAACCAGTCCCTAAACGTTTCTCCTGTGAGTGAACCAGTCCCTTAACATCTCTGCTGTGAGAGAACCAGTCCTTAAACGTCTCTGCTGTGACAGAAGCAGTCCCTAAACGTCTCTCCTGTGAGAGAACCGGACCCTAAACGTCTCTGCTGTGACAGAAGCAGTCACTAAACGTCTCTCCTGTGAGAGAACCGCTCCCTAAACATCTCTGCTGTGACAGAAGCAATCCCTAAACGTCTCTCCTGTGAGAGAACCGGTCCCTAAACGTCTCTGCTGTGACAGAAGCAGTCCCTAAACGTCTCTGTTGTAAGAGAACCGGTCCCTAAACGTCTCTCCTGTAAGGGAACCGGTCCCTAAACGTCTTTGCTGTAAGAGATCCGGTCCTTAAACGTCTCTTCTGTAAGATAACCAGTCACTAAACGTCTCTGCTGTAAGAGAACCGGTCCCTAAACCTTTCTCCTGTAAGAGAACCGGTCCCTAAACGTATCTGCTGTGAGAGAACCAGTCCCTAAACGTCTCTGCTGTGAGAGAACCTGTCCCTAAACGTCTCTGCTGTGATAGAACCAGTCCCTAAACGTTTCTCCTGTGAGTGAACCAGTCCCTAAACATCTCTGCTGTGAGAGAACCAGTCCTTAAACGTCTCTGCTGTGACAGAAGCAGTCCCTAAACGTCTCTCCTGTGAGCGAACCGGACCCTAAACGTCTCTGCTGTGACAGAAGCAGTCACTAAACGTCTCTCCTGTGAGAGAACCGCTCCCTAAACATCTCTGCTGTGACAGAAGCAGTCCCTAAACGTCTCTGCTGTAAGAGAACCGGTCACTATACATCTCTGTTGTAAAAGAACCGGTCCCTAAACGTCTCTCCTGTGAGAGAACCGGTCCCTAAACATCTCTGCTGTGAGAGAACCGGTCCCTAAATGTCTCTGCTGTGAGAGAACCGGTCCCTAAACGTTTCTCCTGTGAGAGAACCAGTCCCTAAACATCTCTGCTGTGAGAGAACCAGTCCTTAAACGTCTCTGCTGTGACAGAAGCAGGCCCTAAACGTCTCTCCTGTGAGAGAACCGGTCCCTAAACGTCTCTGCTGTGACAGAAGCAGTCCCTAAACGTCTGCTGTTAGAGAACCGGTCCCTAAACATCTCTCCTGTAAGAGAACCAGTCCCTAAACATCTCTGCTGTGAGAGAACCGGTCCCTAAACGTCTCTGCTGTGAGAGAACCGGTCCCTAAACGTCTCTGCTGTGAGAGAACCGGTTCCTAAACGTCTCTGCTGTAAGAAAACCGGTCCCTAAACGTCTCTGCTGTGAGAGAACCAGACCCTAAACATCTCTGCTGTGAGAGAACCAGTCCTTAAACATCTCTGCTGTGAAAGAAGGAGTCCCTAAACGTCTCTCCTGTGAGAGAACCGGTACCTAAACGTCTCTGCTGTGACAGAAGCAGTTCTTAAACGACTCTCCTTTGAGAGAACCGGTCCCTAAACATCTCTGCTGTAAGAGAACCGGTCCCTAAACATCTCTGATGTAAGAGCACCGGTCCCTAAACGTCTCTCCTGTAAGAGAACCGGTCCCTAAACATCTCTGCTGTAAGAGAACCAGTCCCTAAACGTCTCTGTTGTAAGAGAACCGGTCCCTAAACGTCTCTCCAATGAGAGAACCGGTCCCTAAACGTCTCTGCTGTAAGAGAACCGGTCCCTAAACGTCTCTCCTGTAAGAGAACTGGTCCCTAAACGTGTCTGCTGTGAGTGAACCAGTCCCTAAACATCTCTGCTGTGAGAGAACCAGTCCTTAAACGTCTCTGCTGTGACAGAAGCAGTCCCTAAACGTCTCTCCTGTGAGAGAACCGGACCCTAAATGTCTCTGCTGTGACAGAAACAGTCACTAAACGTCTCTCCTGTGAGAGAACCGCACCCTAAACATCTCTGCTGTGACAGAAGCAGTCCCTAAACGTCTCTGCTGTAAGAGAACCGGTCACTATACATCTCTGTTGTAAGAGAACCGGTCCCTAAACGTCTCTCCTGTGAGAGAACCGGTCCCTAAACATCTCTGCTGTGAGAGAACCGGTCCCTAAATGTCTCTGCTGTGAGAGAACCGGTCCCTAAACGTTTCTCCTGTGAGAGAACCAGTCCCTAAACATCTCTGCTGTGAGAGAACCAGTCCTTAAACGTCTCTGCTGTGACAGAAGCAGTCCCTAAACGTCTCTCCTGTGAGAGAACCGGTCCCTAAACGTCTCTGCTGTGACAGAAGCAGTCCCTAAACGTCTGCTGTTGAGAACCGGTCCCTAAACGTCTCTCCTGTAAGAGAACCAGTCCCTAAACATCTCTTCTGTAAGAGAACTGGTCCCTAAACGTCTCTGCTGTGAGACAACAGGTCCCTAAACGTCTCTGTTGTAAGAGAACCGGTCCCTAAACGTCTCTCCAATGAGAGAACCGGTCCCTAAATGTCTCTGCTGTAAGAGAACCGGTCCCTAAACGTCTCTCCTGTAAGAGAACTGGTCCCTAAACGTGTCTGCTGTGAGAGAACCGGTCCCTAAACGTCTCTGCTTTGAGAGAACCGGTCCCTAAACGTCTCTCCTGTAATAGAACCGGTCCCTAAATGACTCTGCTGTGAGAGAACCGGTCCCTAAACATCTCTGCTCTGAGAGAACCTGTCCCTAAACGTCTCTGCTGTGAGAGAACCGGTCCCTAAACGTCTCTGCTGTAAGAGAACCGGTCCCTAAACATCTCTGCTGTAAGAGCACCGGTCCTTAAACGTCTCTCCTGTAAGGGAACCGGTTCCTAAACATCTCTGCTGTGAGAGAACCAGTCCATAAACGTCTCTGCAGTGAGAGAACCTGTCCCTAAACGTCTCTGCTGTGAGAGAACCGGTCCCTAAACGTTTCTCCTGTGAGTGAACCAGTCCCTAAACATCTCTGCTGTGAGAGAACCAGTCCTTAAACGTCTCTGCTGTGACAGAAGCAGTCCCTAAACGTCCCTCATGTGAGAGAACCGGTCCCTAAACGTCTCTGCTGTGGCAGAAGCAGTCCCTAAACGTCTCTGATGTGAGAAAACCGGTCCCTAAACATGTCTTCGGTAAGAGAACTGGTCCCTAAACGTGTCTGCTGTGAGAGAACCTGTCCCTAAACGTCTCTGCTGTAAGATAACCGGTCACTAAACGTATCTCCTGTGAGAGAACCGGTCCCTAAACATGTCTTCGGTAAGAGAACTGGTCCCTAAACGTGTCTGCTGTGAGATAACCGGTCCCTAAACGTCTCTGCTGTGAGTGAACCGGTCCCTAAACGTCACTGCTGTAAGAGAACCAGTCCCTAATCGTCTGCTGTAAGAGAACCGGTCCCTAAACGTCTTTGCTGTAAGAGATCCGGTCCTTAAACGTCTCTGCTGTAAGAGAACCGGTCCCTAAACGTCTCTGCTGTAAGAGAACCAGTCACTAAACGTCTCTGCTGTGAGAGAACCGGTCCCTAAACGATTCTACTGTAAGAGAACCCGGTCCCTAAACGTCTCTGCTGTGAGAGAACCAGTCCCTAAACGTCTCTGCTGTGAGAGAACCAGTCCCTAAACGTTTCTCCTGTGAGTGAACCAGTCCCTAAACATCTCTGCTGTGAGAGAACCAGTCCCTAAACGTCTCTGCTGTGAGAGAACCAGTCCCTAAACGTTTCTCCTGTGAGTGAACCAGTCCCTTAACATCTCTGCTGTGAGAGAACCAGTCCTTAAACGTCTCTGCTGTGACAGAAGCAGTCCCTAAACGTCTCTCCTGTGAGAGAACCGGACCCTAAACGTCTCTGCTGTGACAGAAGCAGTCACTAAACGTCTCTCCTGTGAGAGAACCGCTCCCTAAACATCTCTGCTGTGACAGAAGCAATCCCTAAACGTCTCTCCTGTGAGAGAACCGGTCCCTAAACGTCTCTGCTGTGACAGAAGCAGTCCCTAAACGTCTCTGTTGTAAGAGAACCGGTCCCTAAACGTCTCTCCTGTAAGGGAACCGGTCCCTAAACGTCTCTGCTGTGAGAGAATCAGTCCATAAACGTCTCTGCTGTGAGAGAACCTGTCCCTAAACGTCTCTGCTGTGAGAGAACCGGTCCCTAAACGTTTCTCCTGTGAGTGAACCAGTCCCTAAACATCTCTGCTGTGAGAGAACCAGTCCTTAAACGTCTCTGCTGTGACAGAAGCAGTCCCTAAACTTCCCTCCTGTGAGAGAACCGGTCCCTAAACGTCTCTGCTGTGCCAGAAGCAGTCCCTAAACGTCTCTGATGTGAGAGAACCAGTCACTAAACGTCTCTGCTGTGAGAGAACCGGTCCCTAAATGATTCTCCTGTAAGAGAACCGGTCCCTAAACATCTCTGCTGTGAGAGAACCAGTCCCTAAACGTCTCTGCTGTGAGAGAACCTGTCCCTAAACGTCTCTGCTGTGATAGAACCAGTCCCTAAACGTTTCTCCTGTGAGTGAACCTGTCCCTAAACATCTCTGCTGTGAGAGAACCAGTCCTTAAACGTCTCTGCTGTGACAGAAGCAGTCCCTAAACGTCTCTCCTGTGAGAGAACCGCACCCTAAACATCTCTGCTGTGACAGAAGCAGTCCCTAAACGTCTCTGCTGTAAGAGAACCGGTCACTATACATCTCTGTTGTAAGAGAACCGGTCCCTAAACGTCTCTCCTGTGAGAGAACCGGTCCCTAAACATCTCTGCTGTGAGAGAACCGGTCCCTAAATGTCTCTGCTGTGAGAGAACCGGTCCCTAAACGTTTCTCCTGTGAGAGAACCAGTCCCTAAACATCTCTGCTGTGAGAGAACCAGTCCTTAAACGTCTCTGCTGTGACAGAAGCAGTCCCTAAACGTCTCTCCTGTGAGAGAACCGGTCCCTAAACGTCTCTGCTGTGACAGAAGCAGTCCCTAAACGTCTGCTGTTGAGAACCGGTCCCTAAACGTCTCTCCTGTAAGAGAACCAGTCCCTAAACATCTCTTCTGTAAGAGAACTGGTCCCTAAACGTCTCTGCTGTGAGACAACAGGTCCCTAAACGTCTCTGTTGTAAGAGAACCGGTCCCTAAACGTCTCTCCAATGAGAGAACCGGTCCCTAAATGTCTCTGCTGTAAGAGAACCGGTCCCTAAACGTCTCTCCTGTAAGAGAACTGGTCCCTAAACGTGTCTGCTGTGAGAGAACCGGTCCCTAAACGTCTCTGCTTTGAGAGAACCGGTCCCTAAACGTCTCTCCTGTAATAGAACCGGTCCCTAAATGACTCTGCTGTGAGAGAACCGGTCCCTAAACATCTCTGCTCTGAGAGAACCTGTCCCTAAACGTCTCTGCTGTGAGAGAACCGGTCCCTAAACGTCTCTGCTGTAAGAGAACCGGTCCCTAAACATCTCTGCTGTAAGAGCACCGGTCCTTAAACGTCTCTCCTGTAAGGGAACCGGTTCCTAAACATCTCTGCTGTGAGAGAACCAGTCCATAAACGTCTCTGCAGTGAGAGAACCTGTCCCTAAACGTCTCTGCTGTGAGAGAACCGGTCCCTAAACGTTTCTCCTGTGAGTGAACCAGTCCCTAAACATCTCTGCTGTGAGAGAACCAGTCCTTAAACGTCTCTGCTGTGACAGAAGCAGTCCCTAAACGTCCCTCATGTGAGAGAACCGGTCCCTAAACGTCTCTGCTGTGGCAGAAGCAGTCCCTAAACGTCTCTGATGTGAGAAAACCGGTCCCTAAACATGTCTTCGGTAAGAGAACTGGTCCCTAAACCTGTCTGCTGTGAGAGAACCTGTCCCTAAACGTCTCTGCTGTAAGATAACCGGTCACTAAACGTATCTCCTGTGAGAGAACCGGTCCCTAAACATGTCTTCGGTAAGAGAACTGGTCCCTAAACGTGTCTGCTGTGAGATAACCGGTCCCTAAACGTCTCTGCTGTGAGTGAACCGGTCCCTAAACGTCACTGCTGTAAGAGAACCAGTCCCTAATCGTCTGCTGTAAGAGAACCGGTCCCTAAACGTCTTTGCTGTAAGAGATCCGGTCCTTAAACGTCTCTGCTGTAAGAGAACCGGTCCCTAAACGTCTCTGCTGTAAGAGAACCAGTCACTAAACGTCTCTGCTGTGAGAGAACCGGTCCCTAAACGATTCTACTGTAAGAGAACCCGGTCCCTAAACGTCTCTGCTGTGAGAGAACCAGTCCCTAAACGTCTCTGCTGTGAGAGAACCAGTCCCTAAACGTTTCTCCTGTGAGTGAACCAGTCCCTAAACATCTCTGCTGTGAGAGAACCAGTCCCTAAACGTCTCTGCTGTGAGAGAACCAGTCCCTAAACGTTTCTCCTGTGAGTGAACCAGTCCCTTAACATCTCTGCTGTGAGAGAACCAGTCCTTAAACGTCTCTGCTGTGACAGAAGCAGTCCCTAAACGTCTCTCCTGTGAGAGAACCGGACCCTAAACGTCTCTGCTGTGACAGAAGCAGTCACTAAACGTCTCTCCTGTGAGAGAACCGCTCCCTAAACATCTCTGCTGTGACAGAAGCAATCCCTAAACGTCTCTCCTGTGAGAGAACCGGTCCCTAAACGTCTCTGCTGTGACAGAAGCAGTCCCTAAACGTCTCTGTTGTAAGAGAACCGGTCCCTAAACGTCTCTCCTGTAAGGGAACCGGTCCCTAAACGTCTCTGCTGTGAGAGAATCAGTCCATAAACGTCTCTGCTGTGAGAGAACCTGTCCCTAAACGTCTCTGCTGTGAGAGAACCGGTCCCTAAACGTTTCTCCTGTGAGTGAACCAGTCCCTAAACATCTCTGCTGTGAGAGAACCAGTCCTTAAACGTCTCTGCTGTGACAGAAGCAGTCCCTAAACTTCCCTCCTGTGAGAGAACCGGTCCCTAAACGTCTCTGCTGTGCCAGAAGCAGTCCCTAAACGTCTCTGATGTGAGAGAACCAGTCACTAAACGTCTCTGCTGTGAGAGAACCGGTCCCTAAATGATTCTCCTGTAAGAGAACCGGTCCCTAAACATCTCTGCTGTGAGAGAACCAGTCCCTAAACGTCTCTGCTGTGAGAGAACCTGTCCCTAAACGTCTCTGCTGTGATAGAACCAGTCCCTAAACGTTTCTCCTGTGAGTGAACCTGTCCCTAAACATCTCTGCTGTGAGAGAACCAGTCCCTAAACGTCTCTGCTGTGAGAGAACATGTCCCTAAACGTCTCTGCTGTGAGAGAACCAGTCCCTAAACGTTTCTCCTGTGAGTGAAACAGTCCCTAAACATCTCTGCTGTGAGAGAACCAGTCCTTAAACGTCTCTGCTGTGACAGAAGCAGTCCCTAAACGTCTCTCCTGTGAGAGAACCGGACCCTAAACATCTCTGCTGTGACAGAAGCAGTCACTAAACGTCTCTCCTGTGAGAGAACCGCTCCCTAAACATCTCTGCTGTGACAGAAGCAATCCCTAAACGTCTCTCCTGTGAGAGAACCGGTCCCTAAACGTCTCTGCTGTGAAAGAAGCAGTCCCTAAACGTCTCTGTTGTAAGAGAACCGGTCCCTAAACGTCTCTGCTGTAAGAGAACCGGTCCCTAAACATCTCTGCTGTAAGAGCACCGGTCCTTAAACGTCTCTCCTGTAAGGGAACCGGTCCCTAAACGTCTCTGCTGTGAGAGAACCAGTCCATAAACGTCTCTGCTGTGAGAGAACCTGTCCCTAAACGTCTCTGCTGTGAGTGAACCAGTCCCTAAACATCTCTGCTGTGAGAGAACCAGTCCTTAAACGTCTCTGCTGTGACAGAAGCAGTCCCTAAACGTCCCTCCTGTGAGAGAACCGGTCCCTAAACGTCTCTGCTGTGGCGGAAGCAGTCCCTAAACATCTCTGCTGTGAGAGAACCGGTCCCTAAATGATTCTCCTGTAAGAGAACCCGGTCCCTAAACGTCTCTGCTGTGAGAGAACCAGTCCCTAAACGTCTCTGCTGTGAGAGAACCTGTCCCTAAACGTCTCTGCTGTGATAGAACCAGTCCCTAAACGTTTCTCCTGTGAGTGAACCAGTCCCTAAACATCTCTGCTGTGAGAGAACCAGTCCCTAAACGTCTCTGCTGTGAGAGAACCAGTCCCTAAACGTTTCTCCTGTGAGTGAACCAGTCCCTTAACATCTCTGCTGTGAGAGAACCAGTCCTTAAACGTCTCTGCTGTGACAGAAGCAGTCCCTAAACGTCTCTCCTGTGAGAGAACCGGACCCTAAACGTCTCTGCTGTGACAGAAGCAGTCACTAAACGTCTCTCCTGTGAGAGAACCGCTCCCTAAACATCTCTGCTGTGACAGAAGCAATCCCTAAACGTCTCTCCTGTGAGAGAACCGGTCCCTAAACGTCTCTGCTGTGACAGAAGCAGTCCCTAAACGTCTCTGTTGTAAGAGAACCGGTCCCTAAACGTCTCTCCTGTAAGGGAACCGGTCCCTAAACGTCTCTGCTGTGAGAGAATCAGTCCATAAACGTCTCTGCTGTGAGAGAACCTGTCCCTAAACGTCTCTGCTGTGAGAGAACCGGTCCCTAAACGTTTCTCCTGTGAGTGAACCAGTCCCTAAACATCTCTGCTGTGAGAGAACCAGTCCTTAAACGTCTCTGCTGTGACAGAAGCAGTCCCTAAACTTCCCTCCTGTGAGAGAACCGGTCCCTAAACGTCTCTGCTGTGCCAGAAGCAGTCCCTAAACGTCTCTGATGTGAGAGAACCAGTCACTAAACGTCTCTGCTGTGAGAGAACCGGTCCCTAAATGATTCTCCTGTAAGAGAACCGGTCCCTAAACATCTCTGCTGTGAGAGAACCAGTCCCTAAACGTCTCTGCTGTGAGAGAACCTGTCCCTAAACATCTCTGCTGTGATAGAACCAGTCCCTAAACGTTTCTCCTGTGAGTGAACCTGTCCCTAAACATCTCTGCTGTGAGAGAACCAGTCCCTAAACGTCTCTGCTGTGAGAGAACATGTCCCTAAACGTCTCTGCTGTGAGAGAACCAGTCCCTAAACGTTTCTCCTGTGAGTGAACCAGTCCCTAAACATCTCTGCTGTGAGAGAACCAGTCCTTAAACGTCTCTGCTGTGACAGAAGCAGTCCCTAAACGTCTCTCCTGTGAGTGAACCGGACCCTAAACATCTCTGCTGTGACAGAACCAGTCACTAAACGTCTCTCCTGTGAGAGAACCGCTCCCTAAACATCTCTGCTGTGACAGAAGCAATCCCTAAACGTCTCTCCTGTGAGAGAACCGGTCCCTAAACGTCTCTGCTGTGACAGAAGCAGTCCCTAAACGTCTCTGTTGTAAGAGAACCGGTCCCTAAACGTCTCTGCTGTAAGAGAACCGGTCCCTAAACATCTCTGCTGTAAGAGCACCGGTCCTTAAACGTCTCTCCTGTAAGGGAACCGGTCCCTAAACGTCTCTGCTGTGAGAGAACCAGTCCATAAACGTCTCTGCTGTGAGAGAACCTGTCCCTAAACGTCTCTGCTGTGAGTGAACCAGTCCCTAAACATCTCTGCTGTGAGAGAACCAGTCCTTAAACGTCTCTGCTGTGACAGAAGCAGTCCCTAAACGTCCCTCCTGTGAGAGAACCGGTCCCTAAACGTCTCTGCTGTGGCGGAAGCAGTCCCTAAACATCTCTGATGTGAGAGAACCGGTCCCTAAACATGTCTTCGGTAAGAGAACTGGTCCCTAAACGTGTCTGCTGTGACAGAAGCAGTCCCTAAACGTCTCTCCTGTGAGAGAACCGCTCCCTAAACATCTCTGCTGTGACAGAAGCAGTCCCTAAACGTCTCTGCTGTAAGAGAACCGGTCACTATACATCTCTGTTGTAAGAGAACCGGTCCCTAAACGTCTCTCCTGTGAGAGAACCGGTCCCTAAACATCTCTGCTGTGAGAGAACCGGTCCCTAAATGTCTCTGCTGTGAGAGAACCGGTCCCTAAACATTTCTCCTGTGAGAGAACCAGTCCCTAAACATCTCTGATGTGAGAGAACCAGTCCTTAAACGTCTCTGCTGTGACAGAAGCAGTCCCTAAACGTCTCTCCTGTGAGAGAACCGGTCCCTAAACGTCTCTGCTGTGACAGAAGCAGTCCCTAAACGTCTGCTGTTAGAGAACCGGTCCCTAAACGTCTCTCCTGTAAGAGAACCGGTCCCTAAATGACTCTGCTGTGAGAGAAACGGTCCCTAAACATCTCTGCTCTGAGAGAACCTGTCCCTAAACGTCTCTGCTGTGAGAGAACCGGTCCCTAAACGTTTCTCCTGTGAGAGAACCAGTCCCTAAACATCTCTGCTGTGAGAGAACCAGTCCTTAAACGTCTCTGCTGTGAAAGAAGCAGTCCCTAAACGTCTCTCCTGTGAGAGAACCGGTCCCTAAACATCTATGCTGTGACAGAAGCAGTCCCTAAACGTCTCTGTTGTAAGAGAACCGGTCCCTAAACGTCTCTGCTGTAAGAGAACCGGTCCCTAAACATCTCTGCTGTAAGAGCACCGGTCCTTAAACGGCTCTCCTGTAAGGGAACCGGTCCCTAAACGTCTCTGCTGTGAGAGAACCAGTCCATAAACGTCTCTGCTGTGAGAGAAACTGTCCCTAAATGATTCTCCTGTAAGAGAACCGGTCCCTAAACATCTCTGCTGTGAGAGAACCAGTCCCTAAACGTCTCTGCTGTGAGAGAACCTGTCCCTAAACGTCTCTGCTGTGATAGAACCAGTCCCTAAACGTTTCTCCTGTGAGTGAACCTGTCCCTAAACATCTCTGCTGTGAGAGAACCAGTCCCTAAACGTCTCTGCTGTGAGAGAACATGTCCCTAAACGTCTCTGCTGTGAGAGAACCAGTCCCTAAACGTTTCTCCTGTGAGTGAAACAGTCCCTAAACATCTCTGCTGTGAGAGAACCAGTCCTTAAACGTCTCTGCTGTGACAGAAGCAGTCCCTAAACGTCTCTCCTGTGAGAGAACCGGACCCTAAACATCTCTGCTGTGACAGAAGCAGTCACTAAACGTCTCTCCTGTGAGAGAACCGCTCCCTAAACATCTCTGCTGTGACAGAAGCAATCCCTAAACGTCTCTCCTGTGAGAGAACCGGTCCCTAAACGTCTCTGCTGTGAAAGAAGCAGTCCCTAAACGTCTCTGTTGTAAGAGAACCGGTCCCTAAACGTCTCTGCTGTAAGAGAACCGGTCCCTAAACATCTCTGCTGTAAGAGCACCGGTCCTTAAACGTCTCTCCTGTAAGGGAACCGGTCCCTAAACGTCTCTGCTGTGAGAGAACCAGTCCATAAACGTCTCTGCTGTGAGAGAACCTGTCCCTAAACGTCTCTGCTGTGAGTGAACCAGTCCCTAAACATCTCTGCTGTGAGAGAACCAGTCCTTAAACGTCTCTGCTGTGACAGAAGCAGTCCCTAAACGTCCCTCCTGTGAGAGAACCGGTCCCTAAACGTCTCTGCTGTGGCGGAAGCAGTCCCTAAACATCTCTGCTGTGAGAGAACCGGTCCCTAAATGATTCTCCTGTAAGAGAACCCGGTCCCTAAACGTCTCTGCTGTGAGAGAACCAGTCCCTAAACGTCTCTGCTGTGAGAGAACCTGTCCCTAAACGTCTCTGCTGTGATAGAACCAGTCCCTAAACGTTTCTCCTGTGAGTGAACCAGTCCCTAAACATCTCTGCTGTGAGAGAACCAGTCCCTAAACGTCTCTGCTGTGAGAGAACCAGTCCCTAAACGTTTCTCCTGTGAGTGAACCAGTCCCTTAACATCTCTGCTGTGAGAGAACCAGTCCTTAAACGTCTCTGCTGTGACAGAAGCAGTCCCTAAACGTCTCTCCTGTGAGAGAACCGGACCCTAAACGTCTCTGCTGTGACAGAAGCAGTCACTAAACGTCTCTCCTGTGAGAGAACCGCTCCCTAAACATCTCTGCTGTGACAGAAGCAATCCCTAAACGTCTCTCCTGTGAGAGAACCGGTCCCTAAACGTCTCTGCTGTGACAGAAGCAGTCCCTAAACGTCTCTGTTGTAAGAGAACCGGTCCCTAAACGTCTCTCCTGTAAGGGAACCGGTCCCTAAACGTCTCTGCTGTGAGAGAATCAGTCCATAAACGTCTCTGCTGTGAGAGAACCTGTCCCTAAACGTCTCTGCTGTGAGAGAACCGGTCCCTAAACGTTTCTCCTGTGAGTGAACCAGTCCCTAAACATCTCTGCTGTGAGAGAACCAGTCCTTAAACGTCTCTGCTGTGACAGAAGCAGTCCCTAAACTTCCCTCCTGTGAGAGAACCGGTCCCTAAACGTCTCTGCTGTGCCAGAAGCAGTCCCTAAACGTCTCTGATGTGAGAGAACCAGTCACTAAACGTCTCTGCTGTGAGAGAACCGGTCCCTAAATGATTCTCCTGTAAGAGAACCGGTCCCTAAACATCTCTGCTGTGAGAGAACCAGTCCCTAAACGTCTCTGCTGTGAGAGAACCTGTCCCTAAACGTCTCTGCTGTGATAGAACCAGTCCCTAAACGTTTCTCCTGTGAGTGAACCTGTCCCTAAACATCTCTGCTGTGAGAGAACCAGTCCCTAAACGTCTCTGCTGTGAGAGAACATGTCCCTAAACGTCTCTGCTGTGAGAGAACCAGTCCCTAAACGTTTCTCCTGTGAGTGAACCAGTCCCTAAACATCTCTGCTGTGAGAGAACCAGTCCTTAAACGTCTCTGCTGTGACAGAAGCAGTCCCTAAACGTCTCTCCTGTGAGTGAACCGGACCCTAAACATCTCTGCTGTGACAGAACCAGTCACTAAACGTCTCTCCTGTGAGAGAACCGCTCCCTAAACATCTCTGCTGTGACAGAAGCAATCCCTAAACGTCTCTCCTGTGAGAGAACCGGTCCCTAAACGTCTCTGCTGTGACAGAAGCAGTCCCTAAACGTCTCTGTTGTAAGAGAACCGGTCCCTAAACGTCTCTGCTGTAAGAGAACCGGTCCCTAAACATCTCTGCTGTAAGAGCACCGGTCCTTAAACGTCTCTCCTGTAAGGGAACCGGTCCCTAAACGTCTCTGCTGTGAGAGAACCAGTCCATAAACGTCTCTGCTGTGAGAGAACCTGTCCCTAAACGTCTCTGCTGTGAGTGAACCAGTCCCTAAACATCTCTGCTGTGAGAGAACCAGTCCTTAAACGTCTCTGCTGTGACAGAAGCAGTCCCTAAACGTCCCTCCTGTGAGAGAACCGGTCCCTAAACGTCTCTGCTGTGGCGGAAGCAGTCCCTAAACATCTCTGATGTGAGAGAACCGGTCCCTAAACATGTCTTCGGTAAGAGAACTGGTCCCTAAACGTGTCTGCTGTGACAGAAGCAGTCCCTAAACGTCTCTCCTGTGAGAGAACCGCTCCCTAAACATCTCTGCTGTGACAGAAGCAGTCCCTAAACGTCTCTGCTGTAAGAGAACCGGTCACTATACATCTCTGTTGTAAGAGAACCGGTCCCTAAACGTCTCTCCTGTGAGAGAACCGGTCCCTAAACATCTCTGCTGTGAGAGAACCGGTCCCTAAATGTCTCTGCTGTGAGAGAACCGGTCCCTAAACATTTCTCCTGTGAGAGAACCAGTCCCTAAACATCTCTGATGTGAGAGAACCAGTCCTTAAACGTCTCTGCTGTGACAGAAGCAGTCCCTAAACGTCTCTCCTGTGAGAGAACCGGTCCCTAAACGTCTCTGCTGTGACAGAAGCAGTCCCTAAACGTCTGCTGTTAGAGAACCGGTCCCTAAACGTCTCTCCTGTAAGAGAACCGGTCCCTAAATGACTCTGCTGTGAGAGAAACGGTCCCTAAACATCTCTGCTCTGAGAGAACCTGTCCCTAAACGTCTCTGCTGTGAGAGAACCGGTCCCTAAACGTTTCTCCTGTGAGAGAACCAGTCCCTAAACATCTCTGCTGTGAGAGAACCAGTCCTTAAACGTCTCTGCTGTGAAAGAAGCAGTCCCTAAACGTCTCTCCTGTGAGAGAACCGGTCCCTAAACATCTATGCTGTGACAGAAGCAGTCCCTAAACGTCTCTGTTGTAAGAGAACCGGTCCCTAAACGTCTCTGCTGTAAGAGAACCGGTCCCTAAACATCTCTGCTGTAAGAGCACCGGTCCTTAAACGGCTCTCCTGTAAGGGAACCGGTCCCTAAACGTCTCTGCTGTGAGAGAACCAGTCCATAAACGTCTCTGCTGTGAGAGAAACTGTCCCTAAACGTCTCTGCTGTGAGAGAACCGGTCCCTAAACGTTTCTCCTGTGAGTGAACCAGTCCCTAAACATCTCTGCTGTGAGAGAACCAGTCCTTAAACGTCTCTGCTGTGACAGAAGCAGTCCCTAAACGTCCCTCCTGTGAGAGAACCGGTCCCTAAACGTCTCTGCTGTGGCAGAAGCAGGCCCTAAACGTCTCTGATGTTAGAGAACCGGTCCCTAAACATGTCTTCGGTAAGAGAACTGGTCCCTAAACGTGTCTGCTGTGAGAGAACCTGTCCCTAAACGTCTCTGCTGTAAGATAACCGGTCACTAAATTTCTCTCCTTTGAGAGAACCGGTCCCTAAACATGTCTTCGGTAAGAGAACTGGTCCTAAACGTGTCTGCTGTGAGAGAACCAGTCCCTAAATGTCTCTGCTGTGAGAGAACCGGTCCCTAAACGTTTCTCCTGTGAGAGAACCAGTCCCTAAACATCTCTGCTGTGAGAGAACCAGTCCTTAAACGTCTCTGCTGTGACAGAAGCAGTCCCTAAACGTCTCTCCTGTGAGAGAACCGGTCCCTAAACGTCTCTGCTGTGACAGAAGCAGTCCCTAAACGTCTGCTATTAGAGAACCGGTCCCTAAACGTCTCTCCTGTAAGAGAACCAGTCCCTAAACATCTCTGCTGTGAGAGAACCGGTCCCTAAACGTCTCTGCTGTGAGAGAACCGGTCCCTAAACGTCTCTGCTGTGAGAGTACCAGTTCCTAAACGTCTCTGCTGTAAGAAAACCGGTCCCTAAACGTCTCTGCTGTGAGAGAACCAGACCCTAAACATCTCTGCTGTGAGAGAACCAGTCCTTAAACGTCTCTGCTGTGAAAGAAGGAGTCCCTAAACGTCTCTCCTGTGAGAGAACCGGTACCTAAACGTCTCTGCTGTGACAGAAGCAGTCCTTAAACGACTCTCTTGTGAGAGAACCGGTCCCTAAACATCTATGCTGTGACAGAAGCAGTCCCTAAACGTCTCTGCTGTAAGAGAACCGGTCCCTAAACGTCTCTGCTGTAAGAGAACCGGTCCCTAAACATCTCTGCTGTAAGAGCACCGGTCCCTAAACGTCTCTCCTGTAAGAGAACCGGTCCCTAAACATCTCTGCTGTAAGAGAACCAGTCCCTAAACGTCTCTGCTGTAAGAGAACTGGTCCCTAAACGTCTCTGCTGTGAGACAACAGGTCCCTAAACGTCTCTGTTGTAAGAGAACCGGTCCCTAAACGTCTCTCCAATGAGAGAACCGGTCCCTAAACGTCTCTGCTGTAAGAGAACCGGTCCCTAAACGTCTCTCCTGTAAGAGAACTGGTCCCTAAACGTGTCTGCTGTGAGAGAACCGGTCCCTAAACGTCTCTGCTGTGAGAGAACCGGTCCCTAAACGTCTCTCCTGTAAGAGAACCGGTCCCTAAATGACTCTGCTGTGAGAGAACCGGTCCCTAAACATCTCTGCTCTGAGAGAACCTGTCCCTAAACGTCTCTGCTGTGAGAGAACCGGTCCCTAAACGTTTCTCCTGTGAGAGAACCAGTCCCTAAACATCTCTGCTGTGAGAGAACCAGTCCTTAAACGTCTCTGCTGTGAAAGAAGCAGTCCCTAAACGTCTCTCCTGTGAGAGAACCGGTCCCTAAACATCTCTGCTGTGACAGAAGTAATCCCTAAATGTCTCTCCTGTGAGAGATCCGGTCCCTAAACGTCTCTGCTGTGACAGAAGCAGTCCCTAAACGTCTCTGTTGTAAGAGAACCGGTCCCTAAACGTCTCTGCTGTAAGAGAACCGGTCCCTAAACATCTCTGCTGTAAGAGCACCGGTCCTTAAACGGCTCTCCTGTAAGGGAACCGGTCCCTAAACGTCTCTGCTGTGAGAGAACCAGTCCATAAACGTCTCTGCTGTGAGAGAAACTGTCCCTAAACGTCTCTGCTGTGAGAGAACCGGTCCCTAAACGTTTCTCCTGTGAGTGAACCAGTCCCTAAACATCTCTGCTGTGAGAGAACCAGTCCTTAAACGTCTCTGCTGTGACAGAAGCAGTCCCTAAACGTCCCTCCTGTGATAGAACCGGTCCCTAAACGTCTCTGCTGTGGCAGAAGCAGTCCCTAAACGTCTCTGATGTTAGAGAACCGGTCCCTAAACATGTCTTCGGTAAGAGAACTGGTCCCTAAACGTGTCTGCTGTGAGAGAACCTGTCCCTAAACGTCTCTGCTGTAAGATAACCGGTCACTAAATGTCTCTCCTGTGAGAGAACCGGTCCCTAAACATGTCTTCGGTAAGAGAACTGGTCCTAAACGTGTCTGCTGTGAGAGAACCTGTCCCTAAACGTCTCTGCTGTAAGATAACCGGTCCCTAATCGTCTCTGCTGTGAGTGAACCGGTCCCTAAACGTCACTGCTGTAAGAGAACCAGTCCCTAAACGTCTGCTGTAAGAGAACCGGTCCATAAACATCTTTGCTGTAAGAGATCCGGTCCTTAAACGTCTCTGCTGTAAGAGAACCGGTCCCTAAACGTCTCTGCTGTAAGAGAACCAGTCACTAAACGTCTCTGCTGTGAGAGAACCGGTCCCTAAACGTCTCTCCTGTAAGAGAACCGGTCCCTAAACGTCTCTGCTGTGAGAGAACCAGTCCCTAAACGTCTCTGCTGTGAGAGAACCTGTCCCTAAACGTCTCTGCTGTGATAGAACCAGTCCCTAAACATTTCTGCTGTGAGTGAACCAGTCCCTAAACATCTCTGCTGTGAGAGAACCAGTCCTTAAACATCTCTGCTGTGACAGAAGCAGTCCCTAAACGTCTCTCCTTTGAGAGAACCGGTCCCTAAACATCTCTGCTGTGACAGAAGCAGTCCCTAAACGTCTCTGCTGTAAGAGAACCGGTCACTATACATCTCTGTTGTAAGAGAATCGGTCCCTAAACGTCTCTCCTGTGAGAGAACCGGTCCCTAAACATCTCTGCTGTGAGAGAACCAGTCCCTAAATGTCTCTGCTGTGAGAGAACCGGTCCCTAAACGTTTCTCCTGTGAGAGAACAAGTCCCTAAACATCTCTGCTGTGAGAGAACCAGTCCTTAAACGTCTCTGCTGTGACAGAAGCAGTCCCTAAACATCTCTCCTGTGAGAGAACCGGTCACTAAACGTCTCTGCTGTGACAGAAGCAGTCCCTAAACGTCTGCTATTAGAGAACCGGTCCCTAAACGTCTCTCCTGTAAGAGAACCAGTCCCTAAACATCTCTGCTGTGAGAGAACCGGTCCCTAAACGTCTCTGCTGTGAGAGAACCGGTCCCTAAACGTCTCTGCTGTGAGAGTACCGGTTCCTAAACGTCTCTGCTGTAAGAAAACCGGTCCCTAAACGTCTCTGCTGTGAGAGAACCAGACCCTAAACATCTCTGCTGTGAGAGAACCAGTCCTTAAACGTCTCTGCTGTGAAAGAGGGAGTCCCTAAACGTCTCTCCTGTGAGAGAACCGGTCCCTAAACATCTATGCTGTGACAGAAGCAGTCCCTAAACGTCTCTGCTGTAAGAGAACCGGTCCCTAAACGTCTCTGCTGTAAGAGAACCGGTCCCTAAACATCTCTGCTGTAAGAGCACCGGTCCCTAAACGTCTCTCCTGTAAGAGAACCGGTCCCTAAACATCTCTGCTGTAAGAGAACCAGTCCATAAACGTCTCTGCTGTAAGAGAACTGGTCCCTAAACGTCTCTGCTGTGAGAGAACCGGTCCCTAAATGACTCTGCTGTGAGAGAACCGGTCCCTAAACGTCTCTGCTCTGAGAGAACCTGTCCCTAAACGTCTCTGCTGTGAGAGAACCGGTCCCTAAACGTTTCTCCTGTGAGAGAACCAGTCCCTAAACATCTCTGCTGTGAGAGAACCAGTCCTTAAACGTCTCTGCTGTGAAAGAAGCAGTCCCTAAACGTCTCTCCTGTGAGAGAACCGGTCCCTAAACATCTCTGCTGTGACAGAAGTAATCCCTAAATGTCTCTCCTGTGAGAGATCCGGTCCCTAAACGTCTCTGCTGTGACAGAAGCAGTCCCTAAACGTCTCTGTTGTAAGAGAACCGGTCCCTAAACGTCTCTGCTGTAAGAGAACCGGTCCCTAAACATCTCTGCTGTAAGAGCACCGGTCCTTAAACGTCTCTCCTGTAAGGGAACCGGTCCCTAAACGTCTCTGCTGTGAGAGAACCAGTCCATAAACGTCTCTGCTGTGAGAGAAACTGTCCCTAAACGTCTCTGCTGTGAGAGAACCGGTCCCTAAAAGTTTCGCCTGTGAGTGAACCAGTCCCTAAACATCTCTGCTGTGAGAGAACCAGTCCTTAAACGTCTCTGCTGTGACAGAAGCAGTCCCTAAACATCTCTCCTGTGAGAGAACCGGTCCCTAAACGTCTCTGCTGTGACAGAAGCAGTCCCTAAACGTCTGCTATTAGAGAACCGGTCCCTAAACGTCTCTCGTGTAAGAGAACCAGTCCCTAAACATCTCTGCTGTGAGAGAACCGGTCCCTAAACGTCTCTGCTGTGAGAGAACCGGTCCCTAAACGTCTCTGCTGTGAGAGTACCGGTTCCTAAACGTCTCTGCTGTAAGAAAACCGGTCCCTAAACGTCTCTGCTGTGAGAGAACCAGACCCTAAACATCTCTGCTGTGAGAGAACCAGTCCTTAAACGTCTCCGCTGTGAAAGAGGGAGTCCCTAAACGTCTCTCCTGTGAGAGAACCGGTACCTAAACGTCTCTGCTGTGACAGAAGCAGTCCTTAAACGACTCTCTTGTGAGAGAACCGGTCCCTAAACATCTATGCTGTGACAGAAGCAGTCCCTAAACGTCTCTGCTGTAAGAGAACCGGTCCCTAAACGTCTCTGCTGTAAGAGAACCGGTCCCTAAACATCTCTGCTGTAAGAGCACCGGTCCCTAAACGTCTCTCCTGTAAGAGAACCGGTCCCTAAACATCTCTGCTGTAAGAGAACCAGTCCATAAACGTCTCTGCTGTAAGAGAACTGGTCCCTAAACGTCTCTGCTGTGAGAGAACAGGTCCCTAAACGTCTCTGTTGTAAGAGAACCGGTCCCTAAACGTCTCTCCAATGAGAGAACCGGTCCCTAAACGTCTCTGCTGTAAGAGAACCGGTCCCTAAACGTCTCTCCTGTAAGAGAACTGGTCCCTAAACGTGTCTGCTGTGAGAGAACCGGTCCCTAAACGTCTCTGCTGTGAGAGAACCGGTCCCTAAACGTCTCTCCTGTAAGAGAACCGGTCCCTAAATGACTCTGCTGTGAGAGAACCGGTCCCTAAACGTCTCTGCTCTGAGAGAACCTGTCCCTAAACGTCTCTGCTGTGAGAGAACCGGTCCCTAAACGTTTCTCCTGTGAGAGAACCAGTCCCTAAACATCTCTGCTGTGAGAGAACCAGTCCTTAAACGTCTCTGCTGTGAAAGAAGCAGTCCCTAAACGTCTCTCCTGTGAGAGAACCGGTCCCTAAACATCTCTGCTGTGACAGAAGTAATCCCTAAATGTCTCTCCTGTGAGAGATCCGGTCCCTAAACGTCTCTGCTGTGACAGAAGCAGTCCCTAAACGTCTCTGTTGTAAGAGAACCGGTCCCTAAACGTCTCTGCTGTAAGAGAACCGGTCCCTAAACATCTCTGCTGTAAGAGCACCGGTCCTTAAACGTCTCTCCTGTAAGGGAACCGGTCCCTAAACGTCTCTGCTGTGAGAGAACCAGTCCATAAACATCTCTGCTGTGAGAGAAACTGTCCCTAAACGTCTCTGCTGTGAGAGAACCGGTCCCTAAAAGTTTCTCCTGTGAGTGAACCAGTCCCTAAACATCTATGCTGTGAGAGAACCAGTCCTTAAACGTCTCTGCTGTGACAGAAGCAGTCCCTAAACGTCCCTCCTGTGAGAGAACCGGTCCCTAAACGTCTCTGCTGTGGCAGAAGCAGTCCCTAAACGTCTCTGATGTTAGAGAACCGGTCCCTAAACATGTCTTCGGTAAGAGAACTGGTCCCTAAACGTGTCTGCTGTGAGAGAACCTGTCCCTAAACGTCTCTGCTGTAAGATAACCGGTCACTAAATGTCTCTCCTGTGAGAGAACCGGTCCCTAAACATGTCTTCGGTAAGAGAACTGGTCCTAAACGTGTCTGCTGTGAGAGAACCTGTCCCTAAACGTATCTGCTGTAAGATAACCGGTCCCTAATCGTCTCTGCTGTGAGTGAACCGGTCCCTAAACGTCACTGCTGTAAGAGAACCAGTCCCTAAACGTCTGCTGTAAGAGAACCGGTCCCTAAACATCTTTGCTGTAAGAGATCCGGTCCTTAAACGTCTCTGCTGTAAGAGAACCGGTCCCTAAACGTCTCTGCTGTAAGAGAACCAGTCACTAAACGTCTCTGCTGTGAGAGAAACGGTCCCTAAACGTCTCTCCTGTAAGAGAACCGGTCCCTAAACGTCTCTGCTGTGAGAGAACCAGTCCCTAAACGTCTCTGCTGTGAGAGAACCTGTCCCTAAACGTCTCTGCTGTGATAGAACCAGTCCCTAAACGTTTCTCCTGTGAGTGAACCAGTCCCTAAACATCTCTGCTGTGAGAGAACCAGTCCTTAAACATCTCTGCTGTGACAGAAGCAGTCCCTAAACGTCTCTCCTTTGAGAGAACCGGACCCTAAACATCTCTGCTGTGACAGAAGCAGTCCCTAAACGTCTCTGCTGTAAGAGAACCGGTCACTATACATCTCTGTTGTAAGAGAATCGGTCCCTAAACGTCTCTCCTGTGAGAGAACCGGTCCCTAAACATCTCTGCTGTGAGAGAACCAGTCCCTAAATGTCTCTGCTGTGAGAGAACCGGTCCCTAAACGTTTCTCCTGTGAGAGAACCAGTCCCTAAACATCTCTGCTGTGAGAAAACCAGTCCTTAAACGTCTCTGCTGTGACAGAAGCAGTCCCTAAACGTCTCTCCTGTGAGAGAACCGGTCCCTAAACGTCTCTGCTGTGACAGAAGCAGTCCCTAAACGTCTGCTATTAGAGAACCGGTCCCTAAACGTCTCTCCTGTAAGAGAACCAGTCCCTAAACATCTCTGCTGTGAGAGAACCGGTCCCTAAACGTCTCTGCTGTGAGAGAACCGGTCCCTAAACGTCTCTGCTGTGAGAGTACCGGTTCCTAAATGTCTCTGCTGTAAGAAAACCGGTCCCTAAACGTCTCTGCTGTGAGAGAACCAGACCCTAAACATCTCTGCTGTGAGAGAACCAGTCCTTAAACGTCTCTGCTGTAAGAGAACTGGTCCCTAAACGTCTCTGCTGTGAGACAACAGGTCCCTAAACGTCTCTGTTGTAAGAGAACCGGTACCTAAACGTCTCTGCTGTGACAGAAGCAGTCCTTAAACGACTCTCTTGTGAGAGAACCGGTCCCTAAACATCTATGCTGTGACAGAAGCAGTCCCTAAACGTCTCTGCTGTAAGAGAACCGGTCCCTAAACGTCTCTGCTGTAAGAGAACCGGTCCCTAAACATCTCTGCTGTAAGAGCACCGGTCCCTAAACGTCTCTCCTGTAAGAGAACCGGTCCCTAAACATCTCTGCTGTAAGAGAACCAGTCCATAAACGTCTCTGCTGTAAGAGAACTGGTCCCTAAACGTCTCTGCTGTGAGACAACAGGTCCCTAAACGTCTCTGTTGTAAGAGAACCGGTCCCTAAACGTCTCTCCAATGAGAGAACCGGTCCCTAAACGTCTCTGCTGTAAGGGAACCGGTCCCTAAACGTCTCTCCTGTAAGAGAACTGGTCCCTAAACGTGTCTGCTGTGAGAGAACCGGTCCCTAAACGTCTCTGCTGTGAGAGAACCGGTCCCTAAACGTCTCTCCTGTAAGAGAACCGGTCCCTAAATGACTCTGCTGTGAGAGAACCGGTCCCTAAACGTCTCTGCTCTGAGAGAACCTGTCCCTAAACGTCTCTGCTGTGAGAGAACCGGTCCCTAAACGTTTCTCCTGTGAGAGAACCAGTCCCTAAACATCTCTGCTGTGAGAGAACCAGTCCTTAAACGTCTCTGCTGTGAAAGAAGCAGTCCCTAAACGTCTCTCCTGTGAGAGAACCGGTCCCTAAACATCTCTGCTGTGACAGAAGTAATCCCTAAATGTCTCTCCTGTGAGAGATCCGGTCCCTAAACGTCTCTGCTGTGACAGAAGCAGTCCCTAAACGTCTCTGTTGTAAGAGAACCGGTCCCTAAACGTCTCTGCTGTAAGAGAACCGGTCCATAAACGTCTCTGCTGTGAGAGAAACTGTCCCTAAACGTCTCTGCTGTGAGAGAACCGGTCCCTAAAAGTTTCTCCTGTGAGTGAACCAGTCCCTAAACATCTCTGCTGTGAGGGAACCAGTCCTTAAACGTCTCTGCTGTGACAGAAGCAGTCCCTAAACGTCCCTCCTGTGAGAGAACCGGTCCCTAAACGTCTCTGCTGTGGCAGAAGCTGTCCCTAAACGTCTCTGATGTTAGAGAACCGGTCCCTAAACATGTCTTCGGTAAGAGAACTGGTCCCTAAACGTGTCTGCTGTGAGAGAACCTGTCCCTAAACGTCTCTGCTGTAAGATAACCGGTCACTAAATGTCTCTCCTGTGAGAGAACCGGTCCCTAAACATGTCTTCGGTAAGAGAACTGGTCCTAAACGTGTCTGCTGTGAGAGAACCTGTCCCTAAACGTATCTGCTGTAAGATAACCGGTCCCTAATCGTCTCTGCTGTGAGTGAACCGGTCCCTAAACGTCACTGCTGTAAGAGAACCAGTCCCTAAACGTCTGCTGTAAGAGAACCGGTCCCTAAACATCTTTGCTGTAAGAGATCCGGTCCTTAAACGTCTCTGCTGTAAGAGAGCCGGTCCCTAAACGTCTCTGCTGTAAGAGAACCAGTCACTAAACGTCTCTGCTGTGAGAGAACCGGTCCCTAAACGTCTCTCCTGTAAGAGAATCGGTCCCTAAACGTCTCTGCTGTGAGAGAACCAGTCCCTAAACGTCTCTGCTGTGAGAGAACCTGTCCCTAAACGTCTCTGCTGTGATAGAACCAGTCCATAAACGTTTCTCCTGTGAGTGAACCAGTCCCTAAACATCTCTGCTGTGAGAGAACCAGTCCTTAAACATCTCTGCTGTGACAGAAGCAGTCCCTAAACATCTCTCCTTTGAGAGAACCGGTCCCTAAACATCTCTGCTGTGACAGAAGCAGTCCCTAAACGTCTCTGCTGTAAGAGAACCGGTCACTATACATCTCTGTTGTAAGAGAATCGGTCCCTAAACGTCTCTCCTGTGAGAGAACCGGTCCCTAAACATCTCTGCTGTGAGAGAACCAGTCCCTAAATGTCTCTGCTGTGAGAGAACCGGTCCCTAAACGTTTCTCCTGTGAGAGAACCAGTCCCTAAACATCTCTGCTGTGAGAGAACCAGTCCTTAAACGTCTCTGCTGTGACAGAAGCAGTCCCTAAACGTCTCTCCTGTGAGAGAACCGGTCCCTAAACGTCTCTGCTGTGACAGAAGCAGTCCCTAAACATCTGCTATTAGAGAACCGGTCCCTAAACGTCTCGCCTGTAAGAGCACCGGTCCCTAAACGTCTCTCCTGTAAGAGAACCGGTCCCTAAACATCTCTGCTGTAAGAGAACCAGTCCATAAACGTCTCTGCTGTAAGAGAACTGGTCCCTAAACGTCTCTGCTGTGAGACAACAGGTCCCTAAACGTCTCTGTTGTAAGAGAACCGGTCCCTAAACGTCTCTCCAATGAGAGAACCGGTCCCTAAACGTCTCTGCTGTAAGAGAACCGGTCCCTAAACGTCTCTCCTGTAAGAGAACTGGTCCCTAAACGTGTCTGCTGTGAGAGAACCGGTCCCTAAACGTCTCTGCTGTGAGAGAACCGGTCCCTAAACGTCTCTCCTGTAAGAGAACCGGTCCCTAAATGACTCTGCTGTGAGAGAACCGGTCCCTAAACGTCTCTGCTCTGAGAGAACCTGTCCCTAAACGTCTCTGCTGTGAGAGAACCGGTCCCTAAACGTTTCTCCTGTGAGAGAACCAGTCCCTAAACATCTCTGCTGTGAGAGAACCAGTCCTTAAACGTCTCTGCTGTGAAAGAAGCAGTCCCTAAACGTCTCTCCTGTGAGAGAACCGGTCCCTAAACATCTCTGCTGTGACAGAAGTAATCCCTAAATGTCTCTCCTGTGAGAGATCCGGTCCCTAAACGTCTCTGCTGTGACAGAAGCAGTCCCTAAACGTCTCTGTTGTAAGAGAACCGGTCCCTAAACGTCTCTGCTGTAAGAGAACCGGTCCCTAAACATCTCTGCTGTAAGAGCACCGGTCCTTAAACGTCTCTCCTGTAAGGGAACCGGTCCCTAAACGTCTCTGCTGTGAGAGAACCAGTCCATAAACGTCTCTGCTGTGAGAGAAACTGTCCCTAAACGTCTCTGCTGTGAGAGAACCGGTCCCTAAACGTTTCTCCTGTGAGTGAACCAGTCCCTAAACATCTCTGCTGTGAGAGAACCAGTCCTTAAATGTCTCTGCTGTGACAGAAGCAGTCCCTAAACGTCTCTCCTGTAAGAGAACTGGTCCCTAAACGTGTCTGCTGTGAGAGAACCGGTCCCTAAACGTCTCTGCTGTGAGAGAACCGGTCCCTAAACGTCTCTCCTGTAAGAGAACCGGTCCCTAAATGACTCTGCTGTGAGAGAACCGGTCCCTAAACGTCTCTGCTCTGAGAGAACCTGTCCCTAAACGTCTCTGCTGTGAGAGAACCGGTCCCTAAACGTTTCTCCTGTGAGAGAACCAGTCCCTAAACATCTCTGCTGTGAGAGAACCAGTCCTTAAACGTCTCTGCTGTGAAAGAAGCAGTCCCTAAACGTCTCTCCTGTGAGAGAACCGGTCCCTAAACATCTCTGCTGTGACAGAAGTAATCCCTAAATGTCTCTCCTGTGAGAGATCCGGTCCCTAAACGTCTCTGCTGTGACAGAAGCAGTCCCTAAACGTCTCTGTTGTAAGAGAACCGGTCCCTAAACGTCTCTGCTGTAAGAGAACCGGTCCCTAAACATCTCTGCTGTAAGAGCACCGGTCCTTAAACGTCTCTCCTGTAAGGGAACCGGTCCCTAAACGTCTCTGCTGTGAGAGAACCAGTCCATAAACGTCTCTGCTGTGAGAGAAACTGTCCCTAAACGTCTCTGCTGTGAGAGAACCGGTCCCTAAACGTTTCTCCTGTGAGTGAACCAGTCCCTAAACATCTCTGCTGTGAGAGAACCAGTCCTTAAATGTCTCTGCTGTGACAGAAGCAGTCCCTAAACGTCCCTCCTGTGAGAAAACCGGTCCCTAAACGTCTCTGCTGTGGCAGAAGCAGTCCCTAAACGTCTCTGATGTTAGAGAACCGGTCCCTAAACATGTCTTCGGTAAGAGAACTGGTCCCTAAACGTGTCTGCTGTGAGAGAACCTGTCCCTAAACGTCTCTGCTGTAAGATAACCGGTCACTAAACGTCTCTCCTGTGAGAGAACCGGTCCCTAAACATGTCTTCGGTAAGAGAACTGGTCCTAAACGTGTCTGCTGTGAGAGAACCTGTCCCTAAACGTCTCTGCTGTAAGATAACCGGTCCCTAAACGTCTCTGCTGTGAGTGAACCGGTCCCTAAACGTCACTGCTGTAAGAGAACCAGTCCATAAACGTCTGCTGTAAGAGAACCGGTTCCTAAACATCTTTGCTGTGAGAGAACCGGTCCCTAAACGTCTCTGCTGTGACAGAAGCAGTCCCTAAACGTCTGCTATTAGAGAACCGGTCCCTAAACGTCTCTCCTGTAAGAGAACCAGTCCCTAAACATCTCTGCTGTGAGAGAACCGGTCCCTAAACGTCTCTGCTGTGAGAGAACCGGTCCCTAAACGTCTCTGCTGTGAGAGTACCGGTTCCTAAACGTCTCTGCTGTAAGAAATCCGGTCCCTAAACGTCTCTGCTGTGAGAGAACCAGACCCTAAACATCTCTGCTGTGAGAGAACCAGTCCTTAAACGTCTCTGCAGTGAAAGAGGGAGTCCCTAAACGTCTCTCCTGTGAGAGAACCGGTACCTAAACGTCTCTGCTGTGACAGAAGCAGTCCTTAAACGACTCTCTTGTGAGAGAACCGGTCCCTAAACATCTATGCTGTAAGAGCACCGGTCCTTAAACGTCTCTCCTGTAAGGGAACCGGTCCCTAAACGTCTCTGCTGTGAGAGAACCAGTCCATAAACGTCTCTGCTGTGAGAGAAACTGTCCCTAAACGTCTCTGCTGTGAGAGAACCGGTCCCTAAACGTTTCTCCTGTGAGTGAACCAGTCCCTAAACATCTCTGCTGTGAGAGAACCAGTCCTTAAATGTCTCTGCTGTGACAGAAGCAGTCCCTAAACGTCTCTCCTGTAAGAGAACTGGTCCCTAAACGTGTCTGCTGTGAGAGAACCGGTCCCTAAACGTCTCTGCTGTGAGAGAACCGGTCCCTAAACGTCTCTCCTGTAAGAGAACCGGTCCCTAAATGACTCTGCTGTGAGAGAACCGGTCCCTAAACGTCTCTGCTCTGAGAGAACCTGTCCCTAAACGTCTCTGCTGTGAGAGAACCGGTCCCTAAACGTTTCTCCTGTGAGAGAACCAGTCCCTAAACATCTCTGCTGTGAGAGAACCAGTCCTTAAACGTCTCTGCTGTGAAAGAAGCAGTCCCTAAACGTCTCTCCTGTGAGAGAACCGGTCCCTAAACATCTCTGCTGTGACAGAAGTAATCCCTAAATGTCTCTCCTGTGAGAGATCCGGTCCCTAAACGTCTCTGCTGTGACAGAAGCAGTCCCTAAACGTCTCTGTTGTAAGAGAACCGGTCCCTAAACGTCTCTGCTGTAAGAGAACCGGTCCCTAAACATCTCTGCTGTAAGAGCACCGGTCCTTAAACGTCTCTCCTGTAAGGGAACCGGTCCCTAAACGTCTCTGCTGTGAGAGAACCAGTCCATAAACGTCTCTGCTGTGAGAGAAACTGTCCCTAAACGTCTCTGCTGTGAGAGAACCGGTCCCTAAACGTTTCTCCTGTGAGTGAACCAGTCCCTAAACATCTCTGCTGTGAGAGAACCAGTCCTTAAATGTCTCTGCTGTGACAGAAGCAGTCCCTAAACGTCCCTCCTGTGAGAGAACCGGTCCCTAAACGTCTCTGCTGTGGCAGAAGCAGTCCCTAAACGTCTCTGGTGTTTGAGAACCGGTCCCTAAACATGTCTTCGGTAAGAGAACTGGTCCCTAAACGTGTCTGCTGTGAGAGAACCTGTCCCTAAACGTCTCTGCTGTAAGATAACCGGTCACTAAACGTCTCTCCTGTGAGAGAACCGGTCCCTAAACATGTCTTCGGTAAGAGAACTGGTCCTAAACGTGTCTGCTGTGAGAGAACCTGTCCCTAAACGTCTCTGCTGTAAGATAACCGGTCCCTAAACGTCTCTGCTGTGAGTGAACCGGTCCCTAAACGTCACTGCTGTAAGAGAACCAGTCCATAAACGTCTGCTGTAAGAGAACCGGTCCCTAAACATCTTTGCTGTGAGAGAACCGGTCCCTAAACGTCTCTGCTGTGAGAGAACCGGTCCCTAAACGTCTCTGCTGTGAGAGTACCGGTTCCTAAACGT
Organism: Coregonus lavaretus; assembly: GCF_964263955.1. Lineage (NCBI taxonomy): Eukaryota > Metazoa > Chordata > Actinopteri > Salmoniformes > Salmonidae > Coregonus > Coregonus lavaretus. The sequence continues at coordinate 905,296 of NW_028161895.1, forward strand.
CTCTGCTGTAAGAAAACCGGTCCCTAAACGTCTCTGCTGTGAGAGAACCAGACCCTAAACATCTCTGCTGTGAGAGAACCAGTCCTTAAACGTCTCTGCTGTGAAAGAGGGAGTCCCTAAACGTCTCTCCTGTGAGAGAACCGGTACCTAAACGTCTCTGCTGTGACAGAAGCAGTCCTTAAACGACTCTCTTGTGAGAGAACCGGTCCCTAAACATCTATGCTGTAAGAGCACCGGTCCTTAAACATCTCTCCTGTAAGGGAACCGGTCCCTAAACGTCTCTGCTGTGAGAGAACCAGTCCATAAACGTCTCTGCTGTGAGAGAAACTGTCCCTAAACGTCTCTGCTGTGAGAGAACCGGTCCCTAAACGTTTCTCCTGTGAGTGAACCAGTCCCTAAACATCTCTGCTGTGAGAGAACCAGTCCTTAAATGTCTCTGCTGTGACAGAAGCAGTCCCTAAACGTCTCTCCTGTAAGAGAACTGGTCCCTAAACGTGTCTGCTGTGAGAGAACCGGTCCCTAAACGTCTCTGCTGTGAGAGAACCGGTCCCTAAACGTCTCTCCTGTAAGAGAACCGGTCCCTAAATGACTCTGCTGTGAGAGAACCGGTCCCTAAACGTCTCTGCTCTGAGAGAACCTGTCCCTAAACGTCTCTGCTGTGAGAGAACCGGTCCCTAAACGTTTCTCCTGTGAGAGAACCAGTCCCTAAACATCTCTGCTGTGAGAGAACCAGTCCTTAAACGTCTCTGCTGTGAAAGAAGCAGTCCCTAAACGTCTCTCCTGTGAGAGAACCGGTCCCTAAACATCTCTGCTGTGACAGAAGTAATCCCTAAATGTCTCTCCTGTGAGAGATCCGGTCCCTAAACGTCTCTGCTGTGACAGAAGCAGTCCCTAAACGTCTCTGTTGTAAGAGAACCGGTCCCTAAACGTCTCTGCTGTAAGAGAACCGGTCCATAAACGTCTCTGCTGTGAGAGAAACTGTCCCTAAACGTCTCTGCTGTGAGAGAACCGGTCCCTAAAAGTTTCTCCTGTGAGTGAACCAGTCCCTAAACATCTCTGCTGTGAGGGAACCAGTCCTTAAACGTCTCTGCTGTGACAGAAGCAGTCCCTAAACGTCCCTCCTGTGAGAGAACCGGTCCCTAAACATGTCTTCGGTAAGAGAACTGGTCCCTAAACGTGTCTGCTGTGAGAGAACCTGTCCCTAAACGTCTCTGCTGTAAGATAACCGGTCACTAAATGTCTCTCCTGTGAGAGAACCGGTCCCTAAACATGTCTTCGGTAAGAGAACTGGTCCTAAACGTGTCTGCTGTGAGAGAACCTGTCCCTAAACGTATCTGCTGTAAGATAACCGGTCCCTAATCGTCTCTGCTGTGAGTGAACCGGTCCCTAAACGTCACTGCTGTAAGAGAACCAGTCCCTAAACGTCTGCTGTAAGAGAACCGGTCCCTAAACATCTTTGCTGTAAGAGATCCGGTCCTTAAACGTCTCTGCTGTAAGAGAGCCGGTCCCTAAACGTCTCTGCTGTAAGAGAACCAGTCACTAAACGTCTCTGCTGTGAGAGAACCGGTCCCTAAACGTCTCTCCTGTAAGAGAATCGGTCCCTAAACGTCTCTGCTGTGAGAGAACCAGTCCCTAAACGTCTCTGCTGTGAGAGAACCTGTCCCTAAACGTCTCTGCTGTGATAGAACCAGTCCATAAACGTTTCTCCTGTGAGTGAACCAGTCCCTAAACATCTCTGCTGTGAGAGAACCAGTCCTTAAACATCTCTGCTGTGACAGAAGCAGTCCCTAAACGTCTCTCCTTTGAGAGAACCGGTCCCTAAACATCTCTGCTGTGACAGAAGCAGTCCCTAAACGTCTCTGCTGTAAGAGAACCGGTCACTATACATCTCTGTTGTAAGAGAATCGGTCCCTAAACGTCTCTCCTGTGAGAGAACCGGTCCCTAAACATCTCTGCTGTGAGAGAACCAGTCCCTAAATGTCTCTGCTGTGAGAGAACCGGTCCCTAAACGTTTCTCCTGTGAGAGAACCAGTCCCTAAACATCTCTGCTGTGAGAGAACCAGTCCTTAAACGTCTCTGCTGTGACAGAAGCAGTCCCTAAACGTCTCTCCTGTGAGAGAACCGGTCCCTAAACGTCTCTGCTGTGACAGAAGCAGTCCCTAAACATCTGCTATTAGAGAACCGGTCCCTAAACGTCTCTCCTGTAAGAGAACCAGTCCCTAAACATCTCTGCTGTGAGAGAACCGGTCCCTAAACGTCTCTGCTGTGAGAGAACCGGTCCCTAAACGTCTCTGCTGTAAGAGAACCAGTCCATAAACGTCTCTGCTGTAATAGAACCGGTCCCTAAACATCTCTGCTGTAAGAGCACCGGTCCCTAAACGTCTCTCCTGTAAGAGAACCGGTCCCTAAACATCTCTGCTGTAAGAGAACCAGTCCATAAACGTCTCTGCTGTAAGAGAACTGGTCCCTAAACGTCTCTGCTGTGAGACAACAGGTCCCTAAACGTCTCTGTTGTAAGAGAACCGGTCCCTAAACGTCTCTCCAATGAGAGAACCGGTCCCTAAACGTCTCTGCTGTAAGAGAACCGGTCCCTAAACGTCTCTCCTGTAAGAGAACTGGTCCCTAAACGTGTCTGCTGTGAGAGAACCGGTCCCTAAACGTCTCTGCTGCGAGAGAACCGGTCCCTAAACGTCTCTCCTGTAAGAGAACCGGTCCCTAAATGACTCTGCTGTGAGAGAACCGGTCCCTAAACGTCTCTGCTCTGAGAGAACCTGTCCCTAAACGTCTCTGCTGTGAGAGAACCGGTCCCTAAACGTTTCTCCTGTGAGAGAACCAGTCCCTAAACATCTCTGCTGTGAGAGAACCAGTCCTTAAACGTCTCTGCTGTGAAAGAAGCAGTCCCTAAACGTCTCTCCTGTGAGAGAACCGGTCCCTAAACATCTCTGCTGTGACAGAAGTAATCCCTAAATGTCTCTCCTGTGAGAGATCCGGTCCCTAAACGTCTCTGCTGTGACAGAAGCAGTCCCTAAACGTCTCTGTTGTAAGAGAACCGGTCCCTAAACGTCTCTGCTGTAAGAGAACCGGTCCCTAAACATCTCTGCTGTAAGAGCACCGGTCCTTAAACGTCTCTCCTGTAAGGGAACCGGTCCCTAAACGTCTCTGCTGTGAGAGAACCAGTCCATAAACGTCTCTGCTGTGAGAGAAACTGTCCCTAAACGTCTCTGCTGTGAGAGAACCGGTCCCTAAACGTTTCTCCTGTGAGTGAACCAGTCCCTAAACATCTCTGCTGTGAGAGAACCAGTCCTTAAATGTCTCTGCTGTGACAGAAGCAGTCCCTAAACGTCTCTCCTGTAAGAGAACTGGTCCCTAAACGTGTCTGCTGTGAGAGAACCGGTCCCTAAACGTCTCTGCTGTGAGAGAACCGGTCCCTAAACGTCTCTCCTGTAAGAGAACCGGTCCCTAAATGACTCTGCTGTGAGAGAACCGGTCCCTAAACGTCTCTGCTCTGAGAGAACCTGTCCCTAAACGTCTCTGCTGTGAGAGAACCGGTCCCTAAACGTTTCTCCTGTGAGAGAACCAGTCCCTAAACATCTCTGCTGTGAGAGAACCAGTCCTTAAACGTCTCTGCTGTGAAAGAAGCAGTCCCTAAACGTCTCTCCTGTGAGAGAACCGGTCCCTAAACATCTCTGCTGTGACAGAAGTAATCCCTAAATGTCTCTCCTGTGAGAGATCCGGTCCCTAAACGTCTCTGCTGTGACAGAAGCAGTCCCTAAACGTCTCTGTTGTAAGAGAACCGGTCCCTAAACGTCTCTGCTGTAAGAGAACCGGTCCCTAAACATCTCTGCTGTAAGAGCACCGGTCCTTAAACGTCTCTCCTGTAAGGGAACCGGTCCCTAAACGTCTCTGCTGTGAGAGAACCAGTCCATAAACGTCTCTGCTGTGAGAGAAACTGTCCCTAAACGTCTCTGCTGTGAGAGAACCGGTCCCTAAACGTTTCTCCTGTGAGTGAACCAGTCCCTAAACATCTCTGCTGTGAGAGAACCAGTCCTTAAATGTCTCTGCTGTGACAGAAGCAGTCCCTAAACGTCCCTCCTGTGAGAGAACCGGTCCCTAAACGTCTCTGCTGTGGCAGAAGCAGTCCCTAAACGTCTCTGATGTTAGAGAACCGGTCCCTAAACATGTCTTCGGTAAGAGAACTGGTCCCTAAACGTGTCTGCTGTGAGAGAACCTGTCCCTAAACGTCTCTGCTGTAAGATAACCGGTCACTAAACGTCTCTCCTGTGAGAGAACCGGTCCCTAAACATGTCTTCGGTAAGAGAACTGGTCCTAAACGTGTCTGCTGTGAGAGAACCTGTCCCTAAACGTCTCTGCTGTAAGATAACCGGTCCCTAAACGTCTCTGCTGTGAGTGAACCGGTCCCTAAACGTCACTGCTGTAAGAGAACCAGTCCATAAACGTCTGCTGTAAGAGAACCGGTCCCTAAACATCTTTGCTGTGAGAGAACCGGTCCCTAAACGTCTCTGCTGTGACAGAAGCAGTCCCTAAACGTCTGCTATTAGAGAACCGGTCCCTAAACGTCTCTCCTGTAAGAGAACCAGTCCCTAAACATCTCTGCTGTGAGAGAACCGGTCCCTAAACGTCTCTGCTGTGAGAGAACCGGTCCCTAAACGTCTCTGCTGTGAGAGTACCGGTTCCTAAACGTCTCTGCTGTAAGAAAACCGGTCCCTAAACGTCTCTGCTGTGAGAGAACCAGACCCTAAACATCTCTGCTGTGAGAGAACCAGTCCTTAAACGTCTCTGCTGTGAAAGAGGGAGTCCCTAAACGTCTTTCCTGTGAGAGAACCGGTACCTAAACGTCTCTGCTGTGACAGAAGCAGTCCTTAAACGACTCTCTTGTGAGAGAACCGGTCCCTAAACATCTATGCTGTAAGAGCACCGGTCCTTAAACGTCTCTCCTGTAAGGGAACCGGTCCCTAAACGTCTCTGCTGTGAGAGAACCAGTCCATAAACGTCTCTGCTGTGAGAGAAACTGTCCCTAAACGTCTCTGCTGTGAGAGAACCGGTCCCTAAACGTTTCTCCTGTGAGTGAACCAGTCCCTAAACATCTCTGCTGTGAGAGAACCAGTCCTTAAATGTCTCTGCTGTGACAGAAGCAGTCCCTAAACGTCTCTCCTGTAAGAGAACTGGTCCCTAAACGTGTCTGCTGTGAGAGAACCAGTCCCTAAACGTCTCTGCTGTGAGAGAACCGGTCCCTAAACGTCTCTCCTGTAAGAGAACCGGTCCCTAAATGACTCTGCTGTGAGAGAACCGGTCCCTAAACGTCTCTGCTCTGAGAGAACCTGTCCCTAAACGTCTCTGCTGTGAGAGAACCGGTCCCTAAACGTTTCTCCTGTGAGAGAACCAGTCCCTAAACATCTCTGCTGTGAGAGAACCAGTCCTTAAACGTCTCTGCTGTGAAAGAAGCAGTCCCTAAACGTCTCTCCTGTGAGAGAACCGGTCCCTAAACATCTCTGCTGTGACAGAAGTAATCCCTAAATGTCTCTCCTGTGAGAGATCCGGTCCCTAAACGTCTCTGCTGTGACAGAAGCAGTCCCTAAACGTCTCTGTTGTAAGAGAACCGGTCCCTAAACGTCTCTGCTGTAAGAGAACCGGTCCCTAAACATCTCTGCTGTAAGAGCACCGGTCCTTAAACGTCTCTCCTGTAAGGGAACCGGTCCCTAAACGTCTCTGCTGTGAGAGAACCAGTCCATAAACGTCTCTGCTGTGAGAGAAACTGTCCCTAAACGTCTCTGCTGTGAGAGAACCGGTCCCTAAACGTTTCTCCTGTGAGTGAACCAGTCCCTAAACATCTCTGCTGTGAGAGAACCAGTCCTTAAATGTCTCTGCTGTGACAGAAGCAGTCCCTAAACGTCCCTCCTGTGAGAGAACCGGTCCCTAAACGTCTCTGCTGTGGCAGAAGCAGTCCCTAAACGTCTCTGATGTTTGAGAACCGGTCCCTAAACATGTCTTCGGTAAGAGAACTGGTCCCTAAACGTGTCTGCTGTGAGAGAACCTGTCCCTAAACGTCTCTGCTGTAAGATAACCGGTCACTAAACGTCTCTCCTGTGAGAGAACCGGTCCCTAAACATGTCTTCGGTAAGAGAACTGGTCCTAAACGTGTCTGCTGTGAGAGAACCTGTCCCTAAACGTCTCTGCTGTAAGATAACCGGTCCCTAAACGTCTCTGCTGTGAGTGAACCGGTCCCTAAACGTCACTGCTGTAAGAGAACCAGTCCATAAACGTCTGCTGTAAGAGAACCGGTCCCTAAACATCTTTGCTGTGAGAGAACCGGTCCCTAAACGTCTCTGCTGTGAGAGAACCGGTCCCTAAACGTCTCTGCTGTGAGAGTACCGGTTCCTAAACGTCTCTGCTGTAAGAAAACCGGTCCCTAAACGTCTCTGCTGTGAGAGAACCAGACCCTAAACATCTCTGCTGTGAGAGAACCAGTCCTTAAACGTCTCTGCTGTGAAAGAGGGAGTCCCTAAACGTCTCTCCTGTGAGAGAACCGGTACCTAAACGTCTCTGCTGTGACAGAAGCAGTCCTTAAACGACTCTCTTGTGAGAGAACCGGTCCCTAAACATCTATGCTGTAAGAGCACCGGTCCTTAAACGTCTCTCCTGTAAGGGAACCGGTCCCTAAACGTCTCTGCTGTGAGAGAACCAGTCCATAAACGTCTCTGCTGTGAGAGAAACTGTCCCTAAACGTCTCTGCTGTGAGAGAACCGGTCCCTAAACGTTTCTCCTGTGAGTGAACCAGTCCCTAAACATCTCTGCTGTGAGAGAACCAGTCCTTAAATGTCTCTGCTGTGACAGAAGCAGTCCCTAAACGTCTCTCCTGTAAGAGAACTGGTCCCTAAACGTGTCTGCTGTGAGAGAACCGGTCCCTAAACGTCTCTGCTGTGAGAGAACCGGTCCCTAAACGTCTCTCCTGTAAGAGAACCGGTCCCTAAATGACTCTGCTGTGAGAGAACCGGTCCCTAAACGTCTCTGCTCTGAGAGAACCTGTCCCTAAACGTCTCTGCTGTGAGAGAACCGGTCCCTAAACGTTTCTCCTGTGAGAGAACCAGTCCCTAAACATCTCTGCTGTGAGAGAACCAGTCCTTAAACGTCTCTGCTGTGAAAGAAGCAGTCCCTAAACGTCTCTCCTGTGAGAGAACCGGTCCCTAAACATCTCTGCTGTGACAGAAGTAATCCCTAAATGTCTCTCCTGTGAGAGATCCGGTCCCTAAACGTCTCTGCTGTGACAGAAGCAGTCCCTAAACGTCTCTGTTGTAAGAGAACCGGTCCCTAAACGTCTCTGCTGTAAGAGAACCGGTCCCTAAACATCTCTGCTGTAAGAGCACCGGTCCTTAAACGTCTCTCCTGTAAGGGAACCGGTCCCTAAACGTCTCTGCTGTGAGAGAACCAGTCCATAAACGTCTCTGCTGTGAGAGAAACTGTCCCTAAACGTCTCTGCTGTGAGAGAACCGGTCCCTAAACGTTTCTCCTGTGAGTGAACCAGTCCCTAAACATCTCTGCTGTGAGAGAACCAGTCCTTAAATGTCTCTGCTGTGACAGAAGCAGTCCCTAAACGTCCCTCCTGTGAGAGAACCGGTCCCTAAACGTCTCTGCTGTGGCAGAAGCAGTCCCTAAACGTCTCTGATGTTTGAGAACCGGTCCCTAAACATGTCTTCGGTAAGAGAACTGGTCCCTAAACGTGTCTGCTGTGAGAGAACCTGTCCCTAAACGTCTCTGCTGTAAGATAACCGGTCACTAAACGTCTCTCCTGTGAGAGAACCGGTCCCTAAACATGTCTTCGGTAAGAGAACTGGTCCTAAACGTGTCTGCTGTGAGAGAACCTGTCCCTAAACGTCTCTGCTGTAAGATAACCGGTCCCTAAACGTCTCTGCTGTGAGTGAACCGGTCCCTAAACGTCACTGCTGTAAGAGAACCAGTCCATAAACGTCTGCTGTAAGAGAACCGGTCCCTAAACATCTTTGCTGTGAGAGAACCGGTCCCTAAACGTCTCTACTGTGACAGAAGCAGTCCCTAAACGTCTGCTATTAGAGAACCGGTCCCTAAACGTCTCTCCTGTAAGAGAACCAGTCCCTAAACATCTCTGCTGTGAGAGAACCGGTCCCTAAACGTCTCTGCTGTGAGAGAACCGGTCCCTAAACGTCTCTGCTGTGAGAGTACCGGTTCCTAAACGTCTCTGCTGTAAGAAAACCGGTCCCTAAACGTCTCTGCTGTGAGAGAACCAGACCCTAAACATCTCTGCTGTGAGAGAACCAGTCCTTAAACGTCTCTGCTGTGAAAGAGGGAGTCCCTAAACGTCTCTCCTGTGAGAGAACCGGTACCTAAACGTCTCTGCTGTGACAGAAGCAGTCCTTAAACGACTCTCTTGTGAGAGAACCGGTCCCTAAACATCTATGCTGTGACAGAAGCAGTCCCTAAACGTCTTTGCTGTAAGAGAACCGGTCCCTAAACGTCTCTGCTGTAAGAGAACCGGTCCCTAAACATCTCTGCTGTAAGAGCACCGGTCCCTAAACGTCTCTCCTGTAAGAGAACCGGTCCCTAAACATCTCTGCTGTAAGAGAACCAGTCCATAAACGTCTCTGCTGTAAGAGAACTGGTCCCTAAACGTCTCTGCTGTGAGACAACAGGTCCCTAAACGTCTCTGTTGTAAGAGAACCGGTCCCTAAACGTCTCTCCAATGAGAGAACCGGTCCCTAAACGTCTCTGCTGTAAGAGAACCGGTCCCTAAACGTCTCTCCTGTAAGAGAACTGGTCCCTAAACGTGTCTGCTGTGAGAGAACCGGTCCCTAAACGTCTCTGCTGTGAGAGAACCGGTCCCTAAACGTCTCTCCTGTAAGAGAACTGGTCCCTAAATGACTCTGCTGTGAGAGAACCGGTCCCTAAACGTCTCTGCTCTGAGAGAACCTGTCCCTAAACGTCTCTGCTGTGAGAGAACCGGTCCCTAAACGTTTCTCCTGTGAGAGAACCAGTCCCTAAACATCTCTGCTGTGAGAGAACCAGTCCTTAAACGTCTCTGCTGTGAAAGAAGCAGTCCCTAAACGTCTCTCCTGTGAGAGAACCGGTCCCTAAACATCTCTGCTGTGACAGAAGTAATCCCTAAATGTCTCTCCTGTGAGAGATCCGGTCCCTAAACGTCTCTGCTGTGACAGACGCAGTCCCTAAACGTCTCTGTTGTAAGAGAACCGGTCCCTAAACGTTTCTCCTGTGAGTGAACCAGTCCCTAAACATCTCTGCTGTGAGAGAACCAGTCCTTAAATGTCTCTGCTGTGACAGAAGCAGTCCCTAAACGTCCCTCCTGTGAGAGAACCGGTCCCTAAACGTCTCTGCTGTGACAGAAGCAGTCACTAAACGTCTCTGATGTTAGAGAACCGGTCCCTAAACATGTCTTCGGTAAGAGAACTGGTCCCTAAACGTGTCTGCTGTGAGAGAACCTGTCCCTAAACGTCTCTGCTGTAAGATAACCGGTCACTAAACGTCTCTCCTGTGAGAGAACCGGTCCCTAAACATGTATTCGGTAAGAGAACTGGTCCTAAACGTCTCTGCTGTGAGAGAACCTGTCCCTAAACGTCTCTGCTGTAAGATAACCGGTCCCTAAACGTCTCTGCTGTGAGTGAACCGGTCCCTAAACGTCACTGCTGTAAGAGAACCAGTCCCTAAACGTCTGCTGTAAGAGAACCGGTCCCTAAACATCTTTGCTGTAAGAGATCCGGTCCTTAAACGTCTCTGCTGTAAGAGAACCGGTCCCTAAACGTCTCTGCTGTAAGAGAACCAGTCACTAAACGTCTCTGCTGTGAGAGAACCGGTCCCTAAACGTCTCTCCTGTAAGAGAACCGGTCCCTAAACGTCTCTGCTGTGAGAGAACCAGTCCCTAAACGTCTCTGCTGTGAGAGAACCTGTCCCTAAACGTCTCTGCTGTGATAGAACCAGTCCCTAAACGTTTCTCCTGTGAGTGAACCAGTCCCTAAACATCTCTGCTGTGAGAGAACCAGTCCTTAAACATCTCTGCTGTGACAGAAGCAGTCCCTAAACGTCTCTCCTTTGAGAGAACCGGTCCCTAAACGTCTCTGCTGTGACAGAAGCAGTCCCTAAACGTCTCTGCTGTAAGAGAACCGGTCACTACATGTCACTGTTGTAAGAGAACCGGTCCCTAAATGTCTCTGCTGTAAGATCACAGGTCCTTAAACGTCTCTCCTGTAAGAGAACCGGTCCCTAAACGTCTCTGCTGTGAGAGAACCAGTCCCTAAACTTCTCTGGTGTGAGAGAACCGGTCCTTAAACGTCTCTGCTGTAAGAGAACCGGTCCCTAAACGTCTCTCCTCTAAGAGAACCGGTCCCTAAACGTGTCTGCTGTGAGAGAACCAGTCCCTAAACGTCTCTCCTGGAAGAGAACCGGTCCATAACGTGTCTGCTGTAAGAGAACCGGTCCCTAAACGTCTGCTGTAAGAGAACCGGTCCCTAAACGTGTCTGCTGTAAGAGAACTGGTCCCTAAACATCTCTGCTGTGAGAGAACCGGTCCCTAATTGTCTCTGCTGCGAGAGAACCGGTCCCTAAACATGTCTGCTTTGAGAGAACCAGTCCCTAAACGTCTCTCCTGGAAGAGAACCGGTCCCTAAACGTGTCTGCTGTAAGAGAACCGGTCCCTAAACGTCTCTCCTCTAAGAGAACCGGTCCCTAAACGTGTCTGCTGTGAGAGAACCAGTCCCTAAACATCTCTCCTGGAAGAGAACCGGTCCCTAAACGTGTCTGCTGTAAGAGAACCGGTCCCTAAACGTCTGCTGTAAGAGAACCGGTCCCTAAACGTCTCTCCTGTAAGAGAACCAGTCCCTAAACGTCTCTGCTGTGAGAGAACCAGTCCCTAAACGTCTCTCCTGTGAGAGAACCGGTCCCTAAACGTGTCTGCTGTAAGAGAACTGGTCCCTAAACATCTCTGCTGTGAGAGAACCGGTCCCTAATTGTCTCTGCTGCGAGAGAACCGGTCCCTAAACATGTCTTCTGTAAGAGAACCGGTCCCTAAACGTCTCTCATGTGAGAGAATCGGTCCCTAAATGTCTCTCCTTTGAGGGAACCAGTCGCTAAACGTCTCTGCTGTGAGAGAACCAGTCCCTAAACGTTTCTGCTGTGAGAGAACCGGTCCCTAAACGTCTCTCCTGTAAGAGATCCGGTCCCTAAACGTCTGCTGTAAGAGAACCGGTCCCTAAACGTCTCTCCTGTAAGAGAACCGGTCCCTAAACGTGTCTGCTGTGAGAGAACCGGTCCCTAAACGTGTCTGCTGTAAGAGAACCGGTCCCTAAACGTCTCTGCTGTGAGAGAACCTGTCCCTAAACGTTTCTGCTGTGAGAGAACCGGTCCTTAAACGTCTCTCCTGTAAGATATCCGGTCCCTAAACGTCTGCTGTAAGAGAAAGGTCCCTAAACGTCTCTCCTGTAAGAGAACCGGTCCCTAAACATATCTGCTGTGAGAGAACCGGTCCCTAAACGTGTCTGCTGTAAGAGAACCGGTCCCTAAACGTCTCTGCTGTGAGAGAACCGGTCCCTAAACATCTCTCCTGTGAGAGAACAGGTCCCTAAACATGTCTGCTGTAAGAGAACAGGTCCCTAAATGTCTGCTGTAAGAGAACCGGTCCCTAAACGTCTCTCCTGTAAGAGAACCGGTCCCTAAACATCTCTGCTGTGAGAGAACCAGTCCCTAAACGTGTCTGCTGTGAGAGAACCGGTCCCTAAACGTTTCTCCTGTGAGAGAAACAGTCCCTAAACATCTCTGCTGTGAGAGAACCGGTCCCTAAACGTGTCTGCTGTAAGAGAACCGGTCCCTAAACTTCTCTGCTGTGAGAGAACCGGTCCCTAAACGTCTCTGCTGTGAGAGAACCGGTCCCTAAACGTCTCTCCTGTGAGAGAACCGGTCCCTAAACGTGTCTGCTGTAAGAGAACCGGTCCCTAAACGTCTCTGCTGTGAGAGAACCGGTCCCTAAACGTCTCTCCTGTGAGAGAACCGGTCCCTAAACATGTCTGCTGTGAGAGAACCAGTCCCTAAACGTCTCTCCTGTAAGAGAACCGGTCCCTAAACGTCTCTGCTGTGAGTGAACCGGTCCCTAAACGTCACTGCTGTAAGAGAACCCGTCCCTAAACGTCTGCTGTAAGAGAACCAGTCCCTAAACGTCTCTCCTGGAAGAGAACCGGTCCTTAAACGTGTCTGCTGTAAGAGAACCGGTCCCTAAACGTCTCTCCTCTAAGAGAACCGGTCCCTAAACGTGTCTGCTGTGAGAGAACCAGTCCCTAAACGTCTCTCCTGGAAGAGAACCGGTCCCTAAACGTGTCTGCTGTAAGAGAACCGGTCCCTAAACGTCTGCTGTAAGAGAACCGGTCCCTAAACGTGTCTGCTGTAAGAGAACTGGTCCCTAAACATCTCTGCTGTGAGAGAACCGGTCCCTAATTGTCTCTGCTGCGAGAGAACCGGTCCCTAAACATGTCTGCTTTGAGAGAACCAGTCCCTAAACGTCTCTCCTGGAAGAGAACCGGTCCCTAAACGTGTCTGCTGTAAGAGAACCGGTCCCTAAACGTCTCTCCTCTAAGAGAACCGGTCCCTAAACGTGTCTGCTGTGAGAGAACCAGTCCCTAAACGTCTCTCCTGGAAGAGAACCGGTCCCTAAACGTGTCTGCTGTAAGAGAACCGGTCCCTAAACGTCTGCTGTAAGAGAACCGGTCCCTAAACGTCTCTCCTGTAAGAGAACCAGTCCCTAAACGTCTCTCCTGTGAGAGAACCGGTCCCTAAACGTGTCTGCTGTAAGAGAACTGGTCCCTAAACATCTCTGCTGTGAGAGAACCGGTCCCTAATTGTCTCTGCTGCGAGAGAACCGGTCCCTAAACATGTCTTCTGTAAGAGAACCGGTCCCTAAACGTCTCTCATGTGAGAGAATCGGTCCCTAAATGTCTCTCCTTTGAGAGAACCAGTCGCTAAACGTCTCTGCTGTGAGAGAACCAGTCCCTAAACGTTTCTGCTGTGAGAGAACCGGTCCCTAAACGTCTCTCCTGTAAGAGATCCGGTCCCTAAACGTCTGCTGTAAGAGAACCGGTCCCTAAACGTCTCTCCTGTAAGAGAACCGGTCCCTAAACGTGTCTGCTGTGAGAGAACCGGTCCCTAAACGTGTCTGCTGTAAGAGAACCGGTCCCTAAACGTCTCTCCTGTGAGAGAACCTGTCCCTAAACGTTTCTGCTGTGAGAGAACCGGTCCTTAAACGTCTCTCCTGTAAGATATCCGGTCCCTAAACGTCTGCTGTAAGAGAAAGGTCCCTAAACGTCTCTCCTGTAAGAGAACCGGTCCCTAAACATATCTGCTGTGAGAGAACCGGTCCCTAAACGTGTCTGCTGTAAGAGAACCGGTCCCTAAACGTCTCTGCTGTGAGAGAACCGGTCCCTAAACATCTCTCCTGTGAGAGAACAGGTCCCTAAACATGTCTGCTGTAAGAGAACAGGTCCCTAAATGTCTGCTGTAAGAGAACCGGTCCCTAAACGTCTCTCCTGTAAGAGAACCGGTCCCTAAACATCTCTGCTGTGAGAGAACCAGTCCCTAAACGTGTCTGCTGTGAGAGAACCGGTCCCTAAACGTTTCTCCTGTGAGAGAAACAGTCCCTAAACATCTCTGCTGTGAGAGAACCGGTCCCTAAACGTGTCTGCTGTAAGAGAACCGGTCCCTAAACTTCTCTGCTGTGAGAGAACCGGTCCCTAAACGTCTCTGCTGTGAGAGAACCGGTCCCTAAACGTCTCTCCTGTGAGAGAACCGGTCCCTAAACGTGTCTGCTGTAAGAGAACCGGTCCCTAAACGTCTCTGCTGTGAGAGAACCGGTCCCTAAACGTCTCTCCTGTGAGAGAACCGGTCCCTAAACATGTCTGCTGTGAGAGAACCAGTCCCTAAACGTCTCTCCTGTAAGAGAACCGGTCCCTAAACGTCTCTGCTGTGAGTGAACCGGTCCCTAAACGTCACTGCTGTAAGAGAACCCGTCCCTAAACGTCTGCTGTAAGAGAACCGGTCCCTAAACGTCTTTGCTGTAAGAGATCCGGTCCTTAAACGTCTCTGCTGTAAGAGAACCGGTCCCTAAACGTCTCTGCTGTAAGAGAACCAGTCACTAAACGTCTCTGCTGTGAGAGAACCGGTCCCTAAACGTCTCTCCTGTAAGAGAACCGGTCCCTAAACGTCTCTGCTGTGAGAGAACCAGTCCCTAAACGTCTCTGCTGTGAGAGAACCTGTCCCTAAACGTCTCTGCTGTGATAGAACCAGTCCCTAAACGTTTCTCCTGTGAGTGAACTTGTCCCTAAACATCTCTGCTGTGAGAGAACCAGTCCTTAAACATCTCTGCTGTGACAGAAGCAGTCCCTAAACGTCTCTCATTTGAGAGAACCGGTCCCTAAACGTCTCTGCTGTGACAGAAGCAGTCCCTAAATGTCTCTGCTGTAAGAGAACCGGTCACTACATGTCACTGTTGTAAGAGAACCGGTCCCTAAATGTCTCTGCTGTAAGAGAACCGGTCCCTTAACATCTCTGCTGTAAGATCACAGGTCCTTAAACGTCTCTCCTGTAAGAGAACCGGTCCCTAAACGTCTCTGCTGTGAGAGAACCAGTCCCTAAACTTCTCTGGTGTGAGAGAACCGGTCCTTAAACGTCTCTGCTGTAAGAGAACCGGTCCCTAAACGTCTCTGCTGTAAGAGAACCAGTCACTAAACGTCTCTGCTGTGAGAGAACCGGTCCCTAAACGTCTCTCCTGTAAGAGAACCGGTCCCTAAACGTCTCTGCTGTGAGAGAACCAGTCCCTAAACGTCTCTGCTGTGAGAGAACCTGTCCCTAAACGTCTCTGCTGTGAGAGAACCAGTCCCTAAACGTTTCTCCTGTGAGTGAACCAGTCCCTAAACATCTCTGCTGTGAGAGAACCAGTCCTTAAACGTCTCTGCTGTGACAGAAGCAGTCCCTAAACGTCTCTCCTGTGAGAGAACCGGTCCCTAAACGTCTCTGCTGTGACAGAAGCAGTCCCTAAACGTCTCTGCTGTAAGAGAACCGGTCCCTAAATGTCTCTGCTGTAAGATAACCGGTCCCTTAACATATCTGCTGTAAGAGCACAGGTCCTTAAACGTCTCTCCTGTAAGAGAACCAGTCCCTATACGTCTCTGGTGTGAGAGAACCGGTCCCTAAACATGTCTGCTGTAAGAGAACTGGTCCCTAAACGTGTCTGCTGTGAGAGAACCTGTCCCTAAACGTCTCTGCTGTGAGATAACCGGTCCCTAAACGTCTCTGCTGTGAGTGAACCGGTCCCTAAACATCTCCTGTGAGAGAACCTGTCCCTAAACGTCTCTACTGTGAGATAACCGGTCCCTAAACGTCTCTGCTGTGAGTGAACCGGTCCCTAAACATCTCCTGTGAGTGAACCGGTCCCTAAACATCTCCTGTGAGAGAACCGGTCCCTAAACGTCGCTGCTGTAAGATAAAAAGTCCCTAAACGTCTGCTGTAAGAGAACCAGTCCCTAAACGTCTTTGCTGTAAGAGATCTGGTCCTTAAACGTCTGCTGTAAGAGAACCAGTCACTAAACTTATCTGCTGTGAGAGAACCGGTCCCTAATCGTCTTTGCTGTAAGAGAACCAGTCCCTAAACATCTCTGCTGTTAGAAAACCGGTCCCTAAACGTCTCTCCTGTAAGAGAACCGGTCCCTAAACGTCTGCTGTAAGAGAACCGGTCCCTAAACGTGTCTGCTGTAAGAGAACTGGTCCCTAAACATCTCTGCTGTGAGAGAACCGGTCCCTAATTGTCTCTGCTGCGAGAGAACCGGTCCCTAAACATGTCTGCTTTGAGAGAACCAGTCCCTAAACGTCTCTCCTGGAAGAGAACCGGTCCCTAAACGTGTCTGCTGTAAGAGAACCGGTCCCTAAACGTCTCTCCTCTAAGAGAACCGGTCCCTAAACGTGTCTGCTGTGAGAGAACCAGTCCCTAAACGTCTCTCCTGGAAGAGAACCGGTCCCTAAACGTGTCTGCTGTAAGAGAACCGGTCCCTAAACGTCTGCTGTAAGAGAACCGGTCCCTAAACGTCTCTCCTGTAAGAGAACCAGTCCCTAAACGTCTCTGCTGTGAGAGAACCAGTCCCTAAACGTCTCTCCTGTGAGAGAACCGGTCCCTAAACGTGTCTGCTGTGAGAGAACCGGTCCCTAAACATCTCTGCTGTGACAGAAGTAATCCCTAAATGTCTCTCCTGTGAGAGATCCGGTCCCTAAACGTCTCTGCTGTGACAGAAGCAGTCCCTAAACGTCTCTGTTGTAAGAGAACCGGTCCCTAAACGTCTCTGCTGTAAGAGAACCGGTCCCTAAACATCTCTGCTGTAAGAGCACCGGTCCTTAAACGTCTCTCCTGTAAGGGAACCGGTCCCTAAACGTCTCTGCTGTGAGAGAACCAGTCCATAAACGTCTCTGCTGTGAGAGAAACTGTCCCTAAACGTCTCTGCTGTGAGAGAACCGGTCCCTAAACGTTTCTCCTGTGAGTGAACCAGTCCCTAAACATCTCTGCTGTGAGAGAACCAGTCCTTAAATGTCTCTGCTGTGACAGAAGCAGTCCCTAAACGTCCCTCCTGTGAGAGAACCGGTCCCTAAACGTCTCTGCTGTGGCAGAAGCAGTCCCTAAACGTCTCTGGTGTTTGAGAACCGGTCCCTAAACATGTCTTCGGTAAGAGAACTGGTCCCTAAACGTGTCTGCTGTGAGAGAACCTGTCCCTAAACGTCTCTGCTGTAAGATAACCGGTCACTAAACGTCTCTCCTGTGAGAGAACCGGTCCCTAAACATGTCTTCGGTAAGAGAACTGGTCCTAAACGTGTCTGCTGTGAGAGAACCTGTCCCTAAACGTCTCTGCTGTAAGATAACCGGTCCCTAAACGTCTCTGCTGTGAGTGAACCGGTCCCTAAACGTCACTGCTGTAAGAGAACCAGTCCATAAACGTCTGCTGTAAGAGAACCGGTCCCTAAACATCTTTGCTGTGAGAGAACCGGTCCCTAAACGTCTCTGCTGTGAGAGAACCGGTCCCTAAACGTCTCTGCTGTGAGAGTACCGGTTCCTAAACGTCTCTGCTGTAAGAAAACCGGTCCCTAAACGTCTCTGCTGTGAGAGAACCAGACCCTAAACATCTCTGCTGTGAGAGAACCAGTCCTTAAACGTCTCTGCTGTGAAAGAGGGAGTCCCTAAACGTCTCTCCTGTGAGAGAACCGGTACCTAAACGTCTCTGCTGTGACAGAAGCAGTCCTTAAACGACTCTCTTGTGAGAGAACCGGTCCCTAAACATCTATGCTGTAAGAGCACCGGTCCTTAAACATCTCTCCTGTAAGGGAACCGGTCCCTAAACGTCTCTGCTGTGAGAGAACCAGTCCATAAACGTCTCTGCTGTGAGAGAAACTGTCCCTAAACGTCTCTGCTGTGAGAGAACCGGTCCCTAAACGTTTCTCCTGTGAGTGAACCAGTCCCTAAACATCTCTGCTGTGAGAGAACCAGTCCTTAAATGTCTCTGCTGTGACAGAAGCAGTCCCTAAACGTCTCTCCTGTAAGAGAACTGGTCCCTAAACGTGTCTGCTGTGAGAGAACCGGTCCCTAAACGTCTCTGCTGTGAGAGAACCGGTCCCTAAACGTCTCTCCTGTAAGAGAACCGGTCCCTAAATGACTCTGCTGTGAGAGAACCGGTCCCTAAACGTCTCTGCTCTGAGAGAACCTGTCCCTAAACGTCTCTGCTGTGAGAGAACCGGTCCCTAAACGTTTCTCCTGTGAGAGAACCAGTCCCTAAACATCTCTGCTGTGAGAGAACCAGTCCTTAAACGTCTCTGCTGTGAAAGAAGCAGTCCCTAAACGTCTCTCCTGTGAGAGAACCGGTCCCTAAACATCTCTGCTGTGACAGAAGTAATCCCTAAATGTCTCTCCTGTGAGAGATCCGGTCCCTAAACGTCTCTGCTGTGACAGAAGCAGTCCCTAAACGTCTCTGTTGTAAGAGAACCGGTCCCTAAACGTCTCTGCTGTAAGAGAACCGGTCCATAAACGTCTCTGCTGTGAGAGAAACTGTCCCTAAACGTCTCTGCTGTGAGAGAACCGGTCCCTAAAAGTTTCTCCTGTGAGTGAACCAGTCCCTAAACATCTCTGCTGTGAGGGAACCAGTCCTTAAACGTCTCTGCTGTGACAGAAGCAGTCCCTAAACGTCCCTCCTGTGAGAGAACCGGTCCCTAAACATGTCTTCGGTAAGAGAACTGGTCCCTAAACGTGTCTGCTGTGAGAGAACCTGTCCCTAAACGTCTCTGCTGTAAGATAACCGGTCACTAAATGTCTCTCCTGTGAGAGAACCGGTCCCTAAACATGTCTTCGGTAAGAGAACTGGTCCTAAACGTGTCTGCTGTGAGAGAACCTGTCCCTAAACGTATCTGCTGTAAGATAACCGGTCCCTAATCGTCTCTGCTGTGAGTGAACCGGTCCCTAAACGTCACTGCTGTAAGAGAACCAGTCCCTAAACGTCTGCTGTAAGAGAACCGGTCCCTAAACATCTTTGCTGTAAGAGATCCGGTCCTTAAACGTCTCTGCTGTAAGAGAGCCGGTCCCTAAACGTCTCTGCTGTAAGATAAAAAGTCCCTAAACGTCTGCTGTAAGAGAACCAGTCCCTAAACGTCTTTGCTGTAAGAGATCTGGTCCTTAAACGTCTGCTGTAAGAGAACCAGTCACTAAACTTATCTGCTGTGAGAGAACCGGTCCCTAATCGTCTTTGCTGTAAGAGAACCAGTCCCTAAACATCTCTGCTGTTAGAAAACCGGTCCCTAAACGTCTCTCCTGTAAGAGAACCGGTCCCTAAACGTCTCTGCTGTGACAGAAGCAGTCCCTAAACGTTTGTCCTGTGAGAGAACCAGTCCCTAAACGTCTCTGCTGTGAGAGAACCGGTCCCTAAACGTCTCTCCTGTAAGAGAACCGGTACCTAAATGACTCTGCTGTAAGAGAACCGGTCCCTGAACGTCTCTCCTGTAAGAGAACCAGTCCCTAAACATCTCTGCTGTGACAGAACCAGTCCTTAAATGTCTCTGCTGTGACAGAACCAGTCCTTTAACGTTTCTGCTGTGACAGAACCAGTCCTTAAATGTCTCTGCTGTGACAGAACCGGTCCCTAAACGTCTCTCCTGTAAGAGAACCGGTCCCTAAATGACTCTGCTGTGAGAGAACCGGTCCCTAAATGTCTCTGCTGTGGAGTGAACCGGTCCCTAAATGTTTATCCTGTAAGAGAACCGGTCCCTAAATGACTGCTGTGAGAGAACCGTTCCCTAAATGACTCTGCTGTGAGAGAACCGGTCCTTAAATGTCTCTGCTGTTAGAGAACCAGTCCCTAAACGTCTCTGCTGTGAGAGAACCGGTCCCTAAACATCTGCTGTAAGAGAACCGGTCCCTAAACGTCTCTCCTGTAAGAGAACCGGTCCCTAAACCTGTCTGCTGTGAGAGAACCAGTCCCTAAACGTCTCACCTGGAAGAGAACCGGTCCCTAAACGTGTCTGCTGTAAGAGAACCGGACCCTAAACGTCTCTCCTCTAAGAGAACCGTTCCCTAAACGTGTCTGCTGTAAGAGAACCGGTCCCTAAACGTCTGCTGTAAGAGAACCGGTCCCTAAACGTCTCTCCTGTAAGAGAACCGGTCCCTAAACGTCTCTGCTGTGAGAGAACCAGTCCCTAAACGTCTCTCCTTTGAGAGAACCGGTCCCTAAACCTGTCTGCTGTAAGAAAACTGGTCCCTAAACGTCTCTGCTGTGAGAGAACCGGTCCCTAAACGTCTCTCCTGTGAGAGAACCGGTCCCTAAACGTGTCTGCTGTGAGATAACCAGTCCCTAAACGTCTCTCCTGTAAGAGAACCGGTCCCTAAACGTGTCTAGTGTAAGAGAACCGGTCCCTAAACCTCTCTGCTGTGAGAGAACAGGTCCCTAATTGTCTCTGCTGCGAGAGAACCGGTCCCTAAACGTGTCTGCTGTAAGAGAACCGGTCTCTAAACGTCTCTCATGTGAGAGAATCGGTCCCTAAATGTCTCTCCTGTGAGAGAACCAGTCGCTAAACGTCTCTGCTGTGAGAGAACCAGTCCCTAAATGTTTCTGCTGTGAGAGAACCGGTCCCTAAACATCTCTTCTGTAAGAGATCCGGTCCCTAAACGTCTGCTGTAAGAAAACCGGTCCCTAAACGTCTCTCCTGTTAGAGATCCGGTCCCTAAACGTCTGCTGTAAGAAAACCGGTCCCTAAATGTCTCTGCTGTAAGAGCACCGGTCCTTAAACGTCTCTCCTGTAAGGGAACCGGTCCCTAAACGTCTCTGCTGTGAGAGAACCAGTCCATAAACGTCTCTGCTGTGAGAGAAACTGTCCCTAAACGTCTCTGCTGTGAGAGAACCGGTCCCTAAACGTTTCTCCTGTGAGTGAACCAGTCCCTAAACATCTCTGCTGTGAGAGAACCAGTCCTTAAATGTCTCTGCTGTGACAGAAGCAGTCCCTAAACGTCTCTCCTGTAAGAGAACTGGTCCCTAAACGTGTCTGCTGTGAGAGAACCGGTCCCTAAACGTCTCTGCTGTGAGAGAACCGGTCCCTAAACGTCTCTCCTGTAAGAGAACCGGTCCCTAAATGACTCTGCTGTGAGAGAACCGGTCCCTAAACGTCTCTGCTCTGAGAGAACCTGTCCCTAAACGTCTCTGCTGTGAGAGAACCGGTCCCTAAACGTTTCTCCTGTGAGAGAACCAGTCCCTAAACATCTCTGCTGTGAGAGAACCAGTCCTTAAACGTCTCTGCTGTGAAAGAAGCAGTCCCTAAACGTCTCTCCTGTGAGAGAACCGGTCCCTAAACATCTCTGCTGTGACAGAAGTAATCCCTAAATGTCTCTCCTGTGAGAGATCCGGTCCCTAAACGTCTCTGCTGTGACAGAAGCAGTCCCTAAACGTCTCTGTTGTAAGAGAACCGGTCCCTAAACGTCTCTGCTGTAAGAGAACCGGTCCCTAAACATCTCTGCTGTAAGAGCACCGGTCCTTAAACGTCTCTCCTGTAAGGGAACCGGTCCCTAAACGTCTCTGCTGTGA
Organism: Coregonus lavaretus; assembly: GCF_964263955.1. Classification (NCBI taxonomy): domain Eukaryota; kingdom Metazoa; phylum Chordata; class Actinopteri; order Salmoniformes; family Salmonidae; genus Coregonus; species Coregonus lavaretus. The sequence continues at coordinate 926,430 of NW_028161895.1, forward strand.
GAGAACCAGTCCATAAACGTCTCTGCTGTGAGAGAAACTGTCCCTAAACGTCTCTGCTGTGAGAGAACCGGTCCCTAAACGTTTCTCCTGTGAGTGAACCAGTCCCTAAACATCTCTGCTGTGAGAGAACCAGTCCTTAAATGTCTCTGCTGTGACAGAAGCAGTCCCTAAACGTCCCTCCTGTGAGAGAACCGGTCCCTAAACGTCTCTGCTGTGGCAGAAGCAGTCCCTAAACGTCTCTGATGTTAGAGAACCGGTCCCTAAACATGTCTTCGGTAAGAGAACTGGTCCCTAAACGTGTCTGCTGTGAGAGAACCTGTCCCTAAACGTCTCTGCTGTAAGATAACCGGTCACTAAACGTCTCTCCTGTGAGAGAACCGGTCCCTAAACATGTCTTCGGTAAGAGAACTGGTCCTAAACGTGTCTGCTGTGAGAGAACCTGTCCCTAAACGTCTCTGCTGTAAGATAACCGGTCCCTAAACGTCTCTGCTGTGAGTGAACCGGTCCCTAAACGTCACTGCTGTAAGAGAACCAGTCCATAAACGTCTGCTGTAAGAGAACCGGTCCCTAAACATCTTTGCTGTGAGAGAACCGGTCCCTAAACGTCTCTGCTGTGACAGAAGCAGTCCCTAAACGTCTGCTATTAGAGAACCGGTCCCTAAACGTCTCTCCTGTAAGAGAACCAGTCCCTAAACATCTCTGCTGTGAGAGAACCGGTCCCTAAACGTCTCTGCTGTGAGAGAACCGGTCCCTAAACGTCTCTGCTGTGAGAGTACCGGTTCCTAAACGTCTCTGCTGTAAGAAAACCGGTCCCTAAACGTCTCTGCTGTGAGAGAACCAGACCCTAAACATCTCTGCTGTGAGAGAACCAGTCCTTAAACGTCTCTGCTGTGAAAGAGGGAGTCCCTAAACGTCTTTCCTGTGAGAGAACCGGTACCTAAACGTCTCTGCTGTGACAGAAGCAGTCCTTAAACGACTCTCTTGTGAGAGAACCGGTCCCTAAACATCTATGCTGTAAGAGCACCGGTCCTTAAACGTCTCTCCTGTAAGGGAACCGGTCCCTAAACGTCTCTGCTGTGAGAGAACCAGTCCATAAACGTCTCTGCTGTGAGAGAAACTGTCCCTAAACGTCTCTGCTGTGAGAGAACCGGTCCCTAAACGTTTCTCCTGTGAGTGAACCAGTCCCTAAACATCTCTGCTGTGAGAGAACCAGTCCTTAAATGTCTCTGCTGTGACAGAAGCAGTCCCTAAACGTCTCTCCTGTAAGAGAACTGGTCCCTAAACGTGTCTGCTGTGAGAGAACCAGTCCCTAAACGTCTCTGCTGTGAGAGAACCGGTCCCTAAACGTCTCTCCTGTAAGAGAACCGGTCCCTAAATGACTCTGCTGTGAGAGAACCGGTCCCTAAACGTCTCTGCTCTGAGAGAACCTGTCCCTAAACGTCTCTGCTGTGAGAGAACCGGTCCCTAAACGTTTCTCCTGTGAGAGAACCAGTCCCTAAACATCTCTGCTGTGAGAGAACCAGTCCTTAAACGTCTCTGCTGTGAAAGAAGCAGTCCCTAAACGTCTCTCCTGTGAGAGAACCGGTCCCTAAACATCTCTGCTGTGACAGAAGTAATCCCTAAATGTCTCTCCTGTGAGAGATCCGGTCCCTAAACGTCTCTGCTGTGACAGAAGCAGTCCCTAAACGTCTCTGTTGTAAGAGAACCGGTCCCTAAACGTCTCTGCTGTAAGAGAACCGGTCCCTAAACATCTCTGCTGTAAGAGCACCGGTCCTTAAACGTCTCTCCTGTAAGGGAACCGGTCCCTAAACGTCTCTGCTGTGAGAGAACCAGTCCATAAACGTCTCTGCTGTGAGAGAAACTGTCCCTAAACGTCTCTGCTGTGAGAGAACCGGTCCCTAAACGTTTCTCCTGTGAGTGAACCAGTCCCTAAACATCTCTGCTGTGAGAGAACCAGTCCTTAAATGTCTCTGCTGTGACAGAAGCAGTCCCTAAACGTCCCTCCTGTGAGAGAACCGGTCCCTAAACGTCTCTGCTGTGGCAGAAGCAGTCCCTAAACGTCTCTGATGTTTGAGAACCGGTCCCTAAACATGTCTTCGGTAAGAGAACTGGTCCCTAAACGTGTCTGCTGTGAGAGAACCTGTCCCTAAACGTCTCTGCTGTAAGATAACCGGTCACTAAACGTCTCTCCTGTGAGAGAACCGGTCCCTAAACATGTCTTCGGTAAGAGAACTGGTCCTAAACGTGTCTGCTGTGAGAGAACCTGTCCCTAAACGTCTCTGCTGTAAGATAACCGGTCCCTAAACGTCTCTGCTGTGAGTGAACCGGTCCCTAAACGTCACTGCTGTAAGAGAACCAGTCCATAAACGTCTGCTGTAAGAGAACCGGTCCCTAAACATCTTTGCTGTGAGAGAACCGGTCCCTAAACGTCTCTGCTGTGAGAGAACCGGTCCCTAAACGTCTCTGCTGTGAGAGTACCGGTTCCTAAACGTCTCTGCTGTAAGAAAACCGGTCCCTAAACGTCTCTGCTGTGAGAGAACCAGACCCTAAACATCTCTGCTGTGAGAGAACCAGTCCTTAAACGTCTCTGCTGTGAAAGAGGGAGTCCCTAAACGTCTCTCCTGTGAGAGAACCGGTACCTAAACGTCTCTGCTGTGACAGAAGCAGTCCTTAAACGACTCTCTTGTGAGAGAACCGGTCCCTAAACATCTATGCTGTAAGAGCACCGGTCCTTAAACGTCTCTCCTGTAAGGGAACCGGTCCCTAAACGTCTCTGCTGTGAGAGAACCAGTCCATAAACGTCTCTGCTGTGAGAGAAACTGTCCCTAAACGTCTCTGCTGTGAGAGAACCGGTCCCTAAACGTTTCTCCTGTGAGTGAACCAGTCCCTAAACATCTCTGCTGTGAGAGAACCAGTCCTTAAATGTCTCTGCTGTGACAGAAGCAGTCCCTAAACGTCTCTCCTGTAAGAGAACTGGTCCCTAAACGTGTCTGCTGTGAGAGAACCGGTCCCTAAACGTCTCTGCTGTGAGAGAACCGGTCCCTAAACGTCTCTCCTGTAAGAGAACCGGTCCCTAAATGACTCTGCTGTGAGAGAACCGGTCCCTAAACGTCTCTGCTCTGAGAGAACCTGTCCCTAAACGTCTCTGCTGTGAGAGAACCGGTCCCTAAACGTTTCTCCTGTGAGAGAACCAGTCCCTAAACATCTCTGCTGTGAGAGAACCAGTCCTTAAACGTCTCTGCTGTGAAAGAAGCAGTCCCTAAACGTCTCTCCTGTGAGAGAACCGGTCCCTAAACATCTCTGCTGTGACAGAAGTAATCCCTAAATGTCTCTCCTGTGAGAGATCCGGTCCCTAAACGTCTCTGCTGTGACAGAAGCAGTCCCTAAACGTCTCTGTTGTAAGAGAACCGGTCCCTAAACGTCTCTGCTGTAAGAGAACCGGTCCCTAAACATCTCTGCTGTAAGAGCACCGGTCCTTAAACGTCTCTCCTGTAAGGGAACCGGTCCCTAAACGTCTCTGCTGTGAGAGAACCAGTCCATAAACGTCTCTGCTGTGAGAGAAACTGTCCCTAAACGTCTCTGCTGTGAGAGAACCGGTCCCTAAACGTTTCTCCTGTGAGTGAACCAGTCCCTAAACATCTCTGCTGTGAGAGAACCAGTCCTTAAATGTCTCTGCTGTGACAGAAGCAGTCCCTAAACGTCCCTCCTGTGAGAGAACCGGTCCCTAAACGTCTCTGCTGTGGCAGAAGCAGTCCCTAAACGTCTCTGATGTTTGAGAACCGGTCCCTAAACATGTCTTCGGTAAGAGAACTGGTCCCTAAACGTGTCTGCTGTGAGAGAACCTGTCCCTAAACGTCTCTGCTGTAAGATAACCGGTCACTAAACGTCTCTCCTGTGAGAGAACCGGTCCCTAAACATGTCTTCGGTAAGAGAACTGGTCCTAAACGTGTCTGCTGTGAGAGAACCTGTCCCTAAACGTCTCTGCTGTAAGATAACCGGTCCCTAAACGTCTCTGCTGTGAGTGAACCGGTCCCTAAACGTCACTGCTGTAAGAGAACCAGTCCATAAACGTCTGCTGTAAGAGAACCGGTCCCTAAACATCTTTGCTGTGAGAGAACCGGTCCCTAAACGTCTCTACTGTGACAGAAGCAGTCCCTAAACGTCTGCTATTAGAGAACCGGTCCCTAAACGTCTCTCCTGTAAGAGAACCAGTCCCTAAACATCTCTGCTGTGAGAGAACCGGTCCCTAAACGTCTCTGCTGTGAGAGAACCGGTCCCTAAACGTCTCTGCTGTGAGAGTACCGGTTCCTAAACGTCTCTGCTGTAAGAAAACCGGTCCCTAAACGTCTCTGCTGTGAGAGAACCAGACCCTAAACATCTCTGCTGTGAGAGAACCAGTCCTTAAACGTCTCTGCTGTGAAAGAGGGAGTCCCTAAACGTCTCTCCTGTGAGAGAACCGGTACCTAAACGTCTCTGCTGTGACAGAAGCAGTCCTTAAACGACTCTCTTGTGAGAGAACCGGTCCCTAAACATCTATGCTGTGACAGAAGCAGTCCCTAAACGTCTTTGCTGTAAGAGAACCGGTCCCTAAACGTCTCTGCTGTAAGAGAACCGGTCCCTAAACATCTCTGCTGTAAGAGCACCGGTCCCTAAACGTCTCTCCTGTAAGAGAACCGGTCCCTAAACATCTCTGCTGTAAGAGAACCAGTCCATAAACGTCTCTGCTGTAAGAGAACTGGTCCCTAAACGTCTCTGCTGTGAGACAACAGGTCCCTAAACGTCTCTGTTGTAAGAGAACCGGTCCCTAAACGTCTCTCCAATGAGAGAACCGGTCCCTAAACGTCTCTGCTGTAAGAGAACCGGTCCCTAAACGTCTCTCCTGTAAGAGAACTGGTCCCTAAACGTGTCTGCTGTGAGAGAACCGGTCCCTAAACGTCTCTGCTGTGAGAGAACCGGTCCCTAAACGTCTCTCCTGTAAGAGAACTGGTCCCTAAATGACTCTGCTGTGAGAGAACCGGTCCCTAAACGTCTCTGCTCTGAGAGAACCTGTCCCTAAACGTCTCTGCTGTGAGAGAACCGGTCCCTAAACGTTTCTCCTGTGAGAGAACCAGTCCCTAAACATCTCTGCTGTGAGAGAACCAGTCCTTAAACGTCTCTGCTGTGAAAGAAGCAGTCCCTAAACGTCTCTCCTGTGAGAGAACCGGTCCCTAAACATCTCTGCTGTGACAGAAGTAATCCCTAAATGTCTCTCCTGTGAGAGATCCGGTCCCTAAACGTCTCTGCTGTGACAGACGCAGTCCCTAAACGTCTCTGTTGTAAGAGAACCGGTCCCTAAACGTTTCTCCTGTGAGTGAACCAGTCCCTAAACATCTCTGCTGTGAGAGAACCAGTCCTTAAATGTCTCTGCTGTGACAGAAGCAGTCCCTAAACGTCCCTCCTGTGAGAGAACCGGTCCCTAAACGTCTCTGCTGTGACAGAAGCAGTCACTAAACGTCTCTGATGTTAGAGAACCGGTCCCTAAACATGTCTTCGGTAAGAGAACTGGTCCCTAAACGTGTCTGCTGTGAGAGAACCTGTCCCTAAACGTCTCTGCTGTAAGATAACCGGTCACTAAACGTCTCTCCTGTGAGAGAACCGGTCCCTAAACATGTATTCGGTAAGAGAACTGGTCCTAAACGTCTCTGCTGTGAGAGAACCTGTCCCTAAACGTCTCTGCTGTAAGATAACCGGTCCCTAAACGTCTCTGCTGTGAGTGAACCGGTCCCTAAACGTCACTGCTGTAAGAGAACCAGTCCCTAAACGTCTGCTGTAAGAGAACCGGTCCCTAAACATCTTTGCTGTAAGAGATCCGGTCCTTAAACGTCTCTGCTGTAAGAGAACCGGTCCCTAAACGTCTCTGCTGTAAGAGAACCAGTCACTAAACGTCTCTGCTGTGAGAGAACCGGTCCCTAAACGTCTCTCCTGTAAGAGAACCGGTCCCTAAACGTCTCTGCTGTGAGAGAACCAGTCCCTAAACGTCTCTGCTGTGAGAGAACCTGTCCCTAAACGTCTCTGCTGTGATAGAACCAGTCCCTAAACGTTTCTCCTGTGAGTGAACCAGTCCCTAAACATCTCTGCTGTGAGAGAACCAGTCCTTAAACATCTCTGCTGTGACAGAAGCAGTCCCTAAACGTCTCTCCTTTGAGAGAACCGGTCCCTAAACGTCTCTGCTGTGACAGAAGCAGTCCCTAAACGTCTCTGCTGTAAGAGAACCGGTCACTACATGTCACTGTTGTAAGAGAACCGGTCCCTAAATGTCTCTGCTGTAAGATCACAGGTCCTTAAACGTCTCTCCTGTAAGAGAACCGGTCCCTAAACGTCTCTGCTGTGAGAGAACCAGTCCCTAAACTTCTCTGGTGTGAGAGAACCGGTCCTTAAACGTCTCTGCTGTAAGAGAACCGGTCCCTAAACGTCTCTCCTCTAAGAGAACCGGTCCCTAAACGTGTCTGCTGTGAGAGAACCAGTCCCTAAACGTCTCTCCTGGAAGAGAACCGGTCCATAACGTGTCTGCTGTAAGAGAACCGGTCCCTAAACGTCTGCTGTAAGAGAACCGGTCCCTAAACGTGTCTGCTGTAAGAGAACTGGTCCCTAAACATCTCTGCTGTGAGAGAACCGGTCCCTAATTGTCTCTGCTGCGAGAGAACCGGTCCCTAAACATGTCTGCTTTGAGAGAACCAGTCCCTAAACGTCTCTCCTGGAAGAGAACCGGTCCCTAAACGTGTCTGCTGTAAGAGAACCGGTCCCTAAACGTCTCTCCTCTAAGAGAACCGGTCCCTAAACGTGTCTGCTGTGAGAGAACCAGTCCCTAAACATCTCTCCTGGAAGAGAACCGGTCCCTAAACGTGTCTGCTGTAAGAGAACCGGTCCCTAAACGTCTGCTGTAAGAGAACCGGTCCCTAAACGTCTCTCCTGTAAGAGAACCAGTCCCTAAACGTCTCTGCTGTGAGAGAACCAGTCCCTAAACGTCTCTCCTGTGAGAGAACCGGTCCCTAAACGTGTCTGCTGTAAGAGAACTGGTCCCTAAACATCTCTGCTGTGAGAGAACCGGTCCCTAATTGTCTCTGCTGCGAGAGAACCGGTCCCTAAACATGTCTTCTGTAAGAGAACCGGTCCCTAAACGTCTCTCATGTGAGAGAATCGGTCCCTAAATGTCTCTCCTTTGAGGGAACCAGTCGCTAAACGTCTCTGCTGTGAGAGAACCAGTCCCTAAACGTTTCTGCTGTGAGAGAACCGGTCCCTAAACGTCTCTCCTGTAAGAGATCCGGTCCCTAAACGTCTGCTGTAAGAGAACCGGTCCCTAAACGTCTCTCCTGTAAGAGAACCGGTCCCTAAACGTGTCTGCTGTGAGAGAACCGGTCCCTAAACGTGTCTGCTGTAAGAGAACCGGTCCCTAAACGTCTCTGCTGTGAGAGAACCTGTCCCTAAACGTTTCTGCTGTGAGAGAACCGGTCCTTAAACGTCTCTCCTGTAAGATATCCGGTCCCTAAACGTCTGCTGTAAGAGAAAGGTCCCTAAACGTCTCTCCTGTAAGAGAACCGGTCCCTAAACATATCTGCTGTGAGAGAACCGGTCCCTAAACGTGTCTGCTGTAAGAGAACCGGTCCCTAAACGTCTCTGCTGTGAGAGAACCGGTCCCTAAACATCTCTCCTGTGAGAGAACAGGTCCCTAAACATGTCTGCTGTAAGAGAACAGGTCCCTAAATGTCTGCTGTAAGAGAACCGGTCCCTAAACGTCTCTCCTGTAAGAGAACCGGTCCCTAAACATCTCTGCTGTGAGAGAACCAGTCCCTAAACGTGTCTGCTGTGAGAGAACCGGTCCCTAAACGTTTCTCCTGTGAGAGAAACAGTCCCTAAACATCTCTGCTGTGAGAGAACCGGTCCCTAAACGTGTCTGCTGTAAGAGAACCGGTCCCTAAACTTCTCTGCTGTGAGAGAACCGGTCCCTAAACGTCTCTGCTGTGAGAGAACCGGTCCCTAAACGTCTCTCCTGTGAGAGAACCGGTCCCTAAACGTGTCTGCTGTAAGAGAACCGGTCCCTAAACGTCTCTGCTGTGAGAGAACCGGTCCCTAAACGTCTCTCCTGTGAGAGAACCGGTCCCTAAACATGTCTGCTGTGAGAGAACCAGTCCCTAAACGTCTCTCCTGTAAGAGAACCGGTCCCTAAACGTCTCTGCTGTGAGTGAACCGGTCCCTAAACGTCACTGCTGTAAGAGAACCCGTCCCTAAACGTCTGCTGTAAGAGAACCAGTCCCTAAACGTCTCTCCTGGAAGAGAACCGGTCCTTAAACGTGTCTGCTGTAAGAGAACCGGTCCCTAAACGTCTCTCCTCTAAGAGAACCGGTCCCTAAACGTGTCTGCTGTGAGAGAACCAGTCCCTAAACGTCTCTCCTGGAAGAGAACCGGTCCCTAAACGTGTCTGCTGTAAGAGAACCGGTCCCTAAACGTCTGCTGTAAGAGAACCGGTCCCTAAACGTGTCTGCTGTAAGAGAACTGGTCCCTAAACATCTCTGCTGTGAGAGAACCGGTCCCTAATTGTCTCTGCTGCGAGAGAACCGGTCCCTAAACATGTCTGCTTTGAGAGAACCAGTCCCTAAACGTCTCTCCTGGAAGAGAACCGGTCCCTAAACGTGTCTGCTGTAAGAGAACCGGTCCCTAAACGTCTCTCCTCTAAGAGAACCGGTCCCTAAACGTGTCTGCTGTGAGAGAACCAGTCCCTAAACGTCTCTCCTGGAAGAGAACCGGTCCCTAAACGTGTCTGCTGTAAGAGAACCGGTCCCTAAACGTCTGCTGTAAGAGAACCGGTCCCTAAACGTCTCTCCTGTAAGAGAACCAGTCCCTAAACGTCTCTCCTGTGAGAGAACCGGTCCCTAAACGTGTCTGCTGTAAGAGAACTGGTCCCTAAACATCTCTGCTGTGAGAGAACCGGTCCCTAATTGTCTCTGCTGCGAGAGAACCGGTCCCTAAACATGTCTTCTGTAAGAGAACCGGTCCCTAAACGTCTCTCATGTGAGAGAATCGGTCCCTAAATGTCTCTCCTTTGAGAGAACCAGTCGCTAAACGTCTCTGCTGTGAGAGAACCAGTCCCTAAACGTTTCTGCTGTGAGAGAACCGGTCCCTAAACGTCTCTCCTGTAAGAGATCCGGTCCCTAAACGTCTGCTGTAAGAGAACCGGTCCCTAAACGTCTCTCCTGTAAGAGAACCGGTCCCTAAACGTGTCTGCTGTGAGAGAACCGGTCCCTAAACGTGTCTGCTGTAAGAGAACCGGTCCCTAAACGTCTCTCCTGTGAGAGAACCTGTCCCTAAACGTTTCTGCTGTGAGAGAACCGGTCCTTAAACGTCTCTCCTGTAAGATATCCGGTCCCTAAACGTCTGCTGTAAGAGAAAGGTCCCTAAACGTCTCTCCTGTAAGAGAACCGGTCCCTAAACATATCTGCTGTGAGAGAACCGGTCCCTAAACGTGTCTGCTGTAAGAGAACCGGTCCCTAAACGTCTCTGCTGTGAGAGAACCGGTCCCTAAACATCTCTCCTGTGAGAGAACAGGTCCCTAAACATGTCTGCTGTAAGAGAACAGGTCCCTAAATGTCTGCTGTAAGAGAACCGGTCCCTAAACGTCTCTCCTGTAAGAGAACCGGTCCCTAAACATCTCTGCTGTGAGAGAACCAGTCCCTAAACGTGTCTGCTGTGAGAGAACCGGTCCCTAAACGTTTCTCCTGTGAGAGAAACAGTCCCTAAACATCTCTGCTGTGAGAGAACCGGTCCCTAAACGTGTCTGCTGTAAGAGAACCGGTCCCTAAACTTCTCTGCTGTGAGAGAACCGGTCCCTAAACGTCTCTGCTGTGAGAGAACCGGTCCCTAAACGTCTCTCCTGTGAGAGAACCGGTCCCTAAACGTGTCTGCTGTAAGAGAACCGGTCCCTAAACGTCTCTGCTGTGAGAGAACCGGTCCCTAAACGTCTCTCCTGTGAGAGAACCGGTCCCTAAACATGTCTGCTGTGAGAGAACCAGTCCCTAAACGTCTCTCCTGTAAGAGAACCGGTCCCTAAACGTCTCTGCTGTGAGTGAACCGGTCCCTAAACGTCACTGCTGTAAGAGAACCCGTCCCTAAACGTCTGCTGTAAGAGAACCGGTCCCTAAACGTCTTTGCTGTAAGAGATCCGGTCCTTAAACGTCTCTGCTGTAAGAGAACCGGTCCCTAAACGTCTCTGCTGTAAGAGAACCAGTCACTAAACGTCTCTGCTGTGAGAGAACCGGTCCCTAAACGTCTCTCCTGTAAGAGAACCGGTCCCTAAACGTCTCTGCTGTGAGAGAACCAGTCCCTAAACGTCTCTGCTGTGAGAGAACCTGTCCCTAAACGTCTCTGCTGTGATAGAACCAGTCCCTAAACGTTTCTCCTGTGAGTGAACTTGTCCCTAAACATCTCTGCTGTGAGAGAACCAGTCCTTAAACATCTCTGCTGTGACAGAAGCAGTCCCTAAACGTCTCTCATTTGAGAGAACCGGTCCCTAAACGTCTCTGCTGTGACAGAAGCAGTCCCTAAATGTCTCTGCTGTAAGAGAACCGGTCACTACATGTCACTGTTGTAAGAGAACCGGTCCCTAAATGTCTCTGCTGTAAGAGAACCGGTCCCTTAACATCTCTGCTGTAAGATCACAGGTCCTTAAACGTCTCTCCTGTAAGAGAACCGGTCCCTAAACGTCTCTGCTGTGAGAGAACCAGTCCCTAAACTTCTCTGGTGTGAGAGAACCGGTCCTTAAACGTCTCTGCTGTAAGAGAACCGGTCCCTAAACGTCTCTGCTGTAAGAGAACCAGTCACTAAACGTCTCTGCTGTGAGAGAACCGGTCCCTAAACGTCTCTCCTGTAAGAGAACCGGTCCCTAAACGTCTCTGCTGTGAGAGAACCAGTCCCTAAACGTCTCTGCTGTGAGAGAACCTGTCCCTAAACGTCTCTGCTGTGAGAGAACCAGTCCCTAAACGTTTCTCCTGTGAGTGAACCAGTCCCTAAACATCTCTGCTGTGAGAGAACCAGTCCTTAAACGTCTCTGCTGTGACAGAAGCAGTCCCTAAACGTCTCTCCTGTGAGAGAACCGGTCCCTAAACGTCTCTGCTGTGACAGAAGCAGTCCCTAAACGTCTCTGCTGTAAGAGAACCGGTCCCTAAATGTCTCTGCTGTAAGATAACCGGTCCCTTAACATATCTGCTGTAAGAGCACAGGTCCTTAAACGTCTCTCCTGTAAGAGAACCAGTCCCTATACGTCTCTGGTGTGAGAGAACCGGTCCCTAAACATGTCTGCTGTAAGAGAACTGGTCCCTAAACGTGTCTGCTGTGAGAGAACCTGTCCCTAAACGTCTCTGCTGTGAGATAACCGGTCCCTAAACGTCTCTGCTGTGAGTGAACCGGTCCCTAAACATCTCCTGTGAGAGAACCTGTCCCTAAACGTCTCTACTGTGAGATAACCGGTCCCTAAACGTCTCTGCTGTGAGTGAACCGGTCCCTAAACATCTCCTGTGAGTGAACCGGTCCCTAAACATCTCCTGTGAGAGAACCGGTCCCTAAACGTCGCTGCTGTAAGATAAAAAGTCCCTAAACGTCTGCTGTAAGAGAACCAGTCCCTAAACGTCTTTGCTGTAAGAGATCTGGTCCTTAAACGTCTGCTGTAAGAGAACCAGTCACTAAACTTATCTGCTGTGAGAGAACCGGTCCCTAATCGTCTTTGCTGTAAGAGAACCAGTCCCTAAACATCTCTGCTGTTAGAAAACCGGTCCCTAAACGTCTCTCCTGTAAGAGAACCGGTCCCTAAACGTCTGCTGTAAGAGAACCGGTCCCTAAACGTGTCTGCTGTAAGAGAACTGGTCCCTAAACATCTCTGCTGTGAGAGAACCGGTCCCTAATTGTCTCTGCTGCGAGAGAACCGGTCCCTAAACATGTCTGCTTTGAGAGAACCAGTCCCTAAACGTCTCTCCTGGAAGAGAACCGGTCCCTAAACGTGTCTGCTGTAAGAGAACCGGTCCCTAAACGTCTCTCCTCTAAGAGAACCGGTCCCTAAACGTGTCTGCTGTGAGAGAACCAGTCCCTAAACGTCTCTCCTGGAAGAGAACCGGTCCCTAAACGTGTCTGCTGTAAGAGAACCGGTCCCTAAACGTCTGCTGTAAGAGAACCGGTCCCTAAACGTCTCTCCTGTAAGAGAACCAGTCCCTAAACGTCTCTGCTGTGAGAGAACCAGTCCCTAAACGTCTCTCCTGTGAGAGAACCGGTCCCTAAACGTGTCTGCTGTAAGAGAACTGGTCCCTAAACATCTCTGCTGTGAGAGAACCGGTCCCTAATTGTCTCTGCTGCGAGAGAACCGGTCCCTAAACATGTCTGCTGTAAGAGAACCGGTCCCTAAACGTCTCTCATGTGAGAGAATCGGTCCCTAAATGTCTCTCCTTTGAGAGAACCAGTCGCTAAACGTCTCTGCTGTGAGAGAACCAGTCACTAAACGTTTCTGCTGTGAGAGAACCGGTCCCTAAACGTCTCTCCTGTAAGAGATCCGGTCCCTAAACGTCTGCTGTAAGAGAACCGGTCCCTAAACGTCTCTCCTGTAAGAGAACCGGTCCCTAAACGTGTCTGCTGTGAGAGAACCGGTCCCTAAACGTGTCTGCTGTAAGAGAACCGGTCCCTAAACATCTCTCCTGTAAGATATCCGGTCCCTAAACGTCTGCTGTAAGAGAAAGGTCCCTAAACGTCTCTCCTGTAAGAGAACCGGTCCCTAAACATATCTGCTGTGAGAGAACCGAACCCTAAACGTGTCTGCTGTAAGAGAACCGGTCCCTAAACGTCTCTGCTGTGAGAGAACCGGTCCCTAAACATCTCTCCTGTGAGAGAACAGGTCCCTAAACATGTCTGCTGTAAGAGAACCGGTCCCTAAATGTCTGCTGTAAGAGAACCGGTCCCTAAACGTCTCTCCTGTAAGAGAACCGGTCCCTAAACATCTCTGCTGTGAGAGAACCAGTCCCTAAACGTGTCTGCTGTGAGAGAACCGGTCCCTAAACGTTTCTCCTGTGAGAGAAACAGTCCCTAAACATCTCTGCTGTGAGAGAACCGGTCCCTAAACGTGTCTGCTGTAAGAGAACCGGTCCCTAAACTTCTCTGCTGTGAGAGAACCGGTCCCTAAACGTCTCTGCTGTGGGAGAACCGGTCCCTAAACGTCTCTCCTGTGAGAGAACCGGTCCCTAAACGTGTCTGCTGTAAGAGAACCGGTCCCTAAACGTCTCTGCTGTGAGAGAACCGGTCCCTAAACGTCTCTCCTGTGAGAGAACCGGTCCCTAAACATGTCTGCTGTGAGAGAACCAGTCCCTAAACGTCTCTCCTGTAAGAGAACCGGTCCCTAAACGTCTCTGCTGTGAGTGAACCGGTCCCTAAACGTCACTGCTGTAAGAGAACCCGTCCCTAAACGTCTGCTGTAAGAGAACCGGTCCCTAAACGTCTTTGCTGTAAGAGATCCGGTCCTTAAACGTCTCTGCTGTAAGAGAACTGGTCCCTAAACGTCTCTGCTGTAAGAGAACCAGTCACTAAACGTCTCTGCTGTGAGAGAACCGGTCCCTAAACGTCTCTCCTGTAAGAGAACCGGTCCCTAAACGTCTCTGCTGTGAGAGAACCAGTCCCTAAACGTCTCTGCTGTGAGAGAACCTGTCCCTAAACGTCTCTGCTGTGATAGAACCAGTCCCTAAACGTTTCTCCTGTGAGTGAACTTGTCCCTAAACATCTCTGCTGTGAGAGAACCAGTCCTTAAACATCTCTGCTGTGACAGAAGCAGTCCCTAAACGTCTCTCCTTTGAGAGAACCGGTCCCTAAACGTCTCTGCTGTGACAGAAGCAGTCCCTAAACGTCTCTGCTGTAAGAGAACCGGTCACTACATGTCACTGTTGTAAGAGAACCGGTCCCTAAATGTCTCTGCTGTAAGAGAACCGGTCCCTTAACATCTCTGCTGTAAGATCACAGGTCCTTAAACGTCTCTCCTGTAAGAGAACCGGTCCCTAAACGTCTCTGCTGTGAGAGAACCAGTCCCTAAACTTCTCTGGTGTGAGAGAACCGGTCCTTAAACGTCTCTGCTGTAAGAGAACCGGTCCCTAAACGTCTCTGCTGTAAGAGAACCAGTCACTAAACGTCTCTGCTGTGAGAGAACCGGTCCCTAAACGTCTCTCCTGTAAGAGAACCGGTCCCTAAACGTCTCTGCTGTGAGAGAACCAGTCCCTAAACGTCTCTGCTGTGAGAGAACCTGTCCCTAAACGTCTCTGCTGTGAGAGAACCAGTCCCTAAACGTTTCTCCTGTGAGTGAACCAGTCCCTAAACATCTCTGCTGTGAGAGAACCAGTCCTTAAACGTCTCTGCTGTGACAGAAGCAGTCCCTAAACGTCTCTCCTGTGAGAGAACCGGTCCCTAAACGTCTCTGCTGTGACAGAAGCAGTCCCTAAACGTCTCTGCTGTAAGAGAACCGGTCCCTAAATGTCTCTGCTGTAAGAAAACCGGTCCCTTAACATATCTGCTGTAAGAGCACAGGTCCTTAAACGTCTCTCCTGTAAGAGAACCGGTCCCTAAACGTCTATGCTGTGAGAGAACCAGTCCCTATACGTCTCTGGTGTGAGAGAACCGGTCCCTAAACATGTCTGCTGTAAGAGACCTGGTCCCTAAACGTGTCTGCTGTGAGAGAACCTGTCCCTAAACGTCTCTGCTGTGAGATAACCGGTCCCTAAACGTCTCTGCTGTGAGTGAACCGGTCCCTAAACATCTCCTGTGAGTGAACCGGTCCCTAAACATCTCCTGTGAGAGAACCGGTCCCTAAACGTCTCTGCTGTAAGATAAAAAGTCCCTAAACGTCTGCTGTAAGAGAACCAGTCCCTAAACGTCTTTGCTGTAAGAGATCTGGTCCTTAAACGTCTGCTGTAAGAGAACCAGTCACTAAACTTATCTGCTGTGAGAGAACCGGTCCCTAATCGTCTTTGCTGTAAGAGAACCAGTCCCTAAACATCTCTGCTGTTAGAAAACCGGTCCCTAAACGTCTCTCCTGTAAGAGAACCGGTCCCTAAACGTCTCTGCTGTGACAGAAGCAGTCCCTAAACGTTTGTCCTGTGAGAGAACCAGTCCCTAAACGTCTCTGCTGTGAGAGAACCGGTCCCTAAACGTCTCTCCTGTAAGAGAACCGGTACCTAAATGACTCTGCTGTAAGAGAACCGGTCCCTGAACGTCTCTCCTGTAAGAGAACCAGTCCCTAAACATCTCTGCTGTGACAGAACCAGTCCTTAAATGTCTCTGCTGTGACAGAACCAGTCCTTTAACGTTTCTGCTGTGACAGAACCAGTCCTTAAATGTCTCTGCTGTGACAGAACCGGTCCCTAAACGTCTCTCCTGTAAGAGAACCGGTCCCTAAATGACTCTGCTGTGAGAGAACCGGTCCCTAAATGTCTCTGCTGTGGAGTGAACCGGTCCCTAAATGTTTATCCTGTAAGAGAACCGGTCCCTAAATGACTGCTGTGAGAGAACCGTTCCCTAAATGACTCTGCTGTGAGAGAACCGGTCCTTAAATGTCTCTGCTGTTAGAGAACCAGTCCCTAAACGTCTCTGCTGTGAGAGAACCGGTCCCTAAACATCTGCTGTAAGAGAACCGGTCCCTAAACGTCTCTCCTGTAAGAGAACCGGTCCCTAAACCTGTCTGCTGTGAGAGAACCAGTCCCTAAACGTCTCACCTGGAAGAGAACCGGTCCCTAAACGTGTCTGCTGTAAGAGAACCGGACCCTAAACGTCTCTCCTCTAAGAGAACCGTTCCCTAAACGTGTCTGCTGTAAGAGAACCGGTCCCTAAACGTCTGCTGTAAGAGAACCGGTCCCTAAACGTCTCTCCTGTAAGAGAACCGGTCCCTAAACGTCTCTGCTGTGAGAGAACCAGTCCCTAAACGTCTCTCCTTTGAGAGAACCGGTCCCTAAACCTGTCTGCTGTAAGAAAACTGGTCCCTAAACGTCTCTGCTGTGAGAGAACCGGTCCCTAAACGTCTCTCCTGTGAGAGAACCGGTCCCTAAACGTGTCTGCTGTGAGATAACCAGTCCCTAAACGTCTCTCCTGTAAGAGAACCGGTCCCTAAACGTGTCTAGTGTAAGAGAACCGGTCCCTAAACCTCTCTGCTGTGAGAGAACAGGTCCCTAATTGTCTCTGCTGCGAGAGAACCGGTCCCTAAACGTGTCTGCTGTAAGAGAACCGGTCTCTAAACGTCTCTCATGTGAGAGAATCGGTCCCTAAATGTCTCTCCTGTGAGAGAACCAGTCGCTAAACGTCTCTGCTGTGAGAGAACCAGTCCCTAAATGTTTCTGCTGTGAGAGAACCGGTCCCTAAACATCTCTTCTGTAAGAGATCCGGTCCCTAAACGTCTGCTGTAAGAAAACCGGTCCCTAAACGTCTCTCCTGTTAGAGATCCGGTCCCTAAACGTCTGCTGTAAGAAAACCGGTCCCTAAATGTCTCTGCTGTGAGAGAACCGGTCCCTAAACATCTCTGCTGTGAGAGAACCAGTCCCTAAACATCTCTGCTGTGACAGAACCAGTCCTTAAACGTCTCTGCTGTGACAGAACCAGTCCTTAAACGTCTCTGCTGTGACAGAACCAGTCCTTAAACGTCTCTGCTGTGACAGAACCAGTCCTTAAACGTCTCTGCTGTGACAGAACCAGTCCCTAAACGTCTCTCCTGTAAGAGAACCGGTCCCTAAATGACTCTGCTGTGAGAGAACCGGTCCCTAAATGTCTCTGCTGTGAGAGAACCGTTCCCTAAACGTTTCTCCTGTGAGAGAACCAGTCCCTAAACATCTCTGCTGTGAGAGAACCAGTCCTTAAACGTCTCTGCTGTGACAGAACCAGTCCTTAAACGTCTCTGCTGTGACAGAACCAGTCCTTAAACGTCTCTGCTGTGAGAGAACCGGTCCCTAAATGTCTCTGCTGTGAGAGAACCGGTCCCTAAACGTTTCTCCTGTAAGAGAACCGGTCCCTAAATGACTCTGCTGTGAGAGAACCGGTCCCTAAATGTGTCTGCTTTAATAGAACCGGTCCCTAAACGTCTCTGCTGTGAGAGAACCGGTCCCTAATTGTCTCTGCTGCGAGAGAACCGGTCCCTAAACGTGTCTGCTGTAAGAGAACCGGTCCCTAAACGTCTCTCATGTGAGAGAATCGGTCCCTAAATATCTCTCCTGTGAGAGAACCAGTCGCTAAACGTCTCTGCTGTGAGAGAACCAGTCCCTAAACGTTTCTGCTGTGAGAGAACCAGTCCCTAAACGTCTCTCCTGTAAGAGATCTGGTCCCTAAACGTTTCTGCTGTAAGAGAACCGGTCCCTAAACATCTCTGCTGTGAGAGAACCGGTCCCTAAACGTGTCTGCTGTAAGAGAACCGGTCCCTAAACGTCTGCTGTGAGAGAACCAGTCCCTAAACGTCTCTTCTGTAAGAGAACCAGTCCCTAAACGTCTCTGCTGTGAGAGAACCGGTCCCTAAACGTCTCTGCTGTGAGAGAACCTGTCCCTAAACGTTTCTGCTGTGAGAGAACCGGTCCCTAAACGTCTCTCCTGTGAGAGAACCGGTCCCTAAATGTGTCTGCTGCAAGAGAACCGGTCCCTAAACATCTGCTGTAAGAGAACCGGTCCCTAAACGTGTCTGCTGTAAGAGAACCGGTCCCTAAACGTCTCTCCTGTGAGAGGAACCGGTCCCTAAACTTGTCTGCTGTGAAATAACCGATCCCTAAAGGTCTTTGCTGTGACAGAAGTAGAGATGAAATAAAAAACTTGACCGAAATCAACTAGATTGAAGCATTCATTCTATTGATGTAAGAAATATTTTCTGGTGAGCAAGGGTTTATTTAGTCTTCTAGGGCAACAAGTAATGACAGAAGAGAAGCTGCGTGTATCTAATTATAGACAAGTTGACTAACAACCTGCCTAACAAAATGTTGGAAATTCTAAGCAGAAACACAGGCCTATCGAAATTATGCTTAATTCCCGCACCCGTGTCAAAAAACCCAGTTTTGGCATCGCTGACTGTACGGCACTTTTTCTATATTTTGCGGGTTAGGGTTGCATGCGGACCTCAGATTTTCAATTGATCACATATAGTCGGGCGGAAGGTACACTGGCACCGACAAAGATGGCTGCCTCGCGACTAGCTCTTAGGAAACTTTGGAGTATTTTGTGTTTTTATGTATTATTTTTTACATTAATAGCTCAGAAAGTGTTTTGTATCATTACATACAGCCGGGGAAAACTATTGGATATCAGAGCGACGGTAACTCACCAGCATTACGACCAGGAATATGACTTTCCCGAAGCAGAACCTTTGTTTGCTCTCCCCAGGGCAACTGAACTGATTCCAGCGGCTGACCCAAAACATCGCCGGCAGAGGGGAGGCACTCGGAGCGGCCTGCTGGTTCGACTTAGGAGGCGCGTACACCACCCACCGCTTCCAAGTATACTACTCGCTAATGTTCAGTCTTTGATTAACAAGGTCGACGAGCTCCGGGCAAGGATTTCTTTCCAGAGAGACATCAAGGCCTGTAACATACTTTGTTTCAAGGAAACATGGCTCTCTTAGGATATGCTGTTGAAATCGGTCCAGCCAGATGGGTTCTCAGTTCATCGCGCAGACAGGAATAAATCTCTCTCCGGGAAGCAGAAGGGCAGAGGTGTGTGTTTCATGATTAACGACTCATGGTGTAATTGTAGTAACATACAGGAACTCGAGTCCTTCTGTTCACCCGACCTAGAATATCTCACAATCAAATGCCGACCGTATTATCTCCCAAGATAATTTTATTCGGTTATAGTCACGGCCGTGTATATCCGCCCTCAAGCCGATACCAAGACGGCCCTCAAAGAACTTCACTGGACTTTATGCTAACTAAAACCACATATCCTGAGGCTGCATTTATTGTAGCCGGGGATTTTAACAAAGCAAATTTGAGGACTAGGCTGCCAAAGTTCTATCAACATATCGACTGTTGTACTCACGCTGCTAAAATCCTCGACCATTGCGATTCGAACTTCCGGGATGGTTATAAGGCCCTCCCCCGCCCCTGTTCTGGGTAGCTTCTGAACATAATTTAGACGAATACACTGGAAGTGTGTAGGTGATGTTCTGCCCACTGTGACTACTAAAACCTACCCTAAACAGAAACCGTGGATAGATGGCAGCATTCGGGAAATCTGAAAGCGCAAACCACCGCATTTAACCATGGCAAGGTGGCAGCATTCGGGAAATCTGAAAGCGCAAACCACCGCATTTAACCATGGCAAGGTGACAGGGAATACAGTGAGGGAAAAAAGTATTTGATCCCCTGCTGATTTTGTACGTTTGCCCACTGACAAAGAAATGATCAGTCTATAATTTTAATGGTAGGTTTATTTGAACAGTGTGAGACAGAATAACAACAAAAAAATCCAGAAAAACGCATGTCAAAAATGTTATAAATTGATTTGCATTTTAATGAGGGAAATAAGTATTTGACCCCCTCTCAATCAGAAAGATTTCTGGCTCCCAGGTGTCTTTTATACAGGTAACGAGCTGAGATTAGGAGCACACACTTAAAGGGAGTGCTCCTAATCTCAGCTTGTTACCTGTATAAAAGACACCTGTCCACAGAAGCAATCAATCAGATTCCAAACTCTCCACCATGGCCAAGACCAAAGAGCTCTCCAAGGATGTCAGGGACAAGATTGTAGATCTACACAAGGCTGGAATGGGCTACAAGACCATCACCAAGCAGCTTGGTGAGAAGGTGACAACAGTTGGTGCGATTATTCGCAAATGGAAGAAACACAAAATAACTGTCAATCTCCCTCGGCCTGGGGCTCCATGCAAGATCTCACCTCGTGGAGTTACAATGATCATGGGAACGGTGAGGAATCAGCCCAGAACTACACGGGAGGATCTTGTCAATGATCTCAAGGCAGCTGGGACCATAGTCACCAAGAAAACAATTGGTAACACACTACGCTGTGAAGGACTGAAATCCTGCAGCGCCCGCAAGGTCCCCCTGCTCAAGAAAGCACATATACATGCCCGTCTGAAGTTTGCCAATGAACATCTGAATGATTCAGAGGAGAACTGGGTGAAAGTGTTGTGGTCAGATGAGACCAAAATTGAGCTCTTTGGCATCAACTCAACTCGCCGTGTTTGGAGGAGGAGGAATGCTGCCTATGACCCCAAGAACACCATCCCCACCGTCAAACATGGAGGTGGAAACATTATGCTTTGGTTTTTTCTGCTTAGGGGACAGGACAACTTCACCGCATCAAAGGGACGATGGACAGGGCCATGTACCGTCAAATCTTGGGTGAGAACCTCCTTCCCTCAGCCAGGGCATTGAAAATGGGTCGTGGATGGGTATTCCAGCATGACAATGACCCAAAACACACGGCCAAGGCAACAAAGGAGTGGCTCCAGTCTCCAGACCTTAATCCCACAGAAAATCTGTGGAGGGAGCTGAAGGTTCGAGTTGCCAAACGTCAGCCTCAAAACCTTAATGACTTGGAGAAGATCTGCAAAGAGGAGTGGGACAAAATTCCTCCTGAGATGTGTGCAAACCTGGTGGCCAACTACAAGAAACGTCTGACCTCTGTGATTGTCAACAAGGGTTTTGCCACCAAGTACTAAGTCATGTTTTGCAGAGGGGTCAAATACTTATTTCCCTCATTAAAATGCAAATCAATTTCTAACATTTTTGACATGAGTTTTTCTGGATTTTTTTGCTGTTATTCTGTCTCTCACTGTTCAAATAAACCTACCATTAAAATTATAGATTGATCATTTCTTTGTCAGTGGGTAAACGTACAAAATCAGCAGGGGATCAAATACTTTTTTCCCTCACTGTATGGCAGAATACAAGCAGTGTAGCTACTCACTCCGCAAGGCAATTAAACTGGCAAAACATCAGTATAGAGACAAAGTGGAGTCGCAATTCAACGGCTCAGACACGAGACGTATGTGGCAGGGTCTACAGACAATCACGGACTACAAAAGGAAAACCAGCCACATCGCCGACACTGACGTCTCGCTTCCAGACAAGCTAAACACCTTCTTCGCCCGTTTGGAGGATAACACAGTGCCACTGACGAGGCCCACTACCAAGGACTGTGGCCTCTCCTTCTCCGTGACGACGTGATTAAGACATTTAAGCATGTTAGCCCCCACAAGGCTGCCGGCCCAGACGGCATCCCTAGCCGCGTCCTCAGAGCATGCGCAGACCAGTTGGCTGGTGTGTTTATGGACATGTTCAATCTCTCCCTTTACCAGTCTGCTGTTCCCACATGCTTCAAGATGGCCACCATTGTTCCTGTACCCAAGAAAGCAAAGGTAACTGAACTAAATGACTATCGCCCCGTAGCACTCACCTCAGTCATCATGAAGTGCTTTGAGAGACTAGTCAAGGATCATATCACCTCTACCTTCCCTGTCACCCTAGACCCACTTCAATTTGCTTACCGCCCCAATAGATCCACAGACGATGCAATAGCCATCACACTGCACACTGCCCTATCCCATCTGGACAAGTGGAATATACCTATGTAAGAATGCTGTTCATTGACTATAGCTCAGCAATCACACCATAGTACCCTCCAAGCTCATCATTAAGCTTGAGGTCCTGGGTCTGAACCCCGCCCTGTGCAACTGGGTCCTGGACTTCCTGACGGGTCGTCCGCAGGTGGTGAAGGTAGGAAACAACATCTCCACTTTGCTGATCCTCAACACTGGGGCCCCACAAGGGTGTGTGCTCAGCCCCCTCCTGTACTCTCTGTTCACCCATGACTGCGTGGCCAAGCACGCCTCCAACTCAATCATCAAGTTTGCAGACGACACAACAGTAGTAGGCTTGATTACCAACAATGACGAGACCACCTACAGGGAGGAGTTGAGGGCTCTGGAAGTGTGGTACCAGGAAAATAACCTCTCACTCAACGTCAACAAAACAAAGGAGCTGATCGAGGACTTCAGGAAACAGCAGAGGGTGCACCCCCCTATCCACATCGACGGGACCGCAGTGGTGAAGGTGGAAAGCTTCAAGTTCCTTGGCGTACACATCACCGACAAACTGAAATGGTCCACCCACGCAGACAGTGTGGTGAAGAAGGAGCAACAGAGCCTCTTCAACCTCAGGAGGCTGAGGAAATGTGTCTTGGCACCTAAAACCCTCACAAACTTTTACAGATGCACAATTGAGAGCATCCTGTAGGGCTGTATCACAGACAGAGAGAGAGAGAGAGAGAGAGAGAGAGAGAGAGAGAGAGAGAGAGAGAGAGAGAGAGAGAGAGAGAGAGAGAGAGAGAGACAGAGAGAGAGACAGAGAAAGAAAGAAAGAAAGAAAGAAAGAAAGAAAGAAAGAGAGAGAAAGAGAGAGAAAGAGAGAGAGAGAAAGAGTGAGAAAGGAGAGTTACACTGAACTGAAGCTTGTTTATTTTACAACATGTTTAGAAATGCCACAGAGCTTCCTGAGAACCACATGTCACATACTGTAGCTGACACACTGTATAGTGAATAGAAGGTGGTTTATATGGCTGTCCTGGCGTCGTGTTAGTTACAGTGGGGGAAAAAAGTATTTAGTCAGCCACCAATTGTGCAAGTTCTCCCACTTAAAAAGATGAGAGAGGCCTGTAATTTTCATCATAGGTACACGTCAACTATGACAGACAAAATGAGAAAAAAAAATCCAGAA
Organism: Coregonus lavaretus; assembly: GCF_964263955.1. NCBI lineage: Eukaryota > Metazoa > Chordata > Actinopteri > Salmoniformes > Salmonidae > Coregonus > Coregonus lavaretus. The sequence continues at coordinate 949,175 of NW_028161895.1, forward strand.
AATCACATTGTAGGATTTTTTATGAATTTATTAGCTAATTATGGTGGTAAATAAGTATTTGGTCAATAACAAAAGTTTCTCAATACTTTGTTATATACCCTTTGTTGGCAATGACACAGGTCAAACGTTTTCTGTAAGTCTTCACAAGGTTTTCACACACTGTTGCTGGTATTTTGGCCCATTCCTCCATGCAGATCTCCTCTAGATCAGTGATGTTTTGGGGCAGTCGCTGGGCAACACGGACTTTCAACTCCCTCCAAAGATTTTCTATGGGGTTGAGATCTGGAGACTGGCTAGGCCACTCCAGGACCTTGAAATGCTTCTTACGAAGCCACTCCTTCGTTGCCCGGGCGGTGTGTTTGGGATCATTGTCATGCTGAAAGACCCAGCCACGTTTCATCTTCAATGCCCTTGCTGATGGAAGGAGGTTTTCACTCAAAATCTCACGATACATGGCCCCATTCATTCTTTCCTTTACACGGATCAGTCGTCCTGGTCCCTTTGCAGAAAAACAGCCCCAAAGCATGATGTTTCCACCCCCATGCTTCACAGTAGGTATGGTGTTCTTTGGATGCAACTCAGCATTCTTTGTCCTCCAAACACGACGAGTTGAGTTTTTACCAAAAAGTTATATTTTGGTTTCATCGGACCATATGACATTCTCCCAATCCTCTTCTGGATCATCCAAATGCACTCTAGCAAACTTCAGATGGGCCTGGACATGTACTGGCTTAAGCAGGGGGACACGTCTGGCACTGCAGGATTTGAGTCCCTGGCGGCGTAGTGTGTTACTGATGGTAGGCTTCGTTACTTTGGTTCCAGCTCTCTGCAGGTCATTCACTAGGTCCGCCCGTGTGGTTCTGGGATTTTTGCTCACCGTTCTTGTGATCATTTTGACCCCACAGGGTGAGATCTTGCGTGGAGCCCCAGATCGAGGGAGATTATCAGTGGTCTTGTATGTCTTCCATTTCTTAATAATTGCTCCCACAGTTGATTTCTTCAAACCAAGCTGCTTACCTAATGCAGATTCAGTCTTCCCAGCCTGGTGAAGGTCTACAATTTTGTTTCTGGTGTCCTTTGACAGCTCTTTGGTCTTGGCCATAGTGGAGTTTGGAGTGTGACTGTTTGAGGTTGTGGACAGGTGTCTTTTATACTGATAACAAGTTCAAACAGGTGCCATTAATACAGGTAACGAGTGGAGGACAGAGCTACATAAACAGAGCAGGTCACAACGTTCCTAACTAGCTATCGTTTCTGGCCTTGCTTGTTCTATGAAAGGAGGAAGGTAATGGCGGTCACATAAATGCAACATATAAACAGTTAGCTAATGTTTGAAGATAAAGAACCGAATAATAATGCTGTTCGCTAGCTATCTTACTAAAACTGTGTCTACACTTTCTTGCACACTGCACGAGCTAGTTTATGTCCATACTAGGTAGTTATCTTAGCTGCTTGGTTTTGTTTTCTCTAGCAGGAGGTAAGCTTGGCTTCTTATATGGTGTTGAGTAAAGCTTAAACCATGTATTTAGATTGTAGGTAGGTATTGTAGTTAGGTATTGTAGGTAGTTTACTTAGGTAGTTATTGTAGGTTATTGTAGGTAATTATTGTAGGTAAGTATTGTATTCGGCGGAGCCCGGCGAAGCACGAGGCTAGCTAACCCACTACCTGGACCAACAAAGCTAGCTAGCTAGCGGGTAGCTACTGGTAACTTTTAGCAACTGTGGATAGTTGTTTCCAATGTTATTTCACGCTTAAGAATACCTGTAATTAAGCCAGCTAGCTACCTACCATTCAGCTGTTTTTCTAACCTCATTATCCGAGGCATTAACGTTAGGTAGTTAGTAGCTACTGTACTTAATTACAGCTACTGATTGCAGTCTGCCACCCAGACAGCTGGCGTCGGGTAAGTTTGGCTTTATACATAGCTTGGGCTTTGTCGAGTAAGGCTTAAACTATGTATTTAGATTGTAGTTAGGTATTATAGGTAGGCATCGTGGGCTGTATATTATTAGGTATTATAGGTAGGCATCGTGGGCTGTTGTGGGTAGTTATTGTAGGTTAGCATTGTATTCGGCGGTGCCGGGTGTAGCACGAAGCTAGCTAGCTAGCTAACTCACCTCCTGGACTAGCTGGCGAGTAGCTATTAGCAACGGTAGCAACTAAATACAATATCCTTTTAGCCAGCTACATTTGTTCGCAGCGCCGCCGTTTTTCAAACAAAGTCAACACAGCAGCCATTGCTAGCTAGCCAACACGACCAGCTAGCTGTACTGTAGCAGCTAAATACAATATATTTGTGCTAGCTAGCCAACGTTTAATTATTGCTGCGTAATGAAAGGAACTAGACACGGACACAAATTATCTGTTTAGTGTGTTAACACACTATTGGTAGTTTGTTGTAACCAAGTATTGGTGCTAAACTGTGTGTTATTGGATGCTAGCATGCTAGTTAGCTATAGCGTCATAGTTAGCTAGCTGAATAAAGTAAGTTGAGTCTATTCCTTGAAACATTGAACCGCTGTAGTTCACAACAATTCTAATTTCTAAAGTGGAAGTTGGGAGAGTTTTATTCGGGTGGTTCAGTGAAACAATTATAGTTTCTGAGGTGAAGTTGGGAGAGTTATATTTGGGAGTTTTGGTTTTTACTCTCTCCTTTCCCAGATGTTTAGTTCATTTCATTCCGATCTCCTCTGCATTATTGTAGCCATTTGCTACAGCCTGTCAACTATGCCTCTGCCTATCCCTGTTCTCTCCTCTCCGCACAGGCTACACAAACGCCTCACACCGCGTGGCTGCTGCCTCTCTAACCTGGTGGTCCCTGCACGCACCCCACACCTGGAGTTCCAGGTCTCAGGCAGCCTCTGGAACTGCCGTTCTGCTGCCAACAAGGCTGACTTCATCCCAGCCTATGCTACCCTCCAGTCCCTCGACTTCCTGGCGCTGACGGAAACATGGATTACCACTGAAAACACTGCTACTCCTACTGCTCTCTCCTCGTCTGACCATGTGTTCTCGCATACCCCGAGAGCATCTGGTCAGAGGGGTGGTGGCACAGGAATCCTCATCTCTCCCAAGTGGACATTCTAAATTTTTCCCCTAACCCATCTGTCTATCTCCTCATTTGAATTCCATGCTGTCACAGTCACTAGCCCATTTAAGCTTAATATCCTTGTCATCTATCGCCCTCCAGGTTCCCTTGGAGAGTTCATCAATGAGCTTGACGCCTTGATAAGTTCCTTTCCTGAGGATGGCTCACCCTTCACAGTTTTGGGGGATTTCAACCTCCCTACATCTACATTTGACTCATTTCTCTCTGCCTCCTTCTTTCCACTCCTCTCCTCTTTTGTCCTCACCCTCTCACCGTCCCCCCCTACTCACAAGGCAGGCAATACGCTTGACCTCATCTTTACTAGATGCTGCTCTTCTACTAATCTCACTGCAACTCCCCTCCATGTCTCCGACCACTACTTTGTATCCTTTTCTCTCTCGCTCTCCTCCAACACTACTTACTCTGCCCCTACACAGATGGTAATGCGCCGCCGCAACCTTCGCTCTCTCTCTCCCACTACTCTCTCCTCTTCCATCCTATCATCTCTTCCCTCTGCTCAAGCCTTCTCCCTCCAATCTCCTGATTCTGCCTCCTCAACCCTCCTCTCCTCCCTTTCTGCATCCTTTGACTCTCTGTGTCCCCTATCCTCCCGGCCGGCTCGGTCCTCCCCTCCAGCTCCGTGGCTTGATGACTCATTGCGAGCTCACAGAACAGAGCTCCGGGCAGCGGAGCGGAAATGGAAGAAAACTAAACTCCCTGCCGACCTGGCATCTTTTCACTCCCTCCTCTCTACATTTTCTTCATCTGTTTCTGCTGCTAAGGCCACTTTCTACCACTCTAAATTCCAAGCATCTGCCTCTAACCCTAGGAAGCTCTTTGCCACATTCTCCTCCCTGCTGAATCCCCCCCCCCCCCCCCTCCTCTCTCTCTGTGGATGACTTCGTCAACCACTTTGAAAAGAAGGTTGACGACATCCGATCCTCGTTTGTTAAGTCTAATGACACTGCTGGTCCTGCTCACACTGCCCTACCCTATGCTTTGACTTCTTTCTCCCCTCTCTCTCCAGATAAAATCTTGCGACTTGTGACTGCAGGCCGCCCAACAACCTGCCCGCTTGACCCCATCCCCTCCTCTCTTCTCCAGACCATCTCCGCTGACCTTCTCCCCTACCTCACCTCGCTGATCAACTCATCCTTGACCGCTGGCTATGTCCCTTCTGTCTTCAAGAGAGCGAGAGTTGCACCCTTTCTCAAAAAACCAACACTCGATCCCACTGATGTCAACAACTACAGACCAGTATCCCTTCTTTCTTTTCTTTCCAAAACTATTGAGCGTGCCGTCTTTAGCCAACTCTCTTGCTATCTCTCTCAGAATGACATTCTTGATCCAAACCAGTCAGGTTTCAAGACTGGTCATTCAACTGAGACTGCTCTTCTCTGTGTCACGGAGGCTCTCCGCACTGCTAAAGCTAACTCTCTCTCCTCTGCTCTTGTCCTTCTAGACCTGTCTGCTGCCTTTGATACTGTGAACCACCAGATCCTCCTCTCCACCCTCTCCGAGCTGGGCATCTCCGGCGCGGCTCACTCCTGGATCGCGTCCTACCTGACCGGTCGCTCCTACCAAGTGGCGTGGCGAGAAGATGTCTCCGCACCACGTGCTCTCACCACTGGTGTCCCCCAGGGCTCAGTTCTAGGCCCTCTCCTATTCTCCCTATACACCAAGTCACTTGGCTCTGTCATATCCTCACATGGCCTCTCCTATCATTGCTACGCTGACGATACACAACTAATCTTCTCCTTTACCCCTTCTGATAACCAGGTGGCGAATCGCATCTCTGCATGTCTGGCAGACATATCAGTATGGATGACGGATCACCACCTCAAGCTGAACCTTGGCAAGACGGAGCTGCTCTTCCTCCCGGGGAAGGACTGCCCGTTCCATGATTTTTTTTATTTTTTGGATCTCGCCATCACGGTTGACAACTCCGTTGTGTCCTCCTCCCAGAGTGCGAAGAGCCTTGGCGTGACCCTGGACAACACCCTGTCGTTCTCCGCTAACATCAAGGCGGTGACCCGATCCTGCAGGTTCATGCTCTACAACATTCGGAGAGTACGACCCTGCCTTACACAGGAAGCGGCACAGGTCCTAATCCAGGCACTTGTCATCTCCCGTCTGGATTACTGCAACTCGCTGTTGGCTGGGCTCCCTGCCTGTGCCATTAAACCCCTACAACTCATCCAGAATGCCGCAGCCCGTCTGGTGTTCAACCTTCCCAAGTTCTCTCACGTCACCCCGCTCCTCCGCACACTCCACTGGCTTCCAGTTGAAGCTCGCATCTGTTACAAGACCATGGTGCTTGCCTATGGAGCTGTGAGGGGATCGGCACCTCTGTATCTTCAGGCTCTGATCAGTCCCTACATCCAAACGAGGGCATTGCGTTCATCCACCTCTGGCCTGCTGGCTCCCCTTCCTCTGCGGAAGCATAGTTCCCGCTCAGCCCAGTCAAAACTCGCTGCTCTGGCACCCCAATGGTGGAACAAGCTCCCTCACGACGCCAGGACAGCGGAGTCACTCACCACCTTCCGGAGACATTTGAAACCCCACCTCTTTAAGGAATACCTGGGATAGGATAAAGTAATCCTTCTACACCCCCCCCCCCCCCCCCCCTAAAAAATAAAATAAAATAAAAAATAAAAAATGATATTGTCAAGTGGTTATCCCACTGGCTATAGGGTGAATGCACCTATTTGTAAGTCGCTCTGGATAAGAGCGTCTGCTAAATGACGTAAATGTAATGTAATGTAAATGTAAAAAGACGTTACAGGTCTGTGAGAGCCAGAAATCTTGCTTGTTTGTAGGTGACCAAATACTTATTTTCCACCATAATTTGCAAATAAATTCATTAAAAATCCTACAATGTGATTTTCTGGAATTGTTTTCCTCAATTTGTCTGTCATAGTTGACGTGTACCTATGATGAAAATTACAGGCCTCTCTCATCTTTTTAAGTGGGAGAACTTGCACAATTGGTGACTGACTAAATACTTTTTTTCCCCCACTGTAGTTATCATCACAGAAGTGAGAAGGGAGGAGAGATATTTCCTTCCAATACATTTTGCATACTGCAAATACACAGCCATACACACACAAATAAACACACACACAAAAACACACACAGTATGACTATGCAAATAGTGTGTGCATGCCAGCATAGGATAATGTGTCGTTTTGTTTAACTTTTAATAGCACAGTCTCTTTGGTTGCTTGATGATTCTGAGAGGAGAGATTAGGTTTCTAGTGTTTAAATCATGTCTCTAAACCTCCACACAGAACCAACCAGAACCAACCAGAACAGACCAGAACAGACTAGAACAAAGAGAGCTCTCTGGGGAGAGTCATCTTTCCTAATCCTGAGATGTCGCCCATCATCATCTCATCTAGTCCTGGGACCTAGCCTGTGATTTAACTCCAACCCTGTTCCTGGAGAGCTACCCTCCTGTAGGATGTAACTCCAACCCTGTTCCTGGAGAGGAACCCTCCTGTAGGTTTGAAATCTAACACTGTTACCTCCTGGAGGGTATCTCTCCTGGAACAGGGTTGGAAAGCCCTGGTCTAGAGAGACTAGAGAGAGACTAGATATAATAGAGAGACACTAGAGAGACCAGAGATACAGTGGTGAAAAAAAGTATTTAGTCAGCCACCAATTGTGCAAGTTCTCCCACTTAAAAAGATGAGAGAGGCCTGTAATTTTCATCATAGGTACACGTCAACTATGACAGACAAAATGAGAAAACAAAATCCAGAAAATCATATTGTAGGATTTTTAATGAATTTATTTGCAAATTATGGTGGAAAATAAGTATTTGGTCAATAACAAAAGTTTCTCAATACTTTGTTATATACCCTTTGTTGGCAATGACACAGGTCAAATGTTTTCTGTAAGTCTTCACAAGGTTTTCACACACTGTTGCTGGTATTTTGGGCCATTCCTCCATGCAGATCTCCTCTAGAGCAGTGATGTTTTGGGGCTGTCGCTGGGCAACACGGACTTTCAACTCCCTCCAAAGCTTTTCTATGGGGTTGAGATCTGGAGACTGGCTAGGCCACTCCAGGACCTGGAAATGCTTCTTACGAAGCCACTCCTTCGTTGCCCGAGCGGTGTGTTTGGGATCATTGTCATGCTGAAAGACCCAGCCACGTTTCATCTTCAATGCCCTTGCTGATGGAAGGAGGTTTTCACTCAAAATCTCACGATACATGGCCCCATTCATTCTTTCCTTTACACGGATCAGTCGTCCTGGTCCCTTTGCAGAAAAACAGCCCCAAAGCATGATGTTTCCACCCCCATGCTTCACAGTAGGTATGGTGTTCTTTGGATGCAACTCAGCATTCTTTGTCCTCCATTTTTTTACATTTACATTTTTGTCATTTAGTAGACGCTCTTATCCAGAGCGACTTACAATTAGTGAGTGAATACATTTTAATTTTTCATACTGGCCCCCTGTGGGAATCGAACCCACAACCCTGGCGTTGCAAACGCCATGCTCTACCAACTGAGCTACATCCCTGCCGGCCAATCCCTCCCCTACCCTGGATGACGCTGGGCCAATTGTGCGCCACTCCATGGGTCTCCCGGTCGCGGACGGCTACGACAGAGCCTGGATTTGAACTAGGATCTCTAGTGGCACAGCTAGCACTGCGATGCAGTGCCTTAGACCACTGCGCCACTCGGGAGATATAACGACTAACACGACGAGTTGAGTTTTTACCAAAAAGTTATATTTTGGTTTCATCTGACCATATGTCATTCTCCCAATCCTCTTCTGGATAATCCAAATGCACTCTAGCAAACTTCAGACGGGCCTGGACATGTACTGTCTTAAGCAGGGGGACATGTCTGGCACTGCAGGATTTGAGTCCCTGGCGGCTTAGTGTGTTACTGATGGTAGGCTTTGTTACTTTGGTCCCAGCTCTCTGCAGGTCATTCACTAGGTCCCCCCGTGTGGTTCTGGGATTTTTGCTCACCGTTCTTGTGATCATTTTGACCCCACGGGGTGAGATCTTGCGTGGAGCCCCAGATCGAGGGAGATTATCAGTGGTCTTGTATGTCTTCCATTTCCTAATAATTGCTCCCACAGTTGATTTCTTCAAACCAAGCTGCTTACCTATTGCAGATTCAGTCTTCCCAGCCTGGTGCAGGTCTACAATGTTGTTTCTGGTGTCCTTTGACAGCTCTTTGGTCTTGGCCATAGTGGAGTTTGGAGTGTGACTGTTTGAGGTTGTGGACAGGTGTCTTTTATACTGATAACAAGTTCAAACAGGTGCCATTAATACAGGTAACGAGTGGAGGACAGAGGAGCCTCTTAAAGAAGAAGTTACAGGTCTGTGAGAGCCAGAAATCTTGCTTGTTTGTAGGTGACCAAATACTTATTTTCCACCATAATTTGCAAATAAATTCATTAAAAATCCTACAATGTGATTTTCTGGAGAAAAAAAATCTCAATTTGTCTGTCATAGTTGACGTGTACCTATGATGAAAATTACAGGCCTCTCTCATCTTTTTAAGTGGGAGAAGTTGCACAATTGGTGGCTGACTAAATACTTTTCCCCCCCACTGTAATAGAGAGAGACTAGAGAGACTAGAGATATAAAGAGAGAGAGAGAGAGAAACTAGAGAGAATAGAGAGAATAGAGAGATGAGAAAGACTAGAAATATAAAGAGAGAATAGAGAGAATAGAGAGAGACTAGAGAGACTAGAGAGAGACTAGAGAGAGACTAGAGAGAGACTAGAGCGAGACTAGAGAGAGACTAGAGAGAGACTAGAGAGAGACTAGAGAGAGATTAGAGAGAGACTAGAGAGAGAATAGAGAGAGACTAGAGAGACTAGAGAGACTAGAGAACCTAGAGAGAGACTAGAGAGACTAGAGAGAGACTAGAGAGACTAGAGAGACTAGAGAGAGACTAGAGAGACTACAGAGAGACTAGAGAGACTAGAGAGACTAGAGAGAGACTAGAGAGACTAGAGAGAGACTAGAGAGACTAGAGAGAGACTAGAGAGACTAGAGAGAGACTAGAGAGAGACTAGAGAGAGACTAGAGAGAGAATAGAGAGAGACTAGAGAGACTAGAGAGACTAGAGAACCTAGAGAGAGACTAGAGAGAGACTAGAGAGACTAGAGAGAGACTAGAGAGACTAGAGATACTAGAGAGAGACTAGAGAGACTAGAGAGAGACTAGAGAGACTAGAGAGACTAGAGAGAGACTAGAGAGACTAGAGAGACTAGAGAGAGACTAGAGAGACTAGAGAGAGACTAGAGAGACTAGAGAGAGACTAGAGAGAGACTAGAGAGAGACTAGAGAGAGACTAGAGAGAGACTAGAGAGACTAGAGAGAGACTAGAGAGAGAGAGACTAGAGAGACTAGAGAGAGAATAGAGAGAGACTAGAGAGACTAGAGAGACTAGAGAGAGAGAATAGAGAGAGGAGATAGACTAGAGAGAATAGAGAGAGACTATGGATAATAGAAATAGACTAGAGAGAGACTAGAGTGAGACTAGAGATCATAGAGAAAGACTACAGAGTCTAGAAAGAATAGAAAGAGACTAGAGAGAGACTAGAGAGAATAGAGAGAGACTAAGGATAATAGAAAGAGACTAGAGAGAGACTAGAGCGAGACTAGAGATCATAGAGAAAGACTAGAGAGTCTAGAAAGAATAGAAAGAGACTAGAGAGAGACTAGAGAGAATAGAGAGAGACTAGTGAGAATAGAGAGACTAGAGAGACTAGAGAGACAAGAGAGAGACTATAGAGAATAGAGAGAATAGAGAGAATAGAGAGAGACTAGAGATCATAGAGAAAGACTAGAGAGAGACTAGAGAGAGACTAGTGAGAATAGAGATAGACTAGAGAGAGATTAGAGAGACTAGGGAGAGACTAGAGAGAGACTAGAGAAGCTAGAGAGAGACTAGAGAGAGACTAGAGAGAAATTAGAGAGAGACTAGAGAGAGACTAGAGAGAAACTAGAGAGACTAGAGAGAAATTAGAGAGAGAGAGAGAGACTAGAGATAATAGAGATACTATAGAGATTAGAGAGAGACTAGAGAGAGACTAGAGAGAGAATAGAGAGAGACTAGAGAGTCTAGAGAGAGACTGGAGAGAACAGAGACTAGAGAGAGACTAGAGAGACTAGAGAGAGACTAGAGAGAGACTAGAGAGATAGAGAGACTAGATAGATACTAGAGAGACAGAGACTAGAGAGACACTAGAGAGACTAGAGAGAGAAGAGAGACTAGAGAGAGACTAGAGAGAATAGAGAGAGACTAGAGATAATAGAGAGACTAGAGAGAGACTAGAGAGACTAGAGAGAGACTAGAGAGACTAGAGAGACTATAGAGAGACTAGAGAGAGACTAGAGAGAAATTAGAGTGAGACTAGAGAGAGACTAGAGAGACTAGAGAAAAACTAGAGAGAGACTAGAGAGAGACTAGAGAGAGAGAGACTAGAGAGAGACTAGAGAGACTAGAGAGAGACTAGATAGACTAGAGAGACTAGAGAGACTAGAGAGAGTCTAGAGAGAAACTAGAGAGACTAGAGAGAGACTAGAGATAATAGAGAGAGAGAGACTAGAGAGAGACTAGAGAGACTAGAGATACTAGAGAGAATAGAGAGAGACTAGAGAGAGACTAGAGAGACTAGAGAGAGACTAGAGAGACTAGAGAGAGACTAGAGAGAGAGAGAGAGAGACTATAGAGACTAGAGAGAGACTAGAGAGAGATTAGAGAGAGACTAGAGAGACTAGAGAGAGACTAGAGAGACTAGAGAGAGAGTAGAGAGAGACTAGAGAGAGAGTAGAGAGACTAGAGATAATAGAGAGACTAGAGAGAGACTAGAGAGAGAGTAGAGAGACTAGAGAGACTAGAGAGAGACTAGAGAGAGACTAGAGAGACTAGAGAGAATAGAGAGAGACTAGAGAGACTAGAGAGAGAGTAGAGAGAGAATAGAGAGAGAGTAGAGAGAGACTAGAGAGAGACTAGAGAGACTAGAGGGAATAGAGAGAGACTAGAGAGAGAGAGACTAGAGAGAGACTACAGAGACAAGAGAGAGACTAGAGAGAGAGAGAATAGAGAGACGAGATAGACTAGAGAGAATAGAGAGAGACTATGGATAATAGAAAGAGACTAGAGAGAGTCTAGAGCGAGACGAGATCATAGAGAAAGACTAGAGAGTCTAGAAAGAATAGAAAGAGACTAGAGAGAGACTAGAAAGAATAGAGAGAGACTATGGATAATAGAAAGAGACTAGAGAGAGACTAGAGCGAGACTAGAGATCATAGAGAAAGACTAGAGAGTCTAGAAAGAATAGAAAGAGACTAGAGAGAGACTAGAGAGAATAGAGAGAGACTAGTGAGAATAGAGAGACTAGAGAGAATAGAGAGAGACTAGAGATCATAGAGAAAGACTAGAGAGACTAGAGAGAGACTAGTGAGAATAGAGAAAGACTAGAGAGAGACTAGAGAGACTAGAGAGAGACTAGAGAGAGACTAGAGAGAGACTAGAGAGACTAGAGAGAGACTAGAGAGACTAGAGAGAGACTAGAGAGACTAGAGAGACTAGAGAGAGACTAGAGAGAGACTAGAGAGAATAGAGAGAGACTAGAGAGATATTAGAGTGAGACTAGAGAGAGACTAGAGATCATAGAGAAAGACTAGAGAGACTAGAGAGAGACTAGTGAGAATAGAGAAAGACTAGAGAGAGACTAGAGAGACTAGAGAGAGACTAGAGAGAGACTAGAGAGAGACTAGAGAGACTAGAGAGAGACTAGAGAGACTAGAGAGAGACTAGAGAGACTAGAGAGACTAGAGAGAGACTAGAGAGAGACTAGAGAGAATAGAGAGAGACTAGAGAGATATTAGAGTGAGACTAGAGAGAGACTAGAGAGACTAGAGAAAGACTAGAGAGAGACTAGAGAGAGACTAGAGAGAGAGAGACTAGAGAGAGAATAGAGAGAGACTAGAGAGAGACTAAAGAGAGACTAGAGAGACTAGAGAGAGACTAGAGAGAGTCTAGAGAGACTAGAGAGAGACTAGAGAGACTAGAGAGAGACTAGAGAGACTATAGAGACTAGAGAGACTAGAGAGAGACTAGAGAGACTAGAGAGAGACTAGAGAGAGACTAGAGAGAGACTAGAGAGACTAGAGAGAGAATAGAGAGAGAGAGAGAGAGAGAGAGAGACTAGAAAGACTAGAGAGAGACTAGAGAGACTAGAGAGAGACTAGAGAGACTAGAGAGAGACTAGAGAGACTAGAGAGACAGAGACTAGAGAGAGACTAGAGAGAGACTAGAGAGAGACTAGAGAGAGACTAGAGAGAGACTAGAGAGACTAGAGAGACTAGAGAGAGAAAAGAGAGACTAGAGAGAGACTAGAGAGAGAGAGACTAGAGAGACTAGAGAGAGACTAGAGAGACTAGAGAGAGACTAGAGAGAGACTAGAGAGACTAGAGAGAGACTAGAGAGAGACTAGAGAGAGACTAGAGAGACTAGAGAGATACTAGAGAGACTAGAGAGACTAGAGAGACTAGAGAGACTAGAGAGAGACTAGAGAGAGACTAGAGAGAGACTAGAGAGAGACCAGAGAGACTAGAGAGAGACTAGAGAGACAGAGACTAGAGAGAGACTAGAGAGAGACTAGAGAGAGACTAGAGAGAGACTAGAGAGACTAGAGAGACAGAGACTAGAGAGAGACTAGAGAGAGACTAGAGAGACTAGAGAGAGACTAGAGAGACTAGAGAGAGACTAGAGAGACTAGAGTGACTAGAGAGAGACTAGAGAGACTAGAGAAAGACTAGAGAGAGACTAGAGAGAGACGAGAGACTAGAGAGAGACTAGAGAGACGAAAGAGAGACTAGAGAGAGACTAGAGAGAAACTAGAGAGACTAGAGAGAGACTAGAGAAAGACTAGAGAGACTAGAGAGAGACTAGAGAGACTAGAGAAAGACTAGAGAGAGACTAGAGAGAGACTAGAGAGAGACTAGAGAGAGACTAGAGAGAGACTAGAGAGAGACTAGAGAGACTAGAGAGAAATTAGAGAGAGACTAGAGAGAGACTAGAAAGAGACTAGAGAGATATTAGAGAGAAATTAGAGACAGACTAGAGAGAGACTATAGAGAAACTAGAGAGACTAGAGAGAAATTAGAGAGAGACTAGAGAGAGACGAGAGATAATAGAGATACTATTGAGATTAGAGAGAGACTAGAGAGAGAATAGAGCGAGACTAGAGAGTCTAGAGAGAGACTGGAGAGAACAGAGACTAGAGAAAGACTAGAGAGACTAGAGAGAGACTAGAGAGAGACTAGAGAGAGAGAGAGACTAGATAGATACTAGAGAGACAGAGACTAGAGAGAGACTAGAGAGACTAGAGAGAGACTAGAGAGAGACTAGAGAGAGACTAGAGAGAGAGACTAGATAGATTAGAGAGAATAGAGAGAGACAGAGACTAGAGATAATAGAGAGAGACTAGAGAGAGACTAAAAAGAATAGAGAGAGACTACAGAGAGACTAGAGAGAGACTAGAGAGAGACTAGATAGAGACTAGAAAGAATAGAGAGAGACTAGAGAGAGACTAGAGAGTGACTAGAGAGAGACTAGAGAGAGACTAGATAAAGACTAGAGAGAGACTAGAGAGAGACTACAGAGAGACTAGAGAGAGATAGACTAGAGAGAGACTAGAGAGAGACTAGAGAGACTAGAGAAAGACTAGAGAGAGACTAGAGAGAGACTAGAGAGAGACGAGAGAGACTAGAGAGAAATTAGAGAGAGACTAGAGAGAGACTAGAGAGAGACTAGAGAGATACTAGAGAGAAATTAGAGAGAGAGAGAGAGAGAGAGACTAGAGAGACTAGAGAGAAATTAGAGAGAGACTAGAGAGAGACTATAGAGAAACTAGAGAGACTAAAGAGAAATTAGAGAGAGACTAGAGAGAGACTAGAGAGAGACTAGCGAGTCTAGAGAGAGACTGGAGAGAACAGAGAGAGACCAGAGAGACAGCGACTAGAGAGAGACTAGATAGATTAGAGAGAATAGAGAGAGACTAGAGAGATACTAGAAAGAATAGAGAGAGACTAGAGAGAGACTAGAGATAGACTAGAGAGACTAGAGAAAGACTAGAGAGAGACTAGAGAGAGACTAGAGAGACTAGATAGACTAGAGAGAGACTAGAGAGAGACTAGAGAGACTAGAGAAAGACTAGAGAGAGACTAGAGAGAGACTAGAGAGAGACTAGAGAGGGACTAGAGAGAGACTAGAGAGAAATTAGAGAGAGACTAGAGAGAGACTAGAGAGATACTAGAGAGAAATTAGAGAGAGACTAGAGAGAGAGAGAGACTAGAGAGACTAGAGAGAAATTAGAGAGAGACTAGAGAGAGACTAGAGAGACTAGAGAGAGACTAGAGAGAGACTAGAGAGAGACTAGAGAGACTAGAGAGAGACTAGAGAGAGACTATAGAGAGACTAGAGAGAAACTAGAGAGACTAGAGAGAAATTAGAGAGAGACTAGAGAGAGACTAGAGAGAGACTAGAGAGTCTAGAGAGAGACTGGAGAGAACAGAGAGAGACCATTGAGACAGCGACTAGAGAGAGACTAGATAGATTAGAGAGAATAGAGAGAGACTAGAGAGATACTACAAAGAATAGAGAGAGACTAGAGAGAGACTAGAGATAGACTAGAGAGAGACTAGAGAGAGACTAGAGAGAGACTAGAGAGACTAGATAGACTAGAGAGAGACTAGAGAGAGACTAGAGAGACTAGAGAAAGACTAGAGAGAGACTAGAGAGAGACTAGAGAGAGACTAGAGAGAGACTAGAGAGAAATTAGAGAGAGACTAGACAGAGACTAGAGAGAAATTAGAGAGAGACTAGAGAGAGAGAGACTAGAGAGAAATTAGAGAGAGACTAGAGAGAGACTAGAGAGACTAGAGAGATACTAGAGAGAGACTAGAGAGAGACTAGAGAGACTAGAGAGACTAGAGAGAAATTAGAGAGAGACTATAGAGAGACTAGAGAGAAACTAGAGAGACTAGAGAGAAATTAGAGAGAGACTAGAGAGAGACTAGAGATAATAGTGATACTATAGAGATTAGAGAGAGACTAGAGAGAGACTAGAGAGAGAATAGAGAGAGACTAGAGAGTCTAGAGAGAGACTGGAGAGAACAGAGAGAGACCAGAGAGACAGCGACTAGAGAGAGACTAGAGAGAGAGAGATAGAGAGACTAGATAGATTAGAGAGAATAGAGAGAGACAGAGACTAGATATAATAGAGAGAGACTAGAGAGAGACTAGAGAGACTAGAGAGAGAGTAGAGAGACTAGAGAGAGAGTAGAGAGACTAGAGATAATAGAGAGACTAGAGAGAGACTAGAGAGAGAGTAGAGAGACTAGAGAGACTAGAGAGAGACTAGAGAGAGACTAGAGAGACTAGAGAGAATAGAGAGAGACTAGAGAGACTAGAGAGAGAGTAGAGAGAGAATAGAGAGAGAGTAGAGAGAGAATAGAGAGAGACTAGAGAGAGACTAGAGAGAGAGTAGAGAGACTAGAGATAATAGAGAGAGTAGAGAGAGACTATAGAGAGAATAGAGAGAGAGAGACTAGAGAGAGACTAGAGAGAGACTAGAGAGAGACTAGAGAGAGAGTAGAGAGACTAGAGAGACTAGAGAGAGAGTAGAGAGAGAATAGAGAGAGACTAGAGAGAGACTAGAGAGAGACTAGAGAGAGACTAGAGAGACTAGAGAGAGACTAGAGAGACTAGAGAGAGAGAGTAGAGAGAGAATAGAGAGAGACTAGAGAGAGAATAGAGAGAGAGAGACTAGAGAGAGAATAGAGAGAGACTAGAGAGAGACTAGAGAGAGAGTAGAGAGACTAGAGATAATAGAGAGACTAGAGAGATACTAGAGAGAAATCAGAGAGAGACTAGAGAGAGAGAGAGACTAGAGAGACTAGAGAGAAATTAGAGAGAAACTAGAGAGAGACTAGAGAGACTAGAGAGATACTAGAGAGAAATTAGAGAGAGACTAGAGAGAGACTAGAGAGACTAGAGAGACTAGAGAGAAATTAGAGAGAGACTAGAGAGAGACTATAGAGAAACTA
Organism: Coregonus lavaretus; assembly: GCF_964263955.1. NCBI lineage: Eukaryota > Metazoa > Chordata > Actinopteri > Salmoniformes > Salmonidae > Coregonus > Coregonus lavaretus. Next base: position 965,358 of record NW_028161895.1, read on the forward strand.
GAGAGACTAGAGAGAAATTAGAGTGAGACTAGAGAGAGACTAGAGAGACTAGAGAAAAACTAGAGAGAGACTAGAGAGAGACTAGAGAGAGAGAGACTAGAGAGAGACTAGAGAGACTAGAGAGAGACTAGATAGACTAGAGAGACTAGAGAGACTAGAGAGAGTCTAGAGAGAAACTAGAGAGACTAGAGAGAGACTAGAGGTAATAGAGAGAGAGAGACTAGAGAGAGACTAGAGAGACTAGAGATACTAGAGAGAATAGAGAGAGACTAGAGAGAGACTAGAGAGACTAGAGAGAGACTAGAGAGACTAGAGAGAGACTAGAGAGAGATTAGAGAGAGACTAGAGAGACTAGAGAGAGACTAGAGAGACTAGAGAGAGAGTAGAGAGAGACTAGAGAGAGAGTAGAGAGACTAGAGATAATAGAGAGACTAGAGAGAGACTAGAGAGAGAGTAGAGAGACTAGAGAGACTAGAGAGAGACTAGAGAGAGACTAGAGAGACTAGAGAGAATAGAGAGAGACTAGAGAGACTAGAGAGAGAGTAGAGAGAGAATAGAGAGAGAGTAGAGAGAGACTAGAGAGACTAGAGGGAATAGAGAGAGACTAGAGAGAGAGAGACTAGAGAGAGACTACAGAGACAAGAGAGAGACTAGAGAGAGAGAGAATAGAGAGACGAGATAGACTAGAGAGAATAGAGAGAGACTATGGATAATAGAAAGAGACTAGAGAGAGTCTAGAGCGAGACGAGATCATAGAGAAAGACTAGAGAGTCTAGAAAGAATAGAAAGAGACTAGAGAGAGACTAGAAAGAATAGAGAGAGACTATGGATAATAGAAAGAGACTAGAGAGAGACTAGAGCGAGACTAGAGATCATAGAGAAAGACTAGAGAGTCTAGAAAGAATAGAAAGAGACTAGAGAGAGACTAGAGAGAATAGAGAGAGACTAGTGAGAATAGAGAGACTAGAGAGAATAGAGAGAGACTAGAGATCATAGAGAAAGACTAGAGAGACTAGAGAGAGACTAGTGAGAATAGAGAAAGACTAGAGAGAGACTAGAGAGACTAGAGAGAGACTAGAGAGAGACTAGAGAGAGACTAGAGAGACTAGAGAGACTAGAGAGACTAGAGAGAGACTAGAGAGAGACTAGAGAGAATAGAGAGAGACTAGAGAGATATTAGAGTGAGACTAGAGAGAGACTAGAGAGACTAGAGAAAGACTAGAGAGAGACTAGAGAGAGACTAGAGAGAGAGAGACTAGAGAGAGAATAGAGAGAGACTAGAGAGAGACTAAAGAGAGACTAGAGAGACTAGAGAGAGACTAGAGAGAGTCTAGAGAGACTAGAGAGAGACTAGAGAGACTAGAGAGAGACTAGAGAGACTAGAGAGACTAGAGAGACTAGAGAGAGACTAGAGAGACTAGAGAGAGACTAGAGAGAGACTAGAGAGAGACTAGAGAGACTAGAGAGAGAATAGAGAGAGAGAGAGAGAGAGAGAGAGACTAGAAAGACTAGAGAGAGACTAGAGAGACTAGAGAGAGACTAGAGAGACTAGAGAGAGACTAGAGATACTAGAGAGACAGAGACTAGAGAGAGACTAGAGAGAGACTAGAGAGAGACTAGAGAGAGACTAGAGAGAGACTAGAGAGACTAGAGAGACTAGAGAGAGAAAAGAGAGACTAGAGAGAGACTAGAGAGAGAGAGACTAGAGTGACTAGAGAGAGACTAGAGAGACTAGAGAGAGACTAGAGAGAGACTAGAGAGACTAGAGAGAGACTAGAGAGAGACTAGAGAGAGACTAGAGAGACTAGAGAGATACTAGAGAGACTAGAGAGACTAGAGAGACAGAGACTAGAGAGAGACTAGAGAGAGACTAGAGAGAGACTAGAGAGAGACCAGAGAGACTAGAGAGAGACTAGAGAGAGACTAGAGAGAGACTAGAGAGACTAGAGAGAGAGAGAGACTAGAGAGACTAGAGAAAGACAAGAGAGACAGAGACTAGAGAGAGACTAGAGAGAGACTAGAGAGAGACTAGAGAGAGACTAGAGAGACTAGAGAGACAGAGACTAGAGAGAGACTAGAGAGAGACTAGAGAGACTAGAGAGAGACTAGAGAGACTAGAGAGAGAGAGAGAATAGAGAGAGACTAGAGAGACTAGAGTGACTAGAGAGAGACTAGAGAGACTAGAGAAAGACTAGAGAGAGACTAGAGAGAGACGAGAGACTAGAGAGAGACTAGAGAGACGAAAGAGAGACTAGAGAGAGACTAGAGAGAAACTAGAGAGACTAGAGAGAGACTAGAGAAAGACTAGAGAGACTAGAGAGAGACTAGAGAGACTAGAGAAAGACTAGAGAGAGACTAGAGAGAGACTAGAGAGAGACTAGAGAGAGACTAGAGAGAGACTAGAGAGAGACTAGAGAGACTAGAGAGAGACTAGAGAGACTAGAGAGAAATTAGAGAGAGACTAGAGAGATATTAGAGAGAAATTAGAGACAGACTAGAGAGAGACTATAGAGAAACTAGAGAGACTAGAGAGAAATTAGAGAGAGACTAGAGAGAGACGAGAGATAATAGAGATACTATTGAGATTAGAGAGAGACTAGAGAGAGAATAGAGCGAGACTAGAGAGTCTAGAGAGAGACTGGAGAGAACAGAGACTAGAGAAAGACTAGAGAGACTAGAGAGAGACTAGAGAGAGACTAGAGAGAGAGAGAGACTAGATAGATACTAGAGAGACAGAGACTAGAGAGAGACTAGAGAGACTAGAGAGAGACTAGAGAGAGACTAGAGAGAGACTAGAGAGAGAGACTAGATAGATTAGAGAGAATAGAGAGAGACAGAGACTAGAGATAATAGAGAGAGACTAGAGAGAGACTAAAAAGAATAGAGAGAGACTACAGAGAGACTAGAGAGAGACTAGAGAGAGACTAGATAGAGACTAGAAAGAATAGAGAGAGACTAGAGAGAGACTAGAGAGTGACTAGAGAGAGACTAGAGAGAGACTAGAGAAAGACTAGAGAGAGACTAGAGAGAGACTACAGAGAGACTAGAGAGAGATAGACTAGAGAGAGACTAGAGAGAGACTAGAGAGACTAGAGAAAGACTAGAGAGAGACTAGAGAGAGACTAGAGAGAGACGAGAGAGACTAGAGAGAAATTAGAGAGAGACTAGAGAGAGACTAGAGAGAGACTAGAGAGAGACTAGAGAGATACTAGAGAGAAATTAGAGAGAGAGAGAGAGAGAGAGACTAGAGAGACTAGAGAGAAATTAGAGAGAGACTAGAGAGAGACTATAGAGAAACTAGAGAGACTAAAGAGAAATTAGAGAGAGACTAGAGAGAGACTAGAGAGAGACTAGAGAGTCTAGAGAGAGACTGGAGAGAACAGAGAGAGACCAGAGAGACAGCGACTAGAGAGAGACTAGATAGATTAGAGAGAATAGAGAGAGACTAGAGAGATACTAGAAAGAATAGAGAGAGACTAGAGAGAGACTAGAGATAGACTAGAGAGACTAGAGAAAGACTAGAGAGAGACTAGAGAGAGAGAGAGAGACTGGAGAGAACAGAGAGAGACCAGAGAGACAGCGACTAGAGAGAGACTAGATAGATTAGAGAGAATAGAGAGAGACTAGAGAGATACTAGAAAGAATAGAGAGAGACTAGAGAGAGACTAGAGATAGACTAGAGAGACTAGAGAAAGACTAGAGAGAGACTAGAGAGAGAGAGAGAGACTAGATAGACTAGAGAGAGACTAGAGAGAGACTAGAGAGACTAGAGAAAGACTAGAGAGAGACTAGAGAGAGACTAGAGAGAGACTAGAGAGGGACTAGAGAGAGACTAGAGAGAAATTAGAGAGAGACTAGAGAGAGACTAGAGAGATACTAGAGAGAAATTAGAGAGAGACTAGAGAGAGAGAGAGACTAGAGAGACTAGAGAGAAATTAGAGAGAGACTAGAGAGAGACTAGAGAGACTAGAGAGAGACTAGAGAGAGACTAGAGAGAGACTAGAGAGACTAGAGAGAGACTAGAGAGAGACTATAGAGAGACTAGAGAGAAACTAGAGAGACTAGAGAGAAATTAGAGAGAGACTAGAGAGAGACTAGAGAGAGACTAGAGAGTCTAGAGAGAGACTGGAGAGAACAGAGAGAGACCATTGAGACAGCGACTAGAGAGAGACTAGATAGATTAGAGAGAATAGAGAGAGACTAGAGAGATACTACAAAGAATAGAGAGAGACTAGAGAGAGACTAGAGATAGACTAGAGAGAGACTAGAGAGAGACTAGAGAGAGACTAGAGAGACTAGATAGACTAGAGAGAGACTAGAGAGAGACTAGAGAGTCTAGAGAGAGACTGGAGAGAACAGAGAGAGACCAGAGAGACAGCGACTAGAGAGAGACTAGATAGATTAGAGAGAATAGAGAGAGACTAGAGAGATACTAGAAAGAATAGAGAGAGACTAGAGAGAGACTAGAGATAGACTAGAGAGACTAGAGAAAGACTAGAGAGAGACTAGAGAGAGAGAGAGAGACTAGATAGACTAGAGAGAGACTAGAGAGAGACTAGAGAGACTAGAGAAAGACTAGAGAGAGACTAGAGAGAGACTAGAGAGAGACTAGAGAGGGACTAGAGAGAGACTAGAGAGAAATTAGAGAGAGACTAGAGAGAGACTAGAGAGATACTAGAGAGAAATTAGAGAGAGACTAGAGAGAGAGAGAGACTAGAGAGACTAGAGAGAAATTAGAGAGAGACTAGAGAGAGACTAGAGAGACTAGAGAGAGACTAGAGAGAGACTAGAGAGAGACTAGAGAGACTAGAGAGAGACTAGAGAGAGACTATAGAGAGACTAGAGAGAAACTAGAGAGACTAGAGAGAAATTAGAGAGAGACTAGAGAGAGACTAGAGAGAGACTAGAGAGTCTAGAGAGAGACTGGAGAGAACAGAGAGAGACCATTGAGACAGCGACTAGAGAGAGACTAGATAGATTAGAGAGAATAGAGAGAGACTAGAGAGATACTACAAAGAATAGAGAGAGACTAGAGAGAGACTAGAGATAGACTAGAGAGAGACTAGAGAGAGACTAGAGAGAGACTAGAGAGAGACTAGAGAGACTAGAGAAAGACTAGAGAGAGACTAGAGAGACACTAGAGAGAGACTAGAGAGGGACTAGAGAGAGACTAGAGAGAAATTAGAGAGTCTAGAGAGAGACTGGAGAGAACAGAGAGAGACCAGAGAGACAGCGACTAGAGAGAGACTAGATAGATTAGAGAGAATAGAGAGAGACTAGAGAGATACTAGAAAGAATAGAGAGAGACTAGAGAGAGACTAGAGATAGACTAGAGAGACTAGAGAAAGACTAGAGAGAGACTAGAGAGAGAGAGAGAGACTAGATAGACTAGAGAGAGACTAGAGAGAGACTAGAGAGACTAGAGAAAGACTAGAGAGAGACTAGAGAGAGACTAGAGAGAGACTAGAGAGGGACTAGAGAGAGACTAGAGAGAAATTAGAGAGAGACTAGAGAGAGACTAGAGAGATACTAGAGAGAAATTAGAGAGAGACTAGAGAGAGAGAGAGACTAGAGAGACTAGAGAGAAATTAGAGAGAGACTAGAGAGAGACTAGAGAGACTAGAGAGAGACTAGAGAGAGACTAGAGAGAGACTAGAGAGACTAGAGAGAGACTAGAGAGAGACTATAGAGAGACTAGAGAGAAACTAGAGAGACTAGAGAGAAATTAGAGAGAGACTAGAGAGAGACTAGAGAGAGACTAGAGAGTCTAGAGAGAGACTGGAGAGAACAGAGAGAGACCATTGAGACAGCGACTAGAGAGAGACTAGATAGATTAGAGAGAATAGAGAGAGACTAGAGAGATACTACAAAGAATAGAGAGAGACTAGAGAGAGACTAGAGATAGACTAGAGAGAGACTAGAGAGAGACTAGAGAGACTAGATAGACTAGAGAGAGACTAGAGAGAGACTAGAGAGACTAGAGAAAGACTAGAGAGAGACTAGAGAGAGACTAGAGAGAGACTAGAGAGAGACTAGAGAGAAATTAGAGAGAGACTAGACAGAGACTAGAGAGAAATTAGAGAGAGACTAGAGAGAGAGAGACTAGAGAGAAATTAGAGAGAGACTAGAGAGAGACTAGAGAGACTAGAGAGATACTAGAGAGAGACTAGAGAGAGACTAGAGAGACTAGAGAGACTAGAGAGAAATTAGAGAGAGACTATAGAGAGACTAAAGAGAAACTAGAGAGACTAGAGAGAAATTAGAGAGAGACTAGAGAGAGACTAGAGATAATAGTGATACTATAGAGATTAGAGAGAGACTAGAGAGAGACTAGAGAGAGAATAGAGAGAGACTAGAGAGTCTAGAGAGAGACTGGAGAGAACAGAGAGAGACCAGAGAGACAGTGACTAGAGAGAGACTAGAGAGAGAGAGATAGAGAGACTAGATAGATTAGAGAGAATAGAGAGAGAAAGAGACTAGATATAATAGAGAGAGACTAGAGAGAGACTAGAGAGACTAGAGAGAGAGTAGAGAGAGACTAGAGAGAGAGTAGAGAGACTAGAGATAATAGAGAGACTAGAGAGAGACTAGAGAGAGAGTAGAGAGACTAGAGAGACTAGAGAGAGACTAGAGAGAGACTAGAGAGACTAGAGAGAGAGTAGAGAGAGAATAGAGAGAGAGTAGAGAGAGAATAGAGAGAGACTAGAGAGAGACTAGAGAGAGAGTAGAGAGACTAGAGATAATAGAGAGAGTAGAGAGAGACTATAGAGAGAATAGAGAGAGAGAGACTAGAGAGAGACTAGAGAGAGACTAGAGAGAGACTAGAGAGAGAGAGAGACTAGAGAGAGAGTAGAGAGACTAGAGAGACTAGAGAGAGAGTAGAGAGAGAATAGAGAGAGACTAGAGAGAGACTAGAGAGAGACTAGAGAGAGACTAGAGAGACTAGAGAGACTAGAGAGAGACTAGAGAGACTAGAGAGAGAGAGTAGAGAGAGAATAGAGAGAGACTAGAGAGAGAATAGAGAGAGACTAGAGAGAGACTAGAGAGAGAGTAGAGAGACTAGAGATAATAGAGAGACTAGAGAGATACTAGAGAGAAATCAGAGAGAGACTAGAGAGAGAGAGAGACTAGAGAGACTAGAGAGAAATTAGAGAGAAACTAGAGAGAGACTAGAGAGACTAGAGAGACTAGAGAGAAATTAGAGAGAGACTAGAGAGAGACTATAGAGAAACTAGAGAGACTAGAGAGAAATTAGAGAGAGACTAGAGAGAGACTAGAGAGAGACTAGAGAGACTAGAGAGAGACTAGAGAGACTAGAGAGAGAGTAGAGAGAGAATAGAGAGAGACTAGAGAGAGAATAGAGAGAGAGAGACTAGAGAGGGACTAGAGAGAGACTAGAGAGAGACTAGAGAGACTAGAGATAATAGAGAGACTAGAGAGATACTAGAGAGAAATTAGAGAGAGACTAGAGAGAGAGAGACTAGAGAGACTAGAGAGAAATTAGAGAGATACTAGAGAGAGACTAGAGAGATACTAGAGAGAAATTAGAGAGAGACTAGAGAGAGACTAGAGAGACTAGAGAGACTAGAGAGAAATTAGAGAGAGACTAGAGAGAGACTATAGAGAAACTAGAGAGACTAGAGAGAAATTAGAGAGAGACTAGAGAGAGACTAGAGATAATATAGATACTATAGAGATTAGAGAGAGACTAGAGAGAGACTAGAGAGAGAATAGAGAGAGACTAGAGAGTCTAGAGAGAGACTGGAGAGAACAGAGAGAGACCAGAGAGACAGCGACTAGAGAGAGACTAGAGAGAGAGAGATAGAGAGTCTAGATAGATTAGAGAGAATAGAGAGAGACAGAGACTAGAGATAATAGAGAGAGACTAGAGAGAGACTAGAAAGAATAGAGAGAGACTAGAGAGAGACTAGTGAGAGACTAGAGAGAGACTAGAGAGAGACTAGAAAGAATAGAGAGAGAGAGACTAGAGAGAGAGTAGAGAGACTAGAGAGACTAGAGAGACTAGAGAGAGACTAGAGAGAGACTAGAGAGAGAGAGAGTAGAGAGAGAATAGAGAGAGACTAGAGAGAGACTAGAGAGAGACTAGAGAGACTAGATATAATAGAGAGACTAGAGAGAGACTAGAGAGAGAGTAGAGAGACTAGAGAGACAAGAGAGAGACTAGAGAGAGACTAGAGAGACTAGAGAGACTAGAGAGAGACTAGAGAGACTAGAGAGAGAGTAGAGAGACTAGAGATAATAGAGAGAGTAGAGAGAGACTATAGAGAGAATAGAGAGAGAGAGACTAGAGAGAGACTAGAGAGAGACTAGAGAGAGACTAGAGAGAGACTAGAGAGAGACTAGAGAGACTAGAGAGAGAGTAGAGAGACTAGAGAGACTAGAGAGAGAGTAGAGAGAGAATGGAGAGAGACTAGAGAGAGACTAGAGAGACTAGAGAGACTAGAGAGAGACTAGAGAGACTAGAGAGAGAGTAGAGAGAGACTAGAGAGAGAATAGAGAGAGAGAGAGACTACAAAGAGAGAGAGACTAGAGAGACTAGAGAGAGACTAGAGAGACTAGAGAGACAGAGACTAGAGAGAGACTAGAGAGAGACTAGAGAGAGACTAGAGAGAGACTAGAGAGACTAGAGAGACTAGAGAGAGAATAGAGAGACTAGAGAGAGACTAGAGAGAGAGAGACTAGAGATAATAGAGAGAGTAGAGAGAGACTATAGAGAGAATAGAGAGAGAGAGACTAGAGAGAGACTAGAGAGAGACTAGAGAGACTAGAGAGAGAGTAGAGAGACTAGAGAGACTAGAGAGAGAGTAGAGAGAGAATAGAGAGAGACTAGAGAGAGACTAGAGAGACTAGAGAGAGACTAGAGTGAGACTAGAGAGACTAGAGAGAGACTAGAGAGAGACTAGAGAGAGAATAGAGAGAGAGAGACTAGAGAGAGACTAGAGAGAGACTAGAGAGAGACTAGAGAGAGAGTAGAGAGACTATAGATAATAGAGAGAGTAGAGAGACTAGAGAGACTAGAGAGAGACTAGAGAGAGACTAGAGAGACTAGAGAGACTAGAGAGACTAGAGAGAGACTAGAGAGAGACTAGAGAGACTAGAGAGAGAGTAGAGAGAGAATAGAGAGAGGCTAGAGAGAGAATAGAGAGAGAGTGACTAGAGAGAGACTAGAGAGAGACTAGAGAGAGAGTAGAGAGACTAGAGAGAGACTAGAGAGAGTAGAGAGACTAGAGAGACTAGAGATAATAGAGAGACTAGAGAGACTAGAGAGACTAGAGAGAGAATAGAGAGAGAGAGACTAGAGAGAGACTAGAGAGAGACTAGAGAGAGAGTAGAGAGACTAGAGAGAGAGTAGAGAGAGAATAGAGAGAGACTAGAGAGAGACTAGAGAGAGACTAGAGAGAGACTAGAGAGACTAGAGAGAGAGTAGAGAGACTAGAGAGACTAGAGAGAGAGTAGAGAGAGAATAGAGAGAGACTAGAGAGAGACTAGAGAGAGACTAGAGAGAGACTAGAGAGACTAGAGAGACTAGAGAGAGACTAGAGAGAGACTAGAGAGACTAGAGAGAGAGTAGAGAGAGAATAGAGAGAGACTAGAGAGAGAATAGAGAGAGAGAGACTAGAGAGAGACTAGAGAGAGACTAGAGATAATAGAGAGAGTAGAGAGACTAGAGAGAGACTAGAGATAATAGAGAGACTAGAGAGACTAGAGAGAGACTAGAGAGAGACTAGAGAGACTATAGAGACTAGAGAGACTAGAGAGAGACTAGAGAGAGAGTAGAGAGAGAGTAGAGAGACTAGAGAGACTAGAGAGAGACTAGAGAGAGACTAGAGTGAGACTAGAGAGAGAGAGAGACTAGAGAGACTAGAGAGAATAGAGAGAGACTAGAGAGAGAGTAGAGAGACTAGAGTGAATAGAGAGAGACTAGAGAGAGACTAGAGAGAGACTAGAGAGAGACTAGAGACTAGAGAGAATACAGAGATTAGAGATAACAGACAGAGACTAGAGAGACTAGAGAAAATAGAGAGAGAATAGAGTGAATAGAGAGAGACTAGAGAGAGAGAGAGACTAGAGAGAGACTAGAGAGAGACTAGAGAGAGAGAGAGACTAGAGAGAGAATAGAGAGAATAGAGAGAGACTAGAGAGAGACTAGAAATAATAGAGATACTATAGAGATTAGAGAGAGACTAGAGAGATAATAGAGAGAGACTGGAGAGTCTAGAGAGGGAGTAGAGAGAATAGAGAGATTACAGGAAGACACTCCAGTGATTCTGAGAACAGAAGTGATGCTTTCCAACAGCCACTGTAAACCACACCCCCAAACTCACACAGGAAGCTCTATCTGAGATCAACTTGAGAGAGAGAGGGGGGGAGAGACAGACAGAGTCAGAGAGCGAGAGATAGAGATAGAGACAGAGAGAGAGAGAGAGAGAGAGAGAGAGAGAGAGAGAGAGAGAGAGAGAGAGAGAGAGAGAGAGAGAGAGAGACAGAGACAGAAACAGAGCGCGAGAGAGGGAGAGAGAGAGAGAGAGAGAGAGAGAGAGAGAGAGAGAGAGAGAGAGAGAGAGAGAGAGAGAGAGAGAGACAGAGACAGAGACAGAGCGCGAGAGAGGGAGAGAGAGAGAGAGAGAGAGAGACAGAGACAGAGACAGAGTGCGAGAGAGGGAGCAAGAGAGAGAGAGAGTCACACAGTACACACTGATAGAAACAGAGTGAGACAGTGAGTGGTAAAAGAGACAGTGTAGTGATACTGATCAGGAGAAAAGAAGAAGAACGGAGAAACAGACTGAAAGAAAGTTAGACCAGGAGGGCAGAGAGAGAGACGGAGAGAGAAAGATAGAGAGAGAGGCAACATGTGTCTGGTGTGATATCTTTCTACTGTTTCCCTCTAAATAGACTGAGAGACGAAGCATGAGGACAGGCTGAGGTGAGATACAACACTAACAACTATACCGTTACGTGTGAGTGTGGTGTATGATGGGAAAAGGGACAACAGACTGCTTTAGCTGTGTAGTCATGCCTCATGTTGTAGTCAGGTGTAGTCATGCCTCATGTTGTAGTCAGGTGTAGTCATGCCTCATGGTGTAGTCAGGTGTAGTCATGCCTCATGTTGTAGTCAGGTGTAGTCATGCCTCATGTTGTGGTCAGGTGTAGTCATGCCTCATGTTGTAGTCAGGTGTAGTCATGCCTCATGTTGTAGTCAGGTGTAGTCATGCCTCATGATGTAGTCAGGTGTAGTCATGCCTCATGTTGTAGTCAGGTGTAGTCATGCCTCATGTTGTAGTCAGGTGTAGTCATGCCTCAGGGTGTAGTCAGGTGTAGTCATGCCTCATGTTGTAGTCAGGTGTAGTCATGCCTCATGTTGTAGTCAGGTGTAGTCATGCCTCATGTTGTAGTCAGGTATAGTCATGCCTCATGTTGTAGTCAGGTGTAGTCATGCCTCATGTTGTAGTCAGGTGTAGTCATGCCTCATGTTGTAGTCAGGTGTAGTCATGCCTCATGTTGTAGTCAGGTATAGTCATGCCTCATGTTGTAGTCAGGTGTAGTCATGCCTCATGTTGTAGTCAGGTGTAGTCATGCCTCAGGGTGTAGTCAGGTGTAGTCATGCCTCAGGGTGTAGTCAGGTGTAGTCATGCCTCATGTTGTAGTCAGGTGTAGTCATGCGTCATGTTGTAGTCAGGTGTAGTCATGCCTCATGGTGTAGTCAGGTGTAGTCATGCCTCATGTTGTAGTCAGGTATATTTACATTTACATTTACATTTTAGTCATTTAGCAGACGCTCTTATCCAGAGCGACTTACAGTTAGCACATACATTATTTTATCGAACCCACAACCCTGGCGTTGCAAACGCCATGCTCTATCAACTGAGCTACATCCCTGCCTGCCATTCCCTCCCCTACCCTGGACGACGCTGGCCCAATTGTGCGCCGCCCATGAGTCTCCCGGTCGCGGCCGGCTACGACAGAGCCTGGATTCGAACCAGGATCTCTAGTGGCACAGCTAGCACTGCGATGCAGTGCCTTAGACCACTGCGCCACTCGGGAGGTATAGTCATGCCTCATGTTGTAGTCAGGTGTAGTCATGCCTCATGTTGTAGTCAGGTGTAGTCATGCCTCATGTTGTAGTCAGGTGTAGTCATGCCTCATGTTGTAGTCAGGTGTAGTCATGCCTCAGGGTGTAGTCAGGTGTAGTCATGCCTCATGTTGTAGTCAGGTGTAGTCATGCCTCATGTTGTAGTCAGGTGTAGTCATGCCTCATGTTGTAGTCAGGTGTAGTCATGCCTCATGTTGTAGTCAGGTGTAGTCATGCCTCATGTTGTAGTCAGGTGTAGTCATGCCTCAGGGTGTAGTCAGGTGTAGTCATGCCTCAGGGTGTAGTCAGGTGTAGTCATGCCTCAGGGTGTAGTCAGGTGTAGTCATGCCTCATGTTGTAGTCAGGTGTAGTCATGCCTCAGGGTGTAGTCAGGTGTGGTCATGCCTCAGGGTGTAGTCAGGTGTAGTCATGCCTCATGTTGTAGTCAGGTGTAGTCATGCCTCAGGGTGTAGTCAGGTGTAGTCATGCCTCATGTTGTAGTCAGGTGTAGTCATGCCTCATGTTGTAGTCAGGTGTAGTCATGCCTCAGGGTGTAGTCAGGTGTAGTCATGCCTCATGTTGTAGTCAGGTGTAGTCATGCCTCATGATGTAGTCAGGTGTAGTCATGCCTCATGTTGTAGTCAGGTGTAGTCATGCCTCATGTTGTAGTCAGGTGTAGTCATGCCTCATGTTGTAGTCAGGTGTAGTCATGCCTCATGTTGTAGTCAGGTGTAGTCATGCCTCAGGGTGTAGTCAGGTGTAGTCATGCCTCAGGGTGTAGTCAGGTGTAGTCATGCCTCATGTTGTAGTCAGGTGTAGTCATGCCTCATGTTGTAGTCAGGTGTAGTCATGCCTCAGGGTGTAGTCAGGTGTAGTCATGCCTCAGGGTGTAGTCAGGTGTAGTCATGCCTCAGGGTGTAGTCAGGTGTAGTCATGCCTCATGTTGTAGTCAGGTGTAGTCATGCCTCAGGGTGTAGTCAGGTGTGGTCATGCCTCAGGGTGTAGTCAGGTGTAGTCATGCCTCATGTTGTAGTCAGGTGTAGTCATGCCTCAGGGTGTAGTCAGGTGTAGTCATGCCTCATGTTGTAGTCAGGTGTAGTCATGCCTCATGTTGTAGTCAGGTGTAGTCATGCCTCAGGGTGTAGTCAGGTGTAGTCATGCCTCATGTTGTAGTCAGGTGTAGTCATGCCTCATGATGTAGTCAGGTGTAGTCATGCCTCATGTTGTAGTCAGGTGTAGTCATGCCTCATGTTGTAGTCAGGTGTAGTCATGCCTCATGTTGTAGTCAGGTGTAGTCATGCCTCATGTTGTAGTCAGGTGTAGTCATGCCTCAGGGTGTAGTCAGGTGTAGTCATGCTTCAGGGTGTAGTCAGGTGTAGTCATGCCTCAGGGTGTAGTCAGGTGTAGTCATGCCTCATGTTGTAGTCAGGTGTAGTCATGCCTCAGGGTGTAGTCAGGTGTAGTCATGCCTCAGGGTGTAGTCAGGTGTAGTCATGCCTCATGTTGTAGTCAGGTGTAGTCATGCCTCAGGGTGTAGTCAGGTGTAGTCATGCCTCATGTTGTAGTAAGATGTAGTCATGCCTCAGGGTGTAGTCAGGTGTAGTCATGCCTCAGGGTGTAGTCAGGTGTAGTCATGCCTCAGGGTGTAGTCAGGTGTAGTCATGCCTCAGGGTGTAGTCAGGTGTAGTCATGCCTCATGTTGTAGTCAGGTGTAGTCATGCCTCAGGATGTAGTCAGGTGTAGTCATGCCTCAAGTTGTAGTCAGGTGTAGTCATGCCTCAGGGTGCAGTCAGTGTGTGGCATGGGGAAAGAGTTGAAGGAGGGGGACTTTGGCAGTGTAGTGTTAGGACATCATGAGAATGGGGGTTTGTCCTCTCTCTCTCTCTCTCTCTCTCACACACACACACACACACACACACACACACACACACACACACACACACACACACACACACACACCCCTTGGCAGTAGATGGTCCAGGCCAGCAGACAGACAGACAGCAGCAGTCCTCAGAGAGATGAGTCAGGGGGAAGAGTTTCTACTCAGTACAGGGTTGTGTTTCTGTCTCTGTGTGTGTGTGTGTGTGTGTGTGTGTGTGTGTGTGTGTGTGTGTGTGTGTGTGTGTGTGTGTGTGTGTGTGTGTGTGTGCGCGTATGTGTGTGCCAGGTCATCCGTGATAAAAGTCAGTATTCGACGTCCATCCATGTCTGAGGATGTTGGGTGATGTAGTAGAAACCAGCCACTAGGGGCACCAGAGAGCGCTGTTACCTTCATGTAGGTTTGTGTTTTGCTAGAGTTGACAGGGATGGCAGAGAGGAGTAAGCATTTACCTCTGATTCCAAAAGTTACATGTTTGAATCCCAACTTGATCTCATAGTTACACTTCAGGATTTGGTGTGAATGGATGAACATACATTTTTGACCCGTTAATTCCATGTGGTTACAGGGTTAAAACAGAAACAACTCAAAGGGTTAAGTTTAGGTATTAATTCCGAGTGGTTAAGGTTAGGGCTATGGTTTGAGGAAAGCATCAAACTAAATAATTTGTAAAAATGCGCCGTTTACATTTAGTATCATCAAGAACTCTCCCTGCTTGCTAGAAATTTGTGAAATGCTGTGTTGCAGTGGACTAAGCAGCGTGCTCTTGTTTCGAGCATTGTGGGTTTAAATCCCAGAAACACTAAATCAGCTCCACCACGCACTGGGCCGAAGGTCACCAGAGGAGAGAAGAGAAAGAGAGAGAGAGAAGGACTCTGAGGTAAGATGATTAGAGATGTGAGAAGCAGGGCAGAGAGGAGCGGGGTAGGGGATGAGGGAGAGGGTGCATGGTTAAAGGCAGGGGGAGCAGAGTGGACGAGGACAGAGGGGAGAGATAATGGAGTATTTGTGCAAATATTTGTGAAATGTTAACGCCTTGATGTGGAGAGTAAACAGATGTCAGAAAGACTGCTAGATAACTGGCCAATTATAGAGGGGGGAGAGATGACAGTAGTCTGGACAGTGTTCAGCTAGACTAGAACAAGAGAGGATCATGGGAGACTGTTGAGTCTATTAGAACAGGAAATAGTTATTCTTCCAGGAAGAGGACCAGAACTAGAGCTGTAAATAATGATTAACCCGGACCCTGACCCTCTGTAAAGGACGACCCTCACCCTGACCCTTCATCGGTTTAGGAATTAGGATTTTACAAACTTTGGTGTTTGGTTACATTAGCGCTGTAGGGGGCACTGTCCTTTTAAAGCCACGCCCACCCCAGCTCATATATGGCATTGGTAAGGGACTAGGGACAGATACAGTATATTGTGCTCTGATTGGCTGGGGAGTTGGGTCACATGGTTGTCAGGCCACGCCCAGCTCATATATGGCATTGGTAAGGGACTAGGTACAGATACAGTGTATTGTTCTCTGATTGGCTGGGGAGTTGGGTCACAGTATATTGTGCTGTGATTGGCTGGGGAGTTGAACAGGTGGCTCAGCCTGGCACACCGAACATCATACTTTAGTGTTGAGAAATAAGGAAACAATAGATTGGAAACAGCACTAAACCCTTTGGTAATACACATCTGATCTAGGGTAAACAGGGAAAAGATCAAATTTCATTATGGACTAATTTGGAAGAAATTAATATATCCAAACACAGTGCATTGGGAAAGTATTCAAACCCCTTCACTTTTTCCAAATGTTGTTACGTTACAGCCTTATTCTAAAATTGATTAAATTATTTTTTTTCCCCTCATCAATCTACACACAAAGCGAAAACAGACATTTTTGTGAATTTATTAAAAATAATAAACAGAAATTCCTTATTTCCTTAAAATTACATACCCTTTGCTATGAGACTCGAAATTGAGCTCAGGTGCATCCTGTTTCCATTGTTCATCCTTGAGATGTTTCTACAACTTGATTAGAATCCACCTGTGGTAAATTCAATTGATTGGACATGATATATATATATATATATATATATATATATATATATATATATATATATATATATATATACATACAGTGGGGGAAAAAAGTATTTAGTCAGCCACCAATTGTGCAAGTTCTCCCACTTAAAAAGATGAGAGAGGCCTGTAATTTTCATCATAGGTACACGTCAACTATGACAGACAAAATGAGATTTTTTCTCTCCAGAAAATCACATTGTAGGATTTTTTATGAATTTATTTGCAAATTATGGTGGAAAATAAGTATTTGGTCAATAACAAAAGTTTCTCAATACTTTGTTATATACCCTTTGTTGGCAATGACACAGGTCAAACATTTTCTGTAAGTCTTCACAAGGTTTTCACACACTGTTGCTGGTATTTTGGCCCATTCCTCCATGCAGATCTCCTCTAGAGCAGTGATGTTTTGGGGCTGTCGCTGGGCAACACGGACTTTCAACTCCCTCCAAAGATTTTCTATGGGGTTGAGATCTGGAGACTGGCTAGGCCACTCCAGGACCTTGAAATGCTTCTTACGAAGCCACTCCTTCGTTGCCCTGGCGGTGTGTTTGGGATCATTGTCATGCTGAAAGACCCAGCCACGTTTCATCTTCAATGCCCTTGCTGATGGAAGGAGGTTTTCACTCAAAATCTCACGATACATGTCCCCATTCATTCTTTCCTTTACACGGATCAGTCATCCTGGTCCCTTTGCAGAAAAACAGCCCCAAAGCATGATGTTTCCACCCCCATGCTTCACAGTAGGTATGGTGTTCTTTGGATGCAACTCAGCATTCTTTGTCCTCCAAACACGACGAGTTGAGTTTTTACAAAAAATTATATTTTGGTTTCATCTGACCATATGACATTCTCCCAATCCTCTTCTGGATCATCCAAACGCACTCTAGCAAACTTCAGACGGGCCTGGACATGTACTGGCTTAAGCAGGGGACACGTCTTGCACTGCAGGATTTGAGTCCCTGGCGGCGTAGTGTGTTACTGATGGTAGGCTTTGTTACTTTGGTCCCAGCTCTCTGCAGGTCATTCACTAGGTCCCCCCGTGTGGTTCTGGGATTTTTGCTCACCGTTCTTGTGATCATTTTGACCCCACGGGGTGAGATCTTGCGTGGAGCCCCAGATCGAGGGAGATTATCAGTGGTCTTCTCCCGAGTGGCGCAGTGGTCACTGTGCCACTAGAGATCCTGGTTTGAATCCAGGCTCTGTCGTAGTTGGCCACGACCGGGAGACCCATGGGGCGGCGCACAATTGGCCCAGCGTCGTCCAGGGTAGGGGAGGGAATGGCCGGCAGGGATGTAGAGCATGGCCAGGGTTGTGGGTTCAATTCCCACGGGGGGCCAGTATGAAAAATTAAAAGATAATATAAGTCGCTCTGGATAAGAGCGTCTGCTAAATGACTAAAATGTAATGTAATGTAATGTCTTGTATGTCTTCCATTTCCTAATAATTGCTCCAACAGTGGATTTCTTCAAACCAAGCGGCTTACCTATTGCAGATTCAGTCTTCCCAGCCTGGTGCAGGTCTACAATTTTGTTTCTGGTGTCCTTTGACAGCTCTATGGTCTTGGCCATAGTGAAGTTTGGAGTGTGACTGTTTGAGGTTGTGGACAGGTGTCTTTTATACTGATAACAAGTTCAAACAGGTGCCATTAATACAGGTAACGAGTGGAGGACAGAGGAGCCTCTTAAAGAAGAAGTTACAGGTCTGTGAGAGCCAGAAATCTTGCTTGTTTGTAGGTGACCAAATACTTATTTTCCACCATAATTTGCAAATAAATTCATTAAAAATCCTACAATGTGATTTTCTGGAGAAAAAAAATCTAATTTTGTCTGTCATAGTTGACGTGTACCTATGATGAAAATTACAGGCCTCTCTCATCTTTTTAAGTGGGAGAACTTGCTTAATTGGTGGCTGACTAAATACTTGTTTTCCCCACTGTATAAGGTCCCATAGTTGACAGTGCATGTCAGAGCAAAAACCAAGCCATGAGGTCGAAGGAATTGTCCGTAGAGCTCCGAGACAGGATGGTGTCGAGGCACAGATCTGGGGAAGTGTTCCAAGAAAATGTCTGTAGCATTGAAGGTCCTGAAGAACACAGTGGCCTCCATCATTCTTAAATGGAAGAAGTTTGGAACCACCAAGACTCTTCCTAGAGCTGGCCGCCCGGCCAAACTGAGCAATCAGGAGAAAAGGGCCTTGGTCAGGGAGGTGACCAAGAACACAATGGTCATTCTGATAGAGCTCCAGAGTTCCTCTGTGGAGATGGGAGAAGCTTCCAGAAGGACAACCATCTCTGCAGCACTCCACCAATCAGGCCTTTATGGTAGAGTGGCCAGACGGAAGCCACTCCTCAGTAAAAGGCACAAGAAAGCCCACTTTGAGTTTGCCAAAAGGCACCTAAACGACTCTCAGACCATGAGAAACAAGATTCTCTGGTCTGATGAAACCATGATTGAACTCTTTGGCCTGAATGCCAGCATCACGTCTGGAGGAAACCTGGCACCATCCCTACGGGGAAGCATGTTGGTGGCAGCATCATGCTGTGAGGATGTTTTACAGTGGCAGGGACTGAGAGACTAGTCAGAATCGAGGGAAAGATGAACGGAGCAAAGTAAAGAGAGATCCTTGATGAAAACCAGCTCCAGAGCGCTCAGAACCTCAGATTTGGGAAAAGGTTCACCTTCCAACAGGACAACAACCCTAAGCACACAGCCAAGACAACGCAGGAGTGGCCCAGCCAGAGCCCGGACTTGAACACGATCAAACATCTCTAGAGAGACCTGAAAATAGCTGTGCAGCGACACTCCCCATCCAACCTGACAAAGCTTGAGATGATCTGCAGAGAAGAATGAGAGAAACTCCCCAAATACAGGTGTGCCATGCTTGTAGTGTCATATCCAAGAAGACTTGAGGCTGTAATTGCTGCCAAAGTTGCATCAACAAAGTACTGAGTAAAGAGTCTGAATACTTATGTGAATGTGATATTTCTGTTTTTTATTTTTAATACATTTGCAAACATTTCTAAAATGCTTTGTCATTATGGGATATTGTGTGTAGATTGATGAGGAAAAAACTATTTAATCAATTTTAGAATAAGGCTGTAACCTAACAAAATGTGGAAAAAGTCAAGGGGTCTGAATTCTTTCCGAATGCACTGTATGTCTAAAAGATACATCTGGATTCAGAACATCATGATAATGTTGACGACCTAACCACCTCCGTCACCGGCTTCATAAAGAAATGCATCAGCGATGTTGTCCCCACAGTGAAGGTTTGCTGCTTCCCCAATCAAAAGACCTGGATTAACATTGAGGTTGGCACTAAACCAAAGGATAGGGCTACCTCACACAGCGCCATCGCAGACAACCCTGGGGCTACGGCCTCCGCAGAATCATCAAACAAGCAAAAGGACATTATAGGAATAAGGTGGAATCATATTACATGGCTTTGGGGGGGGTCGAGAGCTTCAAGTTCCTCGTGTCCAAATCACTCGTGCACAGTCACAAAGTTGAAAAGGCTTGTCATGGGCCCTCAAGAGGGCACGACAACACCTTTTCCCCCTCAGGAGACTGAAAAGATTTGGCATGGGTCCCCAGATCCTCAAAAGGTTTTAAAGCTGCACCATTGAGAGCATCTTGACTGTCTGTATCACTGCTTGGTATGGCAATAGCACCACCCTCGATCGCATGGCGCTACAGAGGGTGGTGCAGACAGCTGGGCCAAGCTCCCTGACATCCAGGACATCAGGCGGAGTAAGGAAGGCCCGGAAAATCGATAAAGACTCCAGCCACCCAAGATATAGACTGTTCTCTCTGCTACCACACGGTAAGCGGTACCAGAGAGCCAAGTCTGACACCAGCAGGCTCCTGAACAGCTTCTATCCCCAAGTCATAAGACTCTAAATAGCTAACAGAACGGCTACACAGACTATCTGACTTGACCCTTGTATTTTGTTTTTTATTTTTGCACTGTCTCTATGGACACTAACAGGACTCTAAACACTCACACACACTGACATTCGCGGGTTTATATTTCTTCTGCGCAGCAGTCTGAGCTGCGCGCCCTTACAGTTTAGAGGGAATGTTGCGCCATGTTGATTTTGTACACCCACACTAGACGCGATCAGGTCACTAAGGTTGAAATTTCAAAAAAACTCTGAACCAACTATATTAATTTGGGGACAGGTCGAAAAGCATTAAACATTGGGTTGTTATTTTACCTGAAATGCACAAGGTCCTCTACTCCGACAATGAATCCACAGACAAAAGGGTAAACAGAGTTAGTTTCTAATAATCTCTCCTCCTTCAGTCTTCTTCTTCTTCTGACTTTATATGGCGGTTGGCAGCAACTTTATGGTGCATCACCAACTGGACTGGAGTGTGGACCTCAGTTCATCTTTCAATCACCCACGTGGGTATATCCTCCTAAAAACCAATGAGGAGATGGGAGAGGCGGGACTTGCAGCGCGTCAAGCGTCACAAATAGAACCAAGTTCTATTTTAGCGCCTGGCTATGCAGACGCTCGTTGACGCCCGCAAGCAGTGTGGTCAGCATGACTCTCTCTCTCACACACACACACACACACACACACACACACACACACACACACACACACACACTGCTGCTACTCTGTTTATCATACATCATGATGCCTAGTCACCTTACCCCTATACATACAGTATCTAGCTCTATCACTCCAGTATCCCTGCACATTGTTAATATGGTACTGGAACTGACCCTGTAACTGACCCTATACATTATATATATTCTTACTTTCTCCTGTTCTCTCATTTCTTATTTTTATTTCTCCTGTGTTTTTGTTCTAGCTTGTTATTTTTAGTACTATTGATATTGATTACTGCATTGTTGGGGTTAGAGCCTACAAGAAAGGTATTTCACTGTTAGGGACTCAACCCTCACCCTAACCCTCTGTAAGGGACTCAACCCTCACCCTAACCCTCTGTAAGGGACTCAACCCTCACCCTAACCCTCTGTAAGGGACTCAACCCTCACCCTAACCCTCTGTAAGGGACTCAACCCTCACCCTAACCCTCTGTAAGGGACTCAACCCTCACCCTAACTCTCTGTAAGGGACTCAACCCTCACCCTAACCCTCTGTAAGGGACTCAACCCTCACCCTAACCCTCTGTAAGGGACTCAACTCTCACCCTAACCCTCTGTAAGGGACTCAACCCTCACCCTAACTCTCTGTTAGGGACTCAACCCTCACCCTAACCCTCTGTAAGGGACTCAACCCTCACCCTAACTCTCTGTAAAGGACTCA
Source organism: Coregonus lavaretus (assembly GCF_964263955.1). NCBI lineage: Eukaryota > Metazoa > Chordata > Actinopteri > Salmoniformes > Salmonidae > Coregonus > Coregonus lavaretus. The sequence continues at coordinate 986,684 of NW_028161895.1, forward strand.
ACCCTCACCCTAACCCTCTGTAAGGGACTCAACCCTCACCCTAACCCTCTGTAAGGGACTCAACCCTCACCCTAACTCTCTGTAAGGGACTCAACCCTCACCCTAACTCTCTGTAAGGGACTCAACCCTCACCCTAACTCTCTGTAAGGGACTCAACCCTCACCCTAACCCTCTGTAAGGGACTCAACCCTCACCCTAACTCTCTGTAAGGGACTCAACCCTCGCCCTAACCCTCTGTAAGGGACTCAACCCTCGCCCTAACCCTCTGTAAGGGACTCAACCCTCACCCTAACCCTCTGTAAGGGACTCAACCCTCACCCTAACCCTCTGTAAGGGACTCAACCCTCACCCTGACCCTTAACCCTAACTCTCCTCATACTGGACTTGTGAGAACAGGAAATACTTATTTGTTAATGAACAAAACAAAAGAGAGAGAGAGCGATGAGTCCGGGGTTTCAATCCTTGCTCTCAACTTGCGCCGGGTGGCGTGCTGCCCGGGAAATGGTCCTCTTCCTTTGGGGAAAAGAACAGGAAGAGAGAGAGACAGGTGAGTCAAACATTGCCTAGTATCTTCTTTGTCGTTGGATCGAGGTGTTTATCATACTCAATCCGTTTTTTATTTATTTCACCTTTATTTAACCAGGTAAACCAGTTGAGAACAAGTTCTCATTTACAACTGCGACCTGGCCAAGATAAAGCAAAGCAGTGCGATAAAAACAACAACACAGAGTTACATATGGGGTAAACAAAACATAAAGTCAAAAATACAACAGAAAATATATATACAGTGTGTGCAAATGTAGTAAGTTATGGAGGTAAGGCAATAAATAGGCCATAGTGCAAAATAGTTAACATTTCGTATTAACACTGGAATGATAGATGTGCAAAAGATGATGTGCAAATAGAGATACTGGGGTGCAAATTAGCAAAATAAATAACAATATGGGGATGAGGTAGTTTGGTGGGCTAATTTCAGAATGGCTGTGTACAGGTGCAGTGATCGGTAAGCTGCTCTGACAACTGATGCTTAAAGTTAGTGAGGGAGATAAGAGTCTCCAGCTTCAGATATTTCTGCAGTTCGTTCCAGTCATTGGCAGCAGAGAACTGGAAGGAATGGCGGCCAAAGGAGTTGTTGGCTTTGGGGATGACCAGTGAGATATACCTGCTGGAGCGCATACTACGGGTGGGTGTTGCTATGGTGACCAGTGAGCTAAGATAAGACAGGGATTTGCCTAGCAGTGATTTATAGATGACCTGGAGCCAGTGGGTTTGGCGACGAATATGTAGTGAGGACAAGCCAACAAGAGCGTACAGGTCACAATGGTGGGTAGTATATAGGGCTTTGGTGACAAAACGGATGGCACTGTGATAGACTACATCCAATTTTCTGAGTAGAGTGTTGGAGGCTATTTTGTAAATGACATCGCCGAAGTCAAGGATCGGTAGGATAGTTAGTTTTACGAGGGCATGTTTGGCAGCATGAGTGAAGGAGGCTTTGTTGCGAAATAGGAAGCCGATTCTAGATCTAACTTTTGATTGGAGATGCTTAATGTGAGTCTGGAAGGAGAGTTTACAGTCTAACCAGACACCTAGGTATTTGTAGTTGTCCACATACTCTAGGTCAGACCCGCCGAGAGTAGTGATTCTAGTCGGGTGTGCGGGTGCAAGCAGCGTTCGGTTGAAGAGCATGCATTTAGTTTTACTAGTGTTTAAGAGCAGTTGGAGGCTACGGAAGGAGTGTTGTATGGCGTTGAAGCTCGTTTGGAGGTTTGTTAACACAGTGTCCAATGAAGGGTCAGATGTATACAAAATGGTGTCGTCCGCATAGAGGTGGATCCGAGCGTCACCAGCAGCAAGAGCGACATCATTGATATACACAGAGAATAGAGTCGGCCCGATAATTGAACCCTGTGGCACCCCCATAGAGACTGCCAGAGGTCCAGACAACAGGCCCTCCGATTTGACACATTGAACTCTATCTGAGAAGTAGTTGGTGAACCAGGCGAGGCAGTCATTTGAGAAACCAAGGCTATTTAGTCTGCCAATAAGAATGCGGTGGTTGACAGAGTCGAAAGCCTTGGCCAGGTCGATGAAGACGGCTGTGCAGTACTGTCTTTTATCGATCACGGTTATAATATCGTTTAGGACCTTGAGCGTGGCTGAGGTGCACCCATGACCAGCTCGGAAACCGGATTGCATAGCGGAGAAGGTACGGTGGGATTCGAAATGGTCGGTGATCTGTTTGTTAACTACTTTCGAAAGGCAGGGCAGGATGGATATAGGTCTGTAACAGTTTGGATCTAGAGTGTCACCCCCTTTGAAGAGGGGGATGACCGCGGCAGCTTTCCAATCTCTGGGGATCTCAGACGTTACGAAAGAGAGGTTGAACAGGCTAGTAATAGGGGTTGCGACAATTTCGGTGGCTAATTTTAGAAAGAAAGGGTCCAGATTGTCTAGCCCAGCTGATTTGTAGGGGTCCTTTCAGAACAAGGCATTTATTATTACTATTATTATTTATATAATCATTATATTCTAGTATGTATTTAGCTAATCACTGCAGTTTCACACCTTACTACACACCTTCCACAGTCAACACATTATTTGTTGCAGCACAGACAACTACCCTATGGGGTGGAACATTTGACTGCAGCTGCCGTGTGTGAGTGCGTGAGTGTGCGTGCATGCTAGTTCCAGGAAGTCACCTGTTTTTACCTTTGACAGGATAACAAGATGCAAAACAGACAGATCAAAACAGACAGATCAAAAACAACATAAACAACACAAACACTGTCCTACTGTACTTGTTGTGAGGCTGGGGACAAACACTGTCCTACTGTACTTGTTGTGAGGTTGGGGACAAACACTGTCCTACTGTACTTGTTGTGAGGTTGGGGACAAACACTGTCCTACTGTACTTGTTGTGAGGCTGGGGACAAACACTGTCCTACTGTACTTGTTGTGAGGTTGGGGACAAACACTGTCCTACTGAACTTGTTGTGAGGTTGGGGACAAACACTGTCCTACTGTACTTGTTGTGAGGTTGGGGACAAACACTGTCTTACTGAACTTGTTGTGAGGTTGGGGACAAACACTGTCCTACTGTACTTGTTGTGAGGCTGGGGACAAACACTGTCCTACTGTACTTGTTGTGAGGCTGGGGACAAACACTGTCCTACTGTACTTGTTGTGAGGCTGGGGACAAACACTGTCCTACTGAACTTGTTGTGAGGCTGGGGACAAACACTGTCCTACTGTACTTGTTGTGAGGGTGGAGCGTGGCTGGGTGATGGTGGAGCGTGGCTGGGTGATGGTGGAGCGTGGCTGGGTGAGGTTGGAGCGTGGCTGGGTGAGGGTGGAGCGTGGCTGGGTGAGGGTGGAGCGTGGCTGGGTGAGGGTGTCTCATAGCGCCTGCATTCTATTCTGAAATTTTCCTCTGAAAACATTTCTATATAATATTGTGTTTCTCTGCACTAGTTAGTTACCTGCCAGGGACGCAGACAACTACTGACTACCTTTACTTTACTGTCTGTCTTTCAGGAGCCCTAATCCTGAGACTGGGACTTAGAGAAGAGGGCAGTCACACATGCTGCTCAGGATGATCTGAGATGGTCAGATTATATACAGCCATGAACAGCAGTCTGGACGCACCTGGGTAGACTTGAATGGACGCACAGACCTGAACACTCCTGGACAAATAAATAGACCTGCACTCAGAAGCCTGACCACACTGAGACATCCTCTGCTCTGAACGAGCCTCACCATTGGCCAGCCAGGTGACTGACACACGTCCTGACCAGTGGCTGAGCCCGGTGGGCAGGGTTAAGATGAGCCTCTCCAATGAAAGCTGTGGTAGTAGCATTGAGGACCTGCGGAGCTACCAACATCACGTTTATGCGGTTGTCTACAGCGTCATCCTGGCCCCGGGCCTTCTGGGTAATGTCCTGGCTCTCTGGGTGTTCCAGGCATATGTCAGGGAGACCAAGAGAGGAGTGGTGTTTATGATGAACCTGGCTGTAGCTGATCTCTTGCAGGTAACTATAGAATATATACATTATATATATACAGTGAGGGAAAAAAGTATTTGATCCCCTGCTGATTTTGTACGTTTACCCACTGACAAAGAAATTATCAGTCTATAATTTTAATGGTAGGTTTATTTGAACAGTGAGAGACAGAATAACAACAACAAAATCCAGAAAAACGCATGTCAAAAATGTTATGAATTGATTTGCATTTTAATGAGGGAAATAAGTATTTGACCCCTCTGCAAAACATGACTTAGTACTTGGTGGCAAAACCCTTGTTGGCAATCACAGAGGTCAGACGTTTCTTGTAGTTGGCCACCAGGTTTGCACACATCTCAGGAGAGATTTTGTCCCACTCCTCTTTGCAGATCTTCTCCAAGTCATTAAGGTTTCGAGGCTGACGTTTGGCAACTCGAACCTTCAGCTCCCTCCACAGATTTTCTATGGGATTAAGGTCTGGAGACTGGCTAGGCCACTCCAGGACCTTAATATGCTTCTTCTTGAGCCACTCCTTTGTTGCCTTGGCCGTGTGTTTTGGGTCATTGTCATTCTGGAATACCCATCCACGACCCATTTTCAATGCCCTTGCTGAGGGAAGGAGGTTCTCACCCAAGATTTGACGGTACATGGCCCCGTCCATCGTCCCTTTGATGCGGTGAAGTTGTCCTGTCCCCTTAGCAGAAAAACACCCCCAAAGCATAATGTTTCCACCTCCATGTTTGTCGGTGGGGATGGTGTTCTTGGGGTCATAGGCAGCATTCCTCCTCCTCCAAACACGGCGAGTTGAGTTGATGCCAAAGAGCTCGATTTTGGTCTCATCTGACCACAACACTTTCACCCAGTTCTCCTCTGAATCATTCAGATGTTCATTGGCAAACTTCAGACGGCCCTGTATATGTGCTTTCTTGAGCAGGAGGACCTTGCGGGCGCTGCAGGATTTCAGTCCTTCATGGCGTAGTGTGTTACCAATTGTTTTCTTGGTGACTATGGTCCCAGCTGCCTTGAGATCATTGACAAGATCCTCCCGTGTAGTTCTGGGCTGATTCCTCACCATTCTCATGATCATTGCAACTCCACGAGGTGAGATCTTGCATGGAGCCCCAGGCCGAGGAAGATTGACAGTTGTTTTGTGTTTCTTCCATTTGCGAATAATTGCACCAACTGTTGTCACCTTCTCACCAAGCTGCTTGGCGATGGTCTTGTAGCCCATTCCAGCCTTGTGTAGGTCTACAATCTTGTTCCTGACATCCTTGGAGAGCTCTTTGGTCTTGGCCATGGTGGAGAGTTTGGAATCTGATTGACTGATTGCTTCTGTGGACAGGTGTCTTTTATACAGGTAACAAACTGAGATTAGGAGCACTCCCTTTAAGAGTGTGCTCCTAATCTCAGCTCGTTACCTGTATAAAAGTCACCTGGGAGCCAGAAATCTTTCTGATTGAGAGGGGGTCAAATTCTTATTTCCCTCATTAAAATGCAAATCAATTTATAACATTTTTGACATGCGTTTTTCTGGATTTTTTTGTTGTTATTCTGTCTCTCACTGTTCAAATAAACCTACCATTAAAATTATAGACTGATCATTTCTTTGTCAGTGGGCAAACATACAAAATCAGCAGGGGATCAAATACTTTTTTCCCTCACTGTATATATATATATATATATATATATATATATATATACAGTGGGGAGAACAAGTATTTGATACACTGCCGATTTTGCAGGTTTTCCTACTTACAAAGCATGTAGAGGTCTGTAATTTTTATCATAGGTACACTTCAACTGTGAGAGACGGAATCTAAAACAAAAATCCAGAAAATCACATTGTATGATTTTTAAGTAATTAATTTGCATTTTATTGCATGACATAAGTATTTGATCACCTACCAACCAGTAAGAATTCCGGCTCTCACAGACCTGTTCGTTTTTCTTTAAGAAGCCCTCCTGTTCTCCACTCATTACCTGTATGAACTGCACCTGTTTGAACTCGTTACCTGTATAAAAGACACCTGTCCACACACTCAATCAAACAGACTCCAACCTCTCCACAATGGCCAAGACCAGAGAGCTGTGTAAGGACATCAGGGATAAAATTGTAGACCTGCACAAGGCTGGGATGGGCTACAGGACAATAGGCAAGCAGCTTGGTGAGAAGGCAACAACTGTTGGCGCAATTATTAGAAAATGGAAGAAGTTCAAGATGACGGTCAATCACCCTCGGTCTGGGGCTCCATGCAAGATCTCACCTCCTGGGGCATCAATGATCATGAGGAAGGTGAGGGATCAGCCCAGAACTACACGGCAGGACCTGGTCAATGACCTGAAGAGAACTGGGACCACAGTCTCAAAGAAAACCATTAGTAACACACTAAGCCGTCATGGATTAAAATCCTGCAGCGCACGCAAGGTCCCCCTGCTCAAGCCAGCGCATGTCCAGGCCCGTCTGAAGTTTGCCAATGACCATCTGGATGATCCAGAGGAGGATTGGGAGAAGGTCATGTGGTCTGATGAGACAAAAATAGAGCTTTTTGGTCTGAACTCCATTCGCCGTGTTTGGAGGAAGAAGAAGGATGAGTACAACCCCAAGAACACCATCCCAACCGTGAAGCATGGAGGTGGAAACATCATTCTTTGGGGATGCTTTTCTGGCTTTTCTAGCCAGTCTCCAGACCTGAACCCAATAGAAAATCTTTGGAGGGAGCTGAAAGTCTGTATTGCCCAGCGACAGCCCCGAAACCTGAAGGATCTGGAGAAGGTCTGTATGGAGGAGTGGGCCAAAATCCCTGCTGCAGTGTGTGCAAACCTGGTCAAGACCTACAGGAAACGTATGATCTCTGTAATTGCAAACAAAGGTTTCTGTACCAAATATTAAGTTCTGCTTTTCGGATGTATCAAATACTTATGTCATGCAATAAAATGCAAATTAATTACTTAAAAATCATACAATGTGATTTTCTGGATTTTATATTATTTTATATTTGAGATTGGTGTCCTTTAGTAGTGGTTTCTTTGCAGCAATATGACCATGAAGGCCTGATTCACACAGTCCCCTCTGAACAGTTCATGTTGAGATGTGTCTGTTACTTGATCTCTGTGAAGCATTTATTTGGGCTGCAATTTCTGAGGCTGGTAACTCTAATGAACTTATCCTCTGCAGCAGAGGTAACTCTGGATCTTCCATTCCTGTGGCAGTCCTCATGAGAGCTAGTTTCATCATAGTGCTTAATGGTTTTTGCGACTGCACTTGAAGAAACTTTCAAAGTTCTTGAAATATTCTGTATTGACTGACCTTCATGTCTTAAAGTAATGATGGACTGTCGTTTCTCTTTGCTTATTTGAGCTGGACTTGGTCTTTTACCAAATAGGGCTATCTTCTGTATTACCCCCCCCCCCCCCCCCCCCGGAAGCTTTAAAAGCAGGGTGGTGCTTGAAATCATTGTTATTCCTCTGTTAACCATGGTTACCTGCAAGGAAACACGTGTCGTCATCATTGCTTTGCACAAAAAGGGCTTCACAGGCAAGGATATTGCTGCTAGTAAGATTGCACCTAAATCAACCATTTATTGGATCATCAAGAACTTCAAGGAGAGAGGTTCAATTGTTGTTGGGCTTCAGGGCGCCCAAGAAAGTCCAGCAAGCGCCAGGACCGTCTCCTAAAGTTGATTCAGCTGCGGGATCGGGGCACCACCAGTGCAGAGCTTGCTCAGGAATGGCAGCAGGCAGGTGTGAGTGCATCTGCACGCACAGTGAGGCAAAGTCTTTTGGAGGATGGCCTGGTGTCAAGAAGGTCAGCAAAGAAGCCACTTCTCTCCAGGAAAAACATCAGGGACAGACTGATATTCTGCAAAAGGTACAGGGATTGGACTGCTGAGGACTGGGGTAAAGTCATTTTCTCTGATGAATCCCCTTTCAGATTGTTTGGGGCATCTGGAAAACACCGGATGCCATCAGTCCTGTGTCATGCCAACAGTAAAGCATCTTGAGACCATTTATGTGTGGGGTTGCTTCAGCCAAGGGAGTGGGCTCACTCACAATTTTGCCTAAGCACACAGCCATGAATAAAGAATGGTACCAACACATCCTCCGAGAGCAACTTCTCCCAACCATCCAAGAACAGTTTGGTGACGACCAATGCCTTTTCCAGCATGATGGAGCACCTTGCCATAAGGCAAAAGTGATAACTAAGTGGCTCGGGGAACAAAACATCGACATTTTGGGTCCATGGCCAGGAAACTCCCCAGACCTTAATCCATTGAGAACTTGTAGTCGATCCTCAAGAGGCGGGTGGACAAACAAAACCTCACAAATTCTGACAAACTCCAAGCATTGATTATGCAAGAATGGGCTGTCATCAGTCAGGATGTGGCCCAGAGGTTAATTGACAGCATGCCAGGGCGGATTGCAGAAGTCTTGAAAAAGAAGGGTCAACACTGCAAATATTGACTCTTTGCATAAACTTAATGTAATTGTCAATAAAAGCCTTTGACACTTATGGAATGCTTGTAATTATACAGCGCCGGAGAAGATGGCTGACGTTTTACAGCCCTCTAACCATTTGTACTATTATGTGTGTGTTTCCGCGTTATTTGTAATTTATTTTGTACATAATGTTTCTGCCATCGTCTCTTATAACCAAAAAGAGCTTCTGGATATCAGGACAGCGATTACTCACCTCGTATTGGATGAAGATATTTTCTTCAACGAGGCGGCCGCGAAGGATATCATACAGACACCTGACAAGGCCCAAATCCCCGTCATTCGCGTGAGGAAGAGACGGAGATATCGTGGACGTAGATCGGGGTGCCTTGTAAGGATCCGACGGCGAGCGAGTAAACTGCCTCTTCCATCAATCCTATTAGCCATTCTTCAATCATTGGATAACAAATTGGATGACCTAAGATTACGGTTATCCTACCAACGGGACATTAAAAACTGTAATATCCTATGTTTCAACGAGTCGTGGCTGAACGACGACAATGATAACATACAGCTAGCGGGCTATACGCTACATCGGCAGGATAGAACGGCTGACTCCGGTAAGACAAGGGGTGGCGGTCTGTGTATATTTGTAAACAACAGCTGGTGCACAAAATCAAATACTAAGGAAGTCTCGAGGTGTTGCTCGCCTGAGGTAGAGTATCTTATGATAAGCTGTAGACCACACTATTTACCAAGAGAGTTTTCATCTATATTTTTCATAGCTGTCTATTTACCACCACAAACCAATGCTGGCATTAAGATTGCACTGAATGAGTTGTACAAGGCCATAAATCAACAGGAAAACGCTCATCCAGATGCAGCGCTCCTAGTGGCCGGGGACTTTAATGCAGGGAAACTTAAATCCGTTCTACCTAATTTCTACCAGCATGTTAAATGTGCAACCAGAGGAAAAAAAACTCTAGACCACCTTTACTCCACACACAGAGACGCATACAAAGCTCTCCCTCGCCCTCCATTTGGCAAATCTGACCATAACTCTATCCTCCTGATTCCTGCTTATAAGCAAAAACTAAAGCAGGAAGCACCAGTGACTTGGTTAATAAAAAAAGTGGTCAGATGACGCAGATGCTAAGCTACAGGACTGTTTTGCTAGCACAGACTGGAACATGTTCCGGGATTCTTCAGACAGCATTGAGGAGTACACCACATCAGTCACTGGCTTCATCAATAAGTGCATCGATGATGTCGTCCCCACAGTGACCGTACGTACATACCCCAACCAGAAGCCATGGATTACAGGAAACATCCGCACTGAGCTAAAGGGTAGAGCTGCCGCTTTCAAGGAACGGGACTCTAACCCGGACGCTTATAAGAAATCCCGCTATGCCCTCCGACGAACCATCAAACAGGCAAAGAGTCAATACAGGGCTAAGATTGAATCGTACTACACTGGCTCTGACGCTCGTCAGATGTGGCAGGGCTTGAAAACTATTACAGACTACAAAATTAGCACAGCCGCGAGCTGCCCAGTGACACAAGCCTACCAGACGAGCTAAACCACTTCTATGCTCGCTTCGAGGTAAGCAACACTGAAGCATGCATGAGAGCACCAGCTGTTCCGGATGACTACGTGATCACGTTCTTCGTAGCCGATGTGAGTAAGACTTTTAAGCAGGTCAACATTCACAAGGCCGCAGGGCCAGACGGATTACCAGGACGTGTACTCCGAGCATGTGCTGACCAACTGGCAAGTGTCTTCACTGACATTTTCAACATGTCCCTGACTGAGTCTGCAATACCAACATGTTTCAAGCAGACCACCATAGTCCCCGTGCCCATGGACTCTAAGATAACCTGCCTAAATGACTACCGACCCGTAGCACTGACGTCTGTAGCCATGAAGTGCTTTGAAAGGCTGGTCATGGCTCACATCAACAGCATTATCCGAGAAACCCTAGACCCACTCCAATTTGCATACCGCCCCAACAGATCCACAGATGATGCAATCTCTATTGCACTCCACACTGCCCTTTCCCACCTGGACAAGAGGAACACCTACGTGAGAATGCTATTCATTGACTACAGCTCAGCATTCAACACCATAGTGCCCTCTAAGCTCATCACTAAGCTAAGGATCCTGGGACTAAACACCTCCCTCTGCAACTGGATCCTGGACTTCCTGACGGGCCGCCCCCAGGTGGTAAGGGTAGGTAACAACACATCTGCCACACTGATCCTCAACACGGGGGCCCCTCAGGGGTGCGTGCTCAGTCCCCTCCTGTACTCTCTGTTCACCCATGACTGCATGGCCAGGCACGACTCCAACACCATCATTAAGTTTGCCGACGACACAACAGTGGTAGGCCTGATCACCGACAACGATGAGACAGCCTATAGGGAGGAGGTCAGAGACCTGGCCGTGTGGTGCCAGGACAACAACCTCTCCCTCAACGTGACCAAGACAAAGGAGATGATTGTGGACTACAGGAAAAAAAAGAGGACTGAGCACGCCCCCATTCTCATCGACGGGGTTGTAGTGGAACAGGTTGAGAGCTTCAAGTTCCTTGGTGTCCACATCACCAACGAACTATCATGGTCCAAACACACCAAGACAGTCGTGAAGAGGGCACGACAAAGCCTATTCCCCCTCAGGAGACTGAAAAGATTTGGCATGGGTCCTCAGATCCTCAAAAAATTCTACAGCTGCACCATCGAGAGCATCCTGACTGGTTGCATCACCTCCTGGTATGGCAACTGCTTGGCCTCTGACCGCAAGGCACTACAGAGGGTAGTGCGTACGGCCCAGTACATCACTGGGGCCAAGCTTCCTGCCATCCAGGACCTCTATACCAGGCGGTGTCAGAGGAAGGCCCTCAAAATTGTCAAAGACTCCAGCCACCCTAGTCATAGACTGTTCTCCCTGCTACCGCACGGCAAGCGGTACCGGAGTGCCAAGTCTAGGTCCAAAGGACTTCTCAACAGCTTCTACCCCCAAGCCATAAGACTCCTGAACAGCTAATCATGGCTACCCGGACTATTTGCACTGCCCCCCCACCCCATCCTTTTTACGCTGCTGCTACTCTGTTAATTATTTATGCATAGTCACTTTAACTCTACCCACATGTACATATTACTTCAACTATCTCAACTAGCCGGTGCCCCCGCACATTGACTCTGCACCGGTACCCCCCAGTATATATAGCCTCCCTACTGTTATTTTATTTTACTTCTGCTCTTTTTTTCTCAACACTTTTTTTGTTGTTGTTTTATTTTTACTTTTTTTGTTAAAAATAAATGCACTGTTGGTTAAGGGCTGTAAGTAAGCATTTCACTGTAATGTCTGCACCTGTTGTATTCGGCGCATGTGACCAATAAAATTTGATTTGATTTGATTTGATAACATCTGACAAAAATATCTCATAACACTGAAGCAGCGAACTTTGTGAAGACCAATACTTGTGTCATTCTCAAAACTTTTGACCACGACTGTATATATATATATATAACTACCTGTATGTTCTGTCTCCTCCAGGTATACTACACTACTATACTATGTTCTACTGATCTCTAACCTCTGACCCTGATATAACTCCCTGTATGTTCTGTCTCCTCCAGGTCCTCTCCCTACCTCTCTGTATAACTCCCTGTATGTTCTGTCTCCTCCAGGTCCTCTCCCTACCTCTCTGTATAACTCCCTGTATGTTCTGTCTCCTCCAGGTCCTCTCCCTACCTCTCTGTATAACTCCCTGTATGTTCTGTCTCCTCCAGGTCCTCTCCCTACCTCTCTGTATAACTCCCTGTATGTTCTGTCTCCTCCAGGCCCTCTCCCTACCTCTCTGTATAACTCCCTGTATGTTCTGTCTCCTCCAGGTCCTCTCTCCACCTCTCTGTATAACTCCCTGTATGTTCTGTCTCCTCCAGGTCCTCTCCCTACCTCTCTGTATAACTCCCTGTATGTTCTGTCTCCTCCAGGTCCTCTCCCTACCTCTCTGTATAACTCCCTGTATGTTCTGTCTCCTCCAGGTCCTCTCCCTACCTCTCTGTATAACTCCCTGTATGTTCTGTCTCCTCCAGGTCCTCTCCCTACCTCTCTGTATAACTCCCTGTATGTTCTGTCTCCTCCAGGTCCTCTCCCTACCTCTCTGTATAACTCCCTGTATGTTCTGTCTCCTCCAGGTCCTCTCCCTACCTCTCTGTATAACTCCCTGTATGTTCTGTCTCCTCCAGGTCCTCTCCCTACCTCTCTGTATAACTCCCTGTATGTTCTGTCTCCTCCAGGTCCTCTCTCTACCTCTCTGTATAACTCCCTGTATGTTCTGTCTCCTCCAGGTCCTCTCCCTACCTCTCTGTATAACTCCCTGTATGTTCTGTCTCCTCCAGGTCCTCTCCCTACCTCTCTGTATAACTCCCTGTATGTTCTGTCTCCTCCAGGTCCTCTCCCTACCTCTCTGTATAACTCCCTGTATGTTCTGTCTCCTCCAGGTCCTCTCCCTACCTCTCTGTATAACTCCCTGTATGTTCTGTCTCCTCCAGGTCCTCTCCCTACCTCTCTGTATAACTCCCTGTATGTTCTGTCTCCTCCAGGTCCTCTCTCTACCTCTCTGTATAACTCCCTGTATGTTCTGTCTCCTCCAGGTCCTCTCCCTACCTCTCTGTATAACTCCCTGTATGTTCTGTCTCCTCCAGGTCCTCTCCCTACCTCTCTGTATAACTCCCTGTATGTTCTGCCTCCTCCAGGTCCTCTCCCTACCTCTCTGTATAACTCCCTGTATGTTCTGTCTCCTCCAGGTCCTCTCCCTACCTCTCTGTATAACTCCCTGTATGTTCTGTCTCCTCCAGGTCCTCTCTCTACCTCTCTGTATAACTCCCTGTATGTTCTGTCTCCTCCAGGTCCTCTCCCTACCTCTCTGTATAACTCCCTGTATGTTCTGTCTCCTCCAGGTCCTCTCCCTACCTCTCTGTATAACTCCCTGTATGTTCTGTCTCCTCCAGGTCCTCTCCCTACCTCTCTGTATAACTCCCTGTATGTTCTGTCTCCTCCAGGTCCTCTCCCTACCTCTCTGTATAACTCCCTGTATGTTCTGTCTCCTCCAGGTCCTCTCTCCACCTCTCTGTATAACTCCCTGTATGTTCTGTCTCCTCCAGGTCCTCTCTCTACCTCTCTGTATAACTCCCTGTATGTTCTGTCTCCTCCAGGTCCTCTCCCTACCTCTCTGTATAACTCCCTGTATGTTCTGTCTCCTCCAGGTCCTCTCCCTACCTCTCTGTATAACTACCTGTATGTTCTGTCTCCTCCAGGTCCTCTCCCTACCTCTCTGTATAACTACCTGTATGTTCTGTCTCCTCCAGGTCCTCTCCCTACCTCTCTGTATAACTCCCTGTATGTTCTGCCTCCTCCAGGTCCTCTCCCTACCTCTCTGTATAACTCCCTGTATGTTCTGTCTCCTCCAGGTCCTCTCCCTACCTCTCTGTATAACTCCCTGTATGTTCTGTCTCCTCCAGGTCCTCTCTCTACCTCTCTGTATAACTCCCTGTATGTTCTGTCTCCTCCAGGTCCTCTCTCTACCTCTCTGTATAACTCCCTGTATGTTCTGTCTCCTCCAGGTCCTCTCCCTACCTCTCTGTATAACTCCCTGTATGTTCTGTCTCCTCCAGGTCCTCTCTCTACCTCTCTGTATAACTCCCTGTATGTTCTGTCTCCTCCAGGTCCTCTCTCTACCTCTCTGTATAACTCCCTGTATGTTCTGTCTCCTCCAGGTCCTCTCCCTACCTCTCTGTATAACTCCCTGTATGTTCTGTCTCCTCCAGGTCCTCTCCCTACCTCTCCGTATCTACTACTATCTGAACCATACCTGGCCATTCGGCCGGCCTCTCTGCATATTGTGTTTCTACTTGAAATACGTCAACATGTACGCATCTATCTTCTTCCTGGTGTGTGTGAGTGTGCGGCGCTGTGAGCTCATCATCCACCCGCTGAGGTACCATTCCAACAGACGACGAGGGGACGGATGTGTGTGTGCTGCCGGCTGGCTGCTGGTCTGTCTTGGTTGTCTGCCCTTCCCTCTGCTCCGAAACGCCAGCTCTGACCCCACCACACCTAACCCCTACACCCTGACCCCTGACCTCTACACTGACACTGCCCCATATGACCTTACCCCTAACCCCTATGCCTCCAATCCTAGCTCATATGCCCCAGCCCCAGCCCCCACCTCTTCCCCCACCCCTACCCCTGGCCCTACCTCCATCCCGGCGGCAGTGTGTTTTGCGGAGCTCCCCATGCGTGAAGTCAGCCCTGCGGCCGGCTGGGCTCTGATGGTGGTGGCGGAGCTGGTTGGCTTCATCCTCCCTCTGGTCCTAGTTCTGACCTGCGCCTGTCTGTCAGCCGGCAGCCTGCGAGTCCACATGGGGGAGGGGGCGGGGGAAGGGGTTAAGGACCAGGGGGAGAAGAGGAGGGCGTTGAGGATGGTGTTGAGCTGTGCCGGGGTGTTCCTGCTCTGCTTCTCCCCATACCATGTCACCATGCCGCTAGACTTCCTGGCGAAGGCCGATGCCCTGGGGAGCTGTGGGGTCAGAGAGATGGTGCTGCGATGCCATCCTGTCACCCTGTGTCTCGCCAGTCTCAACTCAGGACTGGACCCTCTCATGTATTACTTTACTACAGATGAGTTCAGGAGACGATTCAGCAGGCCAGAAATACCTGAGAGCTTCAGTCTGGCTCCAAGACTATCTTGTACTAGTGGTGGAGGGAGCAAGGACCTGCCTCTGACCCCTGAACCTGACCTATAATCCCTCAGCAGGCCAGAGATACCTGAGAGCGTCAGTCTGGCTCCAAAACTGTCCTGTACTAGTGGTGGGGGGAGCAAGGACCTGCCTCTAACCCCTGACCTCTGACCCTGACACCGGCCCCAAGACTGTCCTGTACCGCTGGAGTCCGTAAGACTGAACCCTGACCTCTAACCCCAAGACTGTCCTGTTCTGTGGACAGCAAGGCGTGGGGAGAGAGAGAAACTAGGACAAAGACTGATCTCTGACCTCTAACCCCAAGACTGTCCTGTTCTGTGGACAGCAAGGCGTGGGGAGAGAGAGAAACTAGGACAAAGACTGATCTCTGACCTCTAACCCCAAGACTGTCCTGTTCTGTGGACAGCAAGGCGTGGGGAGAGAGAGAAACAAGAACAAAGACTGATCTCTGACCTCTAACCCCAAGACTGTCCTGTTCTGTGGACAGTAAGGCGTGGGGAGAGAGAGAAACTAGGACAAAGACTGAACTCTGACCTTTAACCCCAAGACTGTCCTGTTCTGTGGACAGCAAGGCATGGGGAGAGAGAGAAACTAGGACAAAGACTGAACTCTGACCTTTAACCCCAAGACTGTCCTGTTCTGTGGACAGCAAGGCGTGGGGAGAGAGAGAAACTAGGACAAAGACTGAACTCTGACCTCTAACCCCAAGACTGTCCTATTCTGTGGACAGCAAGGCGTGGGGAGAGAGAGAAACAAGGACAAAGACTGAACTCTGACCTCTAACCCCAAGACTGTCCTGTTCTGTTGTGGACAGCAAGGCGTGGGGAGAGAGAGAAACTAGGACAAAGACTGAACTCTGACCTCTAACCCCAAGACTGTCCTGTTCTGTGGACAGCAAGGCGTGGGGAGAGAGAGAAACAAGGACAAAGACTGAACTCTGACCTCTAACCCCAAGACTGTCCTGTTCTGTTGTGGACAGCAAGGCGTGGGGAGAGAGAGAAACAAGAACAAAGGGAACAAGGAGAGAAGTTTCATCCGTGAACTAAAGACAATTTATTACTCCTGATATGGACATCTGCTGGACTGCGTTTGGAACTGCAGGTCTGCAGTCAAAAACGCAGAGTTCATCTCAGCCCTTCAGTTCCTTTTTGTCCCTGACGGAGACATGGATCACCCCAGAGAACACTGCTACTCCAGCTGCTCTCTCTTCATCTGACTATGTTTTCTCTCATAGCCTGAGAGCATCTGGTCGTTGTGGTGGTGGCACAGGGCTACTCATTTCTCCTAAGTGGAGATTTTCTCTTATTTCCCTCTCTCACCTGTCCATCTCCTCATTTGAATTCCATGCTGTCACTGTCACTGTCACTTGTCAACTCAAGCATAACATTGTTTTCATCTATCGCCCACCAGGTGCCCTTGGAGAGCTCCTCAATGAGCTTGACACCTTGATAAGCTCATGTTACGGATACAGGTATCCTGTGTCTTTTCCTCTCCTTCTGCCCTAATCACAGGTGTCCTGTATGTTCCTGATTGGTGGTCGTTGGGGTGTCTGCTGATTGCTGAGGTGGACCAATCAGTGGACATTCCTCTGCATTGCACCACCTGTTTCTGGTTTTTCAATCACACATCCCATTGTTTAAAAGCCGGTCAGTTGTGTTTGTTGTTAGAGACTATTTCCGTATGTGAGTATGGATACTGTGGTGTCCTGTGTTTTGTGTACTCACTCATTTGCTGGTTACTCTGTTTGGTAACTTTGTTGTGTGTTTCTGGGAAAAGGGGAATTTAAGCAATTTGCCCTTGGGCCTACATTACCCGTAGGAAGAAAACTGTCTAAAAACACTAGTTAGACCTGAGCGGACCACCCACTGTAATTTTTGTATGATTAGCAGTAGCTTAGCGGTTCTTGAGGCAGGCAAGATCAGTTTAGGGGTGTTTTACACTATTGTTTCATTTCTTGGGTCCTGCTCAGCCCTTTTTCCCAAACCTTTACCGTGTGTTCAAAAATAAACCTTTTATGTTTGACGGTAGTTTATGGTGGTCGTGTAGTTTTTGTTCTCACTGTTCCATGTCACGATTCTAATTTGCATGAATTATGTTACGGGTCTCTTGTCCATCCACCCTAGACGTTTAAAGCCACGGGGTTCGTAACATAATGTGGGGGCTCGCCTGGGATTTGGTCTAGGGGTGTGATTCTCGCTTTGGGTGTGAGTGGTCCCGGGATCATTCTCATTGATACTCATGCAAATTAGTTAGTGTCTGGTTCAGTGTTGAGCTTGGCAACTGTGCTACCTGTTTTTTTTGTGTTCAGTATTCGTCGGCTCGTGTTAGTTTAGGATGGCTACTTTTGAGTTGGATGCATTTTTGGAAAACCCTACGTGGGAGGTTTTTGAGAATTGCCGTAGAATGGATGGCTTTGGCTGACCACTTTTCTGTACCCATATCAAGAGTTTTAGTGAAAGCAGAAGTTAGGAAAGCAGTGTTAGAGATATTATTGAACGAGCGAGTGCTTGAATTACCGCCGCCTGACCCTGCTGCTCCTGTAGGGGATGTGGTTGCTGCTCCTATAAGCCCGTCGGTGTCTGAGGATGAGGCTAAGGCTCCAGCCACATTGCCCCGTTTTGACCCACTCTCCCCACTGTCTGACAGTGATGCCAGGATGGATGTCCGCTCGACACGGCTCCAAATGGAGGCGGAAGAGCGGGCACAGATCAGGCAAGACAAGCTGGAAATGCGTAAGCTAGAGGCAGAACTGGAGACGCGTAGGCTTGATCAAGAACTGGAGATGCGTAAAATGGAACTGGAGGCAGAAACAGCGAGGTTAGTCTCTGCTCATACTATGCCTGCTAGTGAGCCATCCTCACCAGCTGTGTCGTCTGCTACTTTTGATATTAGTAGGCAGATCACCTTGGTACCTGTGTTCAGGGAGTCAGAGGTTGATTCCTATTTCAGTGTTTTTGAACGTATAGCGGTAGCATTGAAATGGCCCGAAGAGGTATGGTGCCTATTACTTCAGTGTAAATTAACAGGTAAAGCCCAAGAGGTTCTGTCAGCGCTACCTCCTGAAGACAGCTTGAATTATGACGTGGTCAAAGCTACTGTTCTTCGTGCCTATGAGCTTGTTCCTGAGGCATATCGACAGAGATTTAGGTCTCATAAAAAGTATCCTACTCAGACTTATGTGGAGTTTGCTAGAGACAAAGGAAATCTGTTTGACAAATGGCACAGTGCTAGTAAGGTAACTGATTTTAACTCTCTACGGGAGTTAATCTTGTTAGAAGAGTTTAAAAATTGCTTACCCGAACGCATTGTAGTTTATCTGAACGAACAGAAAGTATCCTCACTGTCGGAAGCGTCTGTATTGGCAGACAAGTTTGTGTTGACGCATAAGAGCGTGTTTTCGGCTCGTACGGAGAGCAGGGACACAGAGTTGCTAACTTTTAGTCCTAGTCGACCAGCAGTACATCCAGCACGCCCAAAAGATGTGCGTCACTGTTTCTATTGTCATAAGGTGGGACATATGGTTAATGATTGCTTTCTGCTAAAACGCAAACAGGGGATGCCTCAGCACGCCAGGCCGCCAACGGGTGTTGGGCTGATTCGTACGGTTGTAAGGCCGGAATCAAGACAGAGGCCTCATAGTGAATGTTGTTTGAAAGTCCCTGTCCCAGATCACAGTTATGAACCGTTCATTTTTGAGGGGTTTGTTTCCATATCAGATGACGAAGCGTCTCAGCGTCCAGTTAGAATCCTCAGAGATACTGGTGCGGCGCAGTCGTTCATACTATCTGATGTGTTGCCCTTGTCCAATAATACATATTGTGGTTCCAGTGTGTTAGTACAAGGAATTGAAATGGGATTCGTCCCCGTGCCATTGCACTTTGTGAACGTACACTCTGAGTTAGTCAGTGGATTGTTCAGAGTTGGAGTACGTCCTATGTTGCCAGTAAAAGGTGTGACATTTATAATGGGCAACGATATTGCCGGAGGAAAGGTGATACCCGTATTGGAGGTATTGGATAAAAGTGACCAGTCTCTCTCCGAGGAGCTGGCACAGGGTTATCCAGATGTGTTCCCCGCTTGTGCTGTCACACGTGCTCAAGCACGACAAGTGGGTGAAGTGATAGATTTGTCGAACACGATTCTATTCAGAGAGTGTGACCCAGAGGATAGTTTGGGTGCTACCTCTGGTAAGCTGGTGCAGTCTGACCAACAGCCCAGGGAAAGGAAGAAAGATGTGGAACTTGTTGCTGAGGCAATACAGTTACCAGTCACTCGTGAGCAGCTGATCGCTAACCAAAAGGTTGACATTAGCCTGGCTAAATGTTTTTTTAGTGTTGTCTCAGAGGAGGAGCTAAAGAAGAAAAACATGGCATACTTCATTGATGGTAATCTCCTCATGCGTAATTGGACATCCCATGTTGACGCTGGCGGAGACTGGAATGCTGTTTACCAAATAGTGATTCCTACAGCCTTTCGACAAAATGTTTTATCCCTCGCTCATGATCACCAGTGGTCCGGACATCTGGGAGTCACCAAGACTTATGATCGAGTTTTGCGACATTTCTTTTGGCCTGGTTTAAAACAAGATGTGGCTCAGTTCTGTCGGACTTGCCACACCTGTCAAGTAACTGGGAAACCGAACCAGGTTATTCCTCCCGCGCCTCTTTGTCCCATACCTGCCATAGGTGAACCATTCGAACATGTGATGGTTGATTGTGTTGGACCATTACCAAAGACAAAATCTGGTAACCAGTTTATGTTGACGATTATGTGTGTGGCCACCAGGTACCCAGAGGCCATTCCTCTGCGAAGGATTACTGCTCCGGTGGTGAGTAAAGCGTTGATCAAATTCTTCTCAACTTTTGGGTTACCTAAGGTGATACAAACTGATCAGGGTACGAATTTCCTTTCTAAACTTTTCAAACAAGTGTTAAAATCCTTGTCAGTTACACACCGTGTGTCAACCGCATATCACCCAGAGTCTCGGGGTGCCCTTGAACGTTGGCATCAGACACTGAAGTCTATGCTCCGTAAATATTGCTTGGAATCTGAGAAGGATTGGGATGAGGGAGTTCCTCTAGTTTTGTTTGCTGTCCGTGAGACAGTACAGGAATCCTTAGGGTTCAGCCCAGCTGAACTGGTGTTTGGACACACCATGAGAGGACCTATGAAAGTCCTTAAGGATCAGTTTTTATCACAAGAGTTGTGTGTGAAAGAAAATGTGTTGGACTACGTTAGTCGCTTTCGTGAGCGCCTACATGGTGCCTGTGCTCTAGCAAAGGAAGCGCTGTCTTCCTCACAGAGACGGATGAAACGACACTATGACACACAGGCTGTTTCTCGTTCACTGCAGCCAGGTGACCAAGTTCTTGTATTGTTGCCGGTGCCAGGAGCGTCATTGTCAGCACGTTTCTCTGGTCCTTATGTAATTGAAAAGAAACTAAGTGAAACTGACTACGTGATACAGACTCCTGATAGAAAACGCCAATCTCGTGTGTGCCACGTTAACATGTTGAAGACATACCACACCAGACCCGTCACTCAGATAGACAGTCCAGAGAAACTGGCCGAGTCGGCTGTCTCTATTGCTGCCATGGCTGTAGTGGGAGGTCATGTTAATGATGTGGACGGAGATGGTTTGGAGTTGCGCAATACTCAGCAGCAGTGTGCTAGATTGCCCAATTCAGAGATGCTGCTGTCTCTCCCGCCAAGCCTGATTCATTTAACGGACGGACAGTCAGATGATATTGTGAGACTATTACACAGCTTTCCATGTCTTTTTAATGATGTTCCTACATGCACAAATGTGTTAGAACATGACATTAATGTTGGAAACGCTGCACCTATCAAGCAACATGCTTATCGTGTCAACGTCTCTAAAAGAAAGATAATGAGGGATGAGGTCAGTTATTTGCTGGAGAATAACCTGGCTATGCCAAGTTCAAGTCCTTGGAGTTCTCTGTGTATTCTGGTTCCTAAACCTGATGGGACATCCAGGTTATGTACGGACTATCGGAAGGTAAATGCTGTCACAGTGCCCGACTCGTTCCCGTTACCCAGACTGGATGACTGTATTGATACTGTTGGTGCTGCTACTTATGTAACCAAACTAGATCTTCTAAAAGGTTACTGGCAGGTGCCGTTAACCTCACGTGCCTCCGACATCTCTGCCTTTGTGACCCCAGATCACTTCCTACAATATGCTGTCATGGCATTTGGGATGCGGAACGCACCAGCCACTTTCCAACGCCTGGTTAACACAGTATTGGCTGGAGTTCCTGATTGTAGTGCTTACCTTGATTATCTGGTAATTTATTCATTTGAGTGGTCTGATCATGTTAACACTCTAAGGGTAGTGTGTGAACGTCTAGCAGCCGCTTCTCTAACCCTGAACTTAGCAAAGTGCGAGTTTGGGAAGGCCACTGTTACTTATCTCGGTAAAGAGGTCGGCCATGGTCAGGTGCGCCGTGTAGATGCCAAGGTCTCAGCGATAAATGCATTTCCCGCACCTACCACCAGAAGAGAGCTACGCCGCTTTTTAGGGATGGTTGGCTACTACCGTAGTTTCTGTAAAAATGTATCTGCGGTAGTTGCTCCATTAACGGATTTGCTCAGTCCGGCGAGAACGTTTGTATGGTCTGAAGATTGTCGTACTGCTATCAACACTGCTAAAGCACTCTTATGTAGTACTGCTGTTCTTGCTGCGCCAGATTTTGAACGACCGTTTAAACTGGAGGTAGATGCAAGTGCCAGAGGTGCTGGTGCTGTTCTACTGCAGCAGGACCAGAGTGGAGTGGACCATCCTGTCTGTTATTTTTCATGGAAATTTAACAAATGTCAGACAAACTATTCCACCATTGAACAAGAAGCTCTAGCTTTGTTGTTAGCTCTGCAGTACTTTGAAGTTCATGTTGGTTCCAGTGCATTACCAGTGATAGTGTATACTGACCATAACCCCTTAGTTTTTCTCCACCGGATGTACAACCAGAACCAACGCCTTGGATAATGTGTTGGCAGATGCTTTGTCTCGTGTTTAAAGATCTAGTTTTTTTTTTGTTATCCCGTCAGGATGCTGTTGATCTTTGAATTTTGGGTGTTGTGATGGTACGTGTGTCGCAAACCATTGTGGTTTGCTCTTTTAAGGGTGGGAGTGTTACGGATACAGGTATCCTGTGTCTTTTTGTGTTTTTTTCTCTCCTTCTGCCCTAATCACAGGTGTCCTGTATGTTCCTGATTGGTGGACGTTGGGGTGTCTGCTGATTGCTGAGGTGGACCAATCAGTGGACATTCCTCTGCATTGCACCACCTGTTTCTGGTTTTTCAATCACACATCCCATTGTTTAAAAGCCGGTCAGCTGTGTTTGTTGTTAGAGACTATTTCCGTATGTGAGTATGGATACTGTGGTGTCCTGTGTTTTGTGTACTCACTCATTTGCTGGTTACTCTGTTTGGTAACTTTGTTGTGTGTTTCTGGGAAAGGGGGAATTTAAGCAAGTTGCCCTTGGGCCTACATTACCCGTAGGAAGAAAACTGTCTAAAAACACTAGTTAGACCTGAGCGGACCACCCACTGTAATTTTTGTATGATTAGCAGTAGCTTAGCGGTTCTTGAGGCAGGCAAGATCAGTTTAGGGGTGTTTTACACTATTGTTTCATTTCTTGGGTCCTGCTCAGCCCTTTTTCCCAAACCTTTACCGTGTGTTCAAAAATAAACCTTTTATATTTGACGGTAGTTTATGGTGGTCGTGTAGTTTTTGTTCTCACTGTTCCATGTCACGATTCTAATTTGCATGAATTATGTTACGGGTCTCTTGTCCATCCACCCTAGACGTTTAAAGCCACGGGGTTCGTAACACCTCATTTCATGACAATGGCTCACCACTCATCGTACGGGTCGAATTTAACCTCCCAATGTCTGCCTTTGATTCATTTTTGACCTCACCCTTTCCCAATCCCCTCCACCTCACCCTTTCCCAATCCCCTCCACCTCACCCTTTCCCAATCCCCTCCACCTCACCCTTTCCCAATCCCCTCCACCTCACCCTTTCCCAGTCCCCTCCACCTCACAAGGCAGGCAATACGCTTCATCTCATCTTTACTAGAGGCTGTTCGCCTCCTAATCTCACTGCAACCCCCCTCCAGGTCTCTGATCACTGCTTTGTTTCCTTTTCTGTCTCCCTTTCCTCCAACCCGAACCACTCAGCCCTACCCAGATGGTCATGCACCGTCGCAATCTTCGCTCTCTCTCTCCAACTACTCTCTCCTCTTCAATCCTATCATCTCTCCCTTCTGCTAAATCCTTCTCTCTCCTGTCTCCTGATTCTACCTCTTCGACCCAACTCTGCTCTCTTTCCGCATCCTATGACTCGCACTGTCCCCTTTCCACCGGCCGGCTCGGCCTCCCCTCCTGCTCCGTGGCTGAGAGACTCATTACGAGCTTACAGAATAGGGCTGCGGGTAGCTGAGTGAAAATGGAGGAAAACTAAACTTCCGGAGGACCTATCATCCTTCCACTCCCTCCTCTCTACCTTCTCTTCCTCTGTATCCACTGCTAAAGCAACTTTATATCACTCTAAATTCAAGCTTCTGCCTCTAACCCTAGGAAACTATTTTCCTCGCCTTAATCCTTCTCATCCTCCTCCCTCTCTGCAGACGACTTTGTCAAACACTTTGAAAAGAAGGTTGACGACATCCGCTACTCATTCACTCAGCCTATTGAGTCCACTGGTCCCACTCCCACAGAACTACCCTTCGCCTTGACCTCTTTCTCTCCAGATGAAATCCTGCGACTAGTGATGTCCGGCCGCCCGACAAGCTGCCCGCTCGACCACATCCCCTCCTCCTTTCTTCAGATCATCTCTGGAGACCTTCTCCCATTCCTCCCTACCCTCATCCCTGACCACTGGCTGCATCCCCTCTGACTTCAAAATGGCGAGAGTCACTTGACCCCTCTGATGTCAAACTACAGACCTGTATCCCTTTCTTTTCTTTCTAAAACACTTGAGAGTGTCTCCAGTGCCTTGCAAAAGTATTCATCCCGCTTGGCGTTGTTCCTATTTTGTTGCGTTACAACCTGTAATTTAAATGGATTTTTATTTGGATTTCATGTAATGGACATACACAAAATACTCCAAATTGGTGAAGTGAAATGAAAAAAATAACTTCTTTCAAAATATTCTACCAAATAAATAACGGAAAAGTGGTGCGTGCATACGTATTCACCCCCTTTGCTATGAAGCCCCTAAATAAGATCTGGTGCAACCAATTACCTTCAGAAGTCACATATTTAGTTAAATAAAGTCCACATGTGTGCAATCTAAGTGTCACCACCAAGCAAGGGGCACCACTAAGTAAGGGGCACCATGAAGACCAAGGAGCTCTTCACTAACTCTAACACTGACTTTGCTGATAGCTACATTATTGAGGAAAAATGTACTTAGTATGACTGAGATATATGGTTGTCCCACCTAGCTATCTTAAAATGAATGCACTAACTAATTCGCTCTGGATAAGAGCGTCTGCTAAATGACTAAAATGTCAATGTAAATCTGCTGGACACTGAAGTTCAGCTGAATCTGGGGAGAGATTAATCTGTGAATATTAAGCTTGCTAACTGTTAAGTCTCGAAGAAGAGACATGCTTTAACTGTAAATACTTTGGACCGTTCTGAAATGCCTGAGGTTTATAAAAACATATTTTTTTCGATCTGTTTCTCTTTCATCTCTTTCAATGACCCACCACCTACTGATGGAGCATACAACAGCAGATGAAGTGGTATATCTCTGGAAGATTTTCAGAACTGAAACCTGTCAGCCAGTCAGTGGAAAACCCCAGTCACATCCAGCACGTCTGTCTCTGCTTACTGCCGTCTCTGTGAACCAGATAGCAGCAGGGTGGATTATCGATAGGCTTTCTGTAGAAGACACTGAGAAGTACAGTGCATTCGGAAAGTATTCAGACCCCTTCACTTTCTCCACATTTTGTTACGATACAGCCTTATTCTAAAATGGATTAACACTACACACAATACCCCATAATGATAAAGCGAAAACAGGTTTTTAGACATTTTTGCAAATGTATTAAAAACAGAAATACCTTATTAATATAAGTATTCAGATCCTTTGCTATGAGACTCGAAATTGAGCTCAGATGCAGCCTGTTTCCATTGATCATCCTTGAGATGTTTCTACAAATTGATTGGAGTCCACCTGTGGTAAATTCAATTGATTGGACATGATTTGGAAAGGCACACACCTGTCTATATAAGGTCCCACATTTGACAGTGCATTTCAGAGCAAAAACCAAGCCATGAGGTCGAAGGGATTAACCCTAATAATCTGTATAAAGACACATACAACGTCTCCCACTCACACACACTAACCCTAACTACAGTATCTAACACACTAACCCTAACTACAGTATCTAACACACTAACCCTAACTACAGTATCTAACACACTAACCCTAACTACAGTATCTAACACACTAACCCTAACTACAGTATCTAACACACTAACCCTAACTACAGTATCTAACACACTAACCCTAACTACAGTATCTAACACACTAACCCTAACTACAGTATCTAACACACTAACCCTAACTACAGTATCTAACACACTAACCCTAACTACAGTATCTAACACACTAACCCTAACTACAGTATCTAACACACTAACCCTAAATACAGTATCTAACACACTAACCCTAACTACAGTATCTAACACACTAACCCTAACTACAGTATCTAACACACTAACCCTAACTACAGTATCTAACACACTAACCCTAACTACAGTATCTAACACACTAACCCTAACTACAGTATCTAACACACTAACCCTAACTACAGTATCTAACACACTAACCCTAAATACAGTATCTAACACACTAACCCTAACTACAGTATCTAACACACTAACCCTAACTACAGTATCTAACACACTAACCCTAACTACAGTATCTAACACACTAACCCTAACTACAGTATCTAACACACTAACCCTAACTACAGTATCTAACACACTAACCCTAACTACAGTATCTAACACACTAACCCTAACTACAGTATCTAACACACTAACCCTAACTACAGTATCTAACACACTAACCCTAACTACAGTATCTAACACACTAACCCTAACTACAGTATCTAACACACTAACCCTAACTACAGTATCTAACACACTAACCCTAACTACAGTATCTAACACACTAACCCTAAATACAGTATCTAACACACTAACCCTAACTACAGTATCTAACACACTAACCCTAACTACAGTATCTAACACACTAACCCTAACTACAGTATCTAACACACTAACCCTAACTACAGTATCTAACACACTAACCCTAACTACAGTATCTAACACACTAACCCTAACTACAGTATCTAACACACTAACCCTAACTACAGTATCTAACACACTAACCCTAACTACAGTATCTAAACACTAACCCTAACTACAGTATCTAACACACTAACCCTAACTACAGTATCTAACACACTAACCCTAACTACAGTATCTAACACACTAACCCTAACTTCAGTATCTAACACACTAACCCTAACTACAGTATCTAACACACTAACCCTAACTACAGTATCTAACACACTAACCCTAACTACAGTATCTAACACACTAACCCTAACTACAGTATCTAACACACTAACCCTAACAACAGTATCTAACACACTAACCCTAACTAAAGTATCTAACACACTAACCCTAACTACAGTATCTAACACACTAACCCTAACTACAGTATCTAACACACTAACCCTAACTACAGTATCTAACACACTAACCCTAACTAAAGTATCTAACACACTAACCCTAACTACAGTATCTAACACACTAACCCTAACTACAGTATCTAACACACTAACCCTAACTACAGTATCTAACACACTAACCCTAACTACAGTATCTAACACACTAACCCTAACTACAGTATCTAACACACTAACCCTAACAACAGTATCTAACACACTAACCCTAACTTCAGTATCTAACACACTAACCCTAACTACAGTATCTAACACACTAACCCTAACTACAGTATCTAACACACTAACCCTAACTACAGTATCTAACACACTAACCCTAACTACAGTATCTAACACACTAACCCTAACTACAGTATCTAACACACTAACCCTAACTACAGTATCTAACACACTAACGCTAACTACAGTATCTAACACACTAACCCTAAATACAGTATCTAACGCTTTGTGTGTTTATGGATAATTCCTATTTCCTTTAATCTTGGCAAGGCCAAACAAGGAAATTAATCATTTTATAATTTTTCTAAACTTGTTTTCTCGTTTATAGTTTCCAAATTGGGCGTTGAGTAACAGAAAACAAAAAATGACTAAATGTCGAGTAACAGAAAATTAATAATGACTAAATGTCGAGTAACAGAAAACTAATAATGACTAAATGTCGAGTAACAGAAAACGAATAATGACTAAATGTCGAGTAACAGAAAACTAATAATGACTAAATGTCGAGTAACAGAAAACTAATAATGACTAAATGTCGAGTAACAGAAAACTAATAATGACTCAATGTCGAGTAACAGAAAACAAATGACTAAATGTCGAGTAACAGAAAACAAATAATGACTCAATGTCGAGTAACAGAAAACAAATGACTAAATGTAGAGTAACAGAAAACTAATAATGACTAAATGTCGAGTAACAGAAAACAAATGACTAAATGTCGAGTAACAGAAAACAAATGACTAAATGTCGAGTAACAGAAAACGAATAATGACTAAATGTCGAGTAACAGAAAACTAATAATGACTAAATGTCGAGTAACATAAAACAAATGACTAAATGTCGAGTAACAGAAAACAAATAATGACTCAATGTCGAGTAACAGAAAACAAATGACTAAATGTCGAGTAACAGAAAACTAATAATGACTAAATGTCGAGTAACAGAAAACAAATGACTAAATGTCGAGTAACAGAAAACAAATGACTAAATGTCGAGTAACAGAAAACAAATGACTAAATGTCGAGTAACAGAAAACAAATGACTAAATGTCGAGTGACAGAAAACTAATAATGACTAAATGTCGAGTAACAGAAAACAAATAATGACTAAATGTCGAGTAACAGAAAACTAATAATGACTAAATGTCGAGTAACAGAAAACAAATGACTAAATGTCGAGTAACAGAAAACAAATGACTAAATGTCGAGTAACAGAAAACAAATGACTAAATGTCGAGTAACAGAAAACAAATGACTAAATGTTGAGTAACAGAAAACAAATAATGACTAAATGTAGAGTAACAGAAAACAAATAATGACTAAATGTCGAGTAACAGAAAACAAATAATGACTAAATGTCGAGTAACAGAAAACAAATGACTAAATGTCGAGTAACAGAAAACAAATGACTAAATGTCGAGTAACAGAAAACAAATGACTAAATGTCGAGTAACAGAAAACAAATGACTAAATGTCGAGTAACAGAAAACAAATGACTAAATGTCGAGTAACAGAAAACAAATGACTAAATGTCGAGTAACAGAAAACTAATAATGACTAAATGTAGAGTAACAGAAAACAAATAATGACTAAATGTCGAGTAACAGAAAACAAATAATGACTAAATGTCGAGTAACAGAAAACAAATGACTAAATGTCGAGTAACAGAAAACAAATGACTAAATGTTGAGTAACAGAAAACAAATGACTAAATGTCGAGTAACAGAAAACTAATAATGACTAAATGTCGAGTAACAGAAAACAAATAATGACTAAATGTCGAGTAACAGAAAACGAATAATGACTAAATGTCGAGTAACAGAAAACTAATAATGACTAAATGTCGAGTAACAGAAAACTAATAATGACTAAATGTCGAGTAGTAGTAGGGGTTCATCCCTAATATAATATTCATGAAGCATAGCAGGTGTGTTTACGGTCTGGGTTGAGCTGCAGGTACAGGCCCCCTAATATAATATTCATGAAGCATAGCAGGTGTGTTTACGGTCTGGGTTGAGCTGCAGGTACACGCCCCCTAATATAATATTCATGAAGCATAGCAGGTGTGTTTACGGTCTGGGTTGAGCTGCAGGTACACGCCCCCTAATATAATATTCATGAAGCATAGCAGGTGTGTTTACGGTCTGGGTTGAGCTGCAGGTACACGCCCCCTAATATAATATTCATGAAGCATAGCAGGTGTGTTTACGGTCTGGGTTGAGCTGCAGGTACACGCCCCCTAATATAATATTCATGAAGCATAGCAGGTGTGTTTACGGTCTGGGTTGAGCTGCAGCAGACCTACCTTGCTATAGTCATGCCAGATAGTGGAAGTGAGTTAGTCCCTCATGCTAGCTAGTAGTAGCTAGCGGAAGTGAGTTAGTCCCTCATGCTAGCTAGTAGTAGCTAGCGGAAGTGAGTTAGTCCCTCATGCTAGCTAGTAGTAGCTAGCGGAAGTGAGTTAGTCCCTCATGCTAGCTAGTAGTAGCTAGCGGAAGTAAGTTAAGGCTTCTGAAAGTGAAGCACACAATAATCTACAGTTCGAGTAGAATTCAAAGTGTGTTTGACAGTAGTTAATATGTTCCATTGTAGGTCAAGATGCATTGTCACAGCTCAGTGATATCACTCACAAGTCTTTATAGATTGACCAGTGCCCTGTTTTTTAAAATTGAGTTTAGAAACAAAATTACATACAGTCATTCAGTTGTGGCTTGTTACCTCTGACAAACACTGATGTGCGTGTTCATGTATGGGTGTAATAAACCCTTATTCCATATCATGATGGACTCAGTGTATGATTGTACCACAGTTCAACTTTAATAGAGAGCATAAATGCTTTGAAACAATGGCAGCACAACGTTAACTAGACTCCTTTACTGGCTACAGGTTCAGAGATAGACCACTCTCATGTTTGGCAAACATTAACTAGACTCCTTTACTGGCTACAGGTTCAGAGATAGACCACTCTCATGTTTGGCAAAGTCACTTTTTCTCCAGATCTATTGTGGGGTTTTTTTGTTGGTTGATTTATATGTAAGGGAAGGTCATCCGATTCTGGTGTTATATTTGACATGTAGCTTGTAAACTGCTCTGTGTTCATATTTCTTTTTAGGAAACAGGAGGATGTGTTGCACTTTAGGTTGATAATATAATGAGCAGAGCACAGCAGGTAAAATGTTTCCGACATGTGGGTGTCGCTTGAATGACTTCAACACGATTTGGATTATAGCAGCGTTTCCCAAACTCGGTCCTCAGGCCCCAAAGGGGTGCACGTTTTGGTTTTTGCCCTAATGCACAGCTAATTCAAATGATCAACGCTTGACAATTAGTTGATTATTTGAATCAGCTGTGTAGTGCTAGGGCAAAAACCAAAACGTGCACCCGTTGGAGTCCCGAGGTTGGGAAACCCTGGATTATAGGCACATTTTGGTGAATTCAAGGCATTTGGATCTCAAGCCTAAACCTCCTGCACCCTGCCCCTACTCATTTGGGCTGCTCAGTTATTGAAGGTGAATTACTGCCATCTGCTGGATCATACAAATACTGCTGCATTACATTTCCACTTATATTCATACTATTGATCTCAACCATCAAAGCAACAATGCAAATTAAGGGCATTTAATTAATTTGGACATTTGCTCAGTACTTGAAGAGTGTCATTTCCAATGCTACCGAGTTGCCAACACAGATTGAAAGGTGAGTGTTGAGCCAATATCTCGTCTGTATAGTTCCGTGTAGCTCAGTTGGTAGAGCATGGCGCTTGCAACGCCAGGGTTGTGGGTTCGTTTCCCACATGGGGCCAGTATGAAAATGTATGCACTCACTAACTGTAAGTGGCTCTGGATAAGAGCGTCTGCTAAATGACTAAATGTAATGTATAGTAGTAGATGTTCTGTTCCCATCACATTCTGATTCATGACCTTTACTGTGACCATGGAACCTTTGGGTCAAAATAGTGAACACCGAGCCGCTATACCTAAAGCCATATAGCAGGTCCTTACTATATACCTTATATATCAGGACTATAGGACTATATGCTAGTGAACACCGAGCCGCTATACCTAAAGCCATATAGCAGGTCCTTACTATATACCTTATATATCAGGACTATAGGACTATATGCTAGTGAACACCGAGCCGCTATACCTAAAGCCATATAGCAGGTCCTTACTATATACCTTATATATCAGGACTATAGGACTATATGCTAGTGAACACCGAGCCGCTATACCTAAAGCCATATAGCAGGTCCTTACTATATACCTTATATATCAGGACTATAGGACTATATGCTAGTGAACACCGAGCCGCTATACCTAAAGCCATATAGCAGGTCCTTACTATATACCTTATATATCAGGACTATAGGACTATATGCTAGTGAACACCGAGCCGCTATACCTAAAGCCATATAGCAGGTCCTTACTATATACCTTATATATACCATAAACCCTACTTCCTGAGTTGTTCTATATGCTACGGAGAGTAGGTCTAAATGACTATATGCTACTGGGAGCAGGTCTATAGTACTATATGCTACGGGGAGCAGGTCTATAGGACTATATGCTACGGGGAGTAGGTCTATATGACTATATGCTATGGGGAGCAGGACTATATGACTATATACTACGGAGAGCAGGACTATAGGACTATACGCTACGGGGAGCAGGACTATATGACTATATACTACGGGGAGCAGGTCTATATGACTATATGCTACTGGGAGCAGGTCTATATGACTATATGACTATATGCTATGGGCAGTGGCGGCTCCTGAAAAAATTCTCAGGAGGGGCAATTTTTCTGATGATTTAGGTGACCTACACACGTGCACGAGTCCGTGCACGCGATTCCAGATATCTTTACCTCTGAATAAACTGCCTTTATTATACCATATCCACCCTGTCCAAAGTCTCTACTTGGTCTCAGTTCTCCAGTAAACTTGTGATTATCAACAGTACACAACGGTAACAAACAATTGGGGGAACTCACGGGGCAGATAGTAACCACTTAAAAGGAAGCGATTCCCAAACCTTCCATAACAAAGCCATCACCTACAGAGAGATGAACTTGGAGAAGAGTCCCCTAAGTAAGCTTGTCCTGGGCCTCTGTTCACAAACACAAACAGACCCCACACAGCCCCAGGACAACAACAACAACAACAACAACAACACAATTAGACCCAACCAAATCATGAGAAAACAAAAAGAGAATTACTTGACACATTGGAAAGAACAAACAAAAAAACAGAGCAAACTAGAATGCTATTTGGCCCTAAACAGAGAGTACACAGTGGCAGAATACCTGACCACTGTGACTGACCCAAACTTAAGGAAAGCTTTGACTATGTACAGACTCAGTGACCATAGCCTTGCTATTGAGAAAGGCCGCCGTAGGCAGACCTGGCTCTCAAGAGAAGACAGGCTATGTGCACACTGCCCACAAAATGAGGTGGAAACTGAGCTGCACTTCCTAACCTCCTGCCAAATGTATGACCATATTAGAGACACATATTTCCCTCAGATTACAGCGATCCACAAAGAATTCGAAAACAAACCCAATTTTGATAAACTCCCTTATCTACTGGGTGAAAAACCACAGTGTGCCATCACAGCTGCAAGATTTGTGACCTGTTGCCACAAGAAAAGGGCAACCAGTGAAGAACAAACACCATTGTAAATACAACCCATATTTATGTTTATTTATTTTCCCATTTGTACTTTAACTATTTGCACATTGTAACAACACTGTATATATACATAATATGACATTTGAAATGTCTTTATTCTTTTGAAACTTCTGAGTGTAATGTTTACTGTTAATATTTATTGTTTATTTCACTTTTGTTTACTATCTACTTCCCTTGCTTTGGCAATGTTAACACACGTTTCCCATGCCAATAAAGCCCTTAAATTGAATTGAATTGATAGTAAGGTCGCAATGACACAGAAAGCAGTTCAATGTCGGGGTACAGAGTCGCTCTCTTACCAGGATCGCGGTCCGCTCTGACCAGGGTGAAGGTGGCCGGCTCCACTTCTCTGTCCGGGACTCATCCAGCCAAGTCTCCCAGCTGTATTGGGATTCAGCTGCCAGCAGCGTTTTCATTATTTAGTCCGTTCGTAGCGGGTATGTACAAGATCAACAAGATCAGTCCAAAACCAACCACTGGAAATCCATGGTTGGCAGAATGTTTGTAAACTAAGTCTACAAATTAAAAACATAAAATAACGCCGCACTGCAGGTCGCAACAGAGACGCTGGTAGCCGCCATTGTCTTAGTTACGTTCAACGTTACGTCACGTATGACGAAAGCGCGTAAGTGCAAGCCCACAGACACCCATAGAGAATGTATTGAAAGCTTTGAAATGTGAAAAAAATAGATTTTACATGACAGGCTATGAGAGACTTCTGGGCGATTTTCAACTTGACTGAAATCGCCCCAAAAACGGGCGGGGCCATTTAAAGCACGACTTTAGCCTGATTTGACATTTAGTGGCTGGCAGATCAGACGTGAACACTGATAACTGCTGTTGCCGTGATATAATTGATTAGAAAAAAAATCCCTTCCTTTTCCCGTTTGGCAGTGCGTCGCCCATATCGCCCTATTGAACAAGCCGTCCCTGGCTATGGGGAATAGGTCTATAGGACTATATGCTATGGGGAGAAGGTCTATATGACTATATGACTATATGCTATGGGGAGAAGGTCTATATGACTATATGCTACGGGGAGCAGGTCTATATAACTATATGACTATATGCTATGGGGAGCAGGTCTATATGACTATATGACTATATGCTATGGGGAGCAGGTCTATATGACTATATGACTATATGCTATGGGGAGAAGGTCTATATGACTATATGACTATATGCTATGGGGAGCAGGTCTATAGGACTATATGACTATATGCTATGGGGAGCAGGTCTATATGACTATATGACTATATGCTATGGGGAGAAGGTCTATATGACTATATGCTACGGGGAGCATGTCTATATGACTATATGCTATGGGGAGTAGGTCTATAGGACTATATGCTACGGGGAGCAGGTCTATATGACTATATGCTGCGGGGAGCAGGTCTATAAGACTACATGCTACGGGGAGCAGGTCTATATGACTATATGCTACGGGGAGCAGGTATATATGACTATATGCTACGGGGAGTAGGTCTATATGACTATATGCAACGGGGAGTAGGTCTATATGACTATATGCTACGGGGAGCAGGTATATATGACTATATGCTATGGGGAGTAGGTCTATATGACTATATGCTATGGGGAGTAGGTCTATATGACTATATGACTATATGCTATGGGGAGTAGGTCTATATGACTATATGCTATGGGGAGTAGGTCTATATGACTATATGCTATGTGGAGTAGGTCTATAGGACTATATGCTACGGGGAGCAGGTCTATATGACTATATGCTACGGGGAGCAGGTCTATATGACTATATGCTATGGGGAGTAGGTCTATATGACTATATGCTACTGGGAGCAGGTCTATAGGACTATATGCTACGGGGAGCAGGTCTATATGACTATATGCTACGGGGAGCAGGTCTATAAGACTATATGCTACTGGGAGCAGGTCTATAGGACTATACGCTACGGGGAGTAGGTCTATATGACTATATGCTATGGGGAGCAGGTCTATATGACTATATGCTATGGGGAGCAGGTATATATGACTATATGCTACGGGGAGTAGGTCTATATGACTATATGCTATGGGGAGTAGGTCTATAGGACTATATGCTACTGGGAGCAGGTCTATAGGACTATATGCTACGAGGAGAAGGTCTATATGACTATATGCTATGGGGAGCAGGTCTATAGGACTATATGCTATGGGGAGAAGGTCTATATGACTATATGCTACGGGGAGCAGGTCTATATGACTATATTCTACGGGGAGTAGGTCTATATGACTATATGCTATGGGGAGCAGGTCTATATGACTATATGACTATATGCTACGGGGAGCAGGTCTATATGACTATATGCTATGGGGAGTAGGTCTATATGACTATATGCTATGGGGAGTAGGTCTATATGACTATATGCTACTGGGAGTAGGTCTATATGACTATAGGACTATATGCTACTGGGAGTAGGTCTATATGACTATATGCTACGGGGAGCAGGTCTATATGATTATAGGACTATATGCTACTGGGAGTAGGTCTATATGACTATATGCTACGGGGAGTAGGTCTATATGACTATATGCTACGGGGAGTAGGTCTATAGGACTATATGCTACGGGGAGTAGGTCTATATGACTATATGCAACGGGGAGTAGGTCTATATGACTATATGCTACGGGGAGTAGGTCTATATGACTATATGCTACGGGGAGTAGGTCTATATGACTATATGCTATGGGGAGTAGGTCTATATGACTATATGCTACGGAGAGCAGGTCTATATGACTATATGCTATGGGGAGCAGGACTATAGGACTATATGCTATGGGGAGTAGGTCTATATGACTATATGCTATGGGGAGCAGGTCTATATGACTATATTCTACGGGGAGTAGGTCTATATGACTATATGCTATGGGGAGTAGGTCTATATGACTATATGCTACTGGGAGCAGGTCTATAGGACTATATGCTACGGGGAGCAGGTCTATATGACTATAAGCTATGGGGAGCAGGTCTATAGGACTATATGCTACGGGGAGCAGGACTATAGGACTATATGCTATGGGAGAAGGTCTATAGGACTATATGCTACGGGGAGCAGGTCTATATGACTATATGCTACGGGGAGTAGGTCTATAAGACTATATGCTACGGGGAGCAGGTCTATATGACTATATGACTATATGCTACGGGGAGCAGGTCTATATGACTATATGCTACGGGGAGCAGGTCTATAGGACTATATGCTATGGGGAGTAGGTCTATAGGACTATATGCTATGGGGAGCAGGTCTATATGACTATATGCTACGGGGAGCAGGTCTATAGGACTATATGCTACGGGGAGCAGGTCTATAGGACTATATGACTATATGCTACGGGAAGCAGGTCTATAATGACTATATGCTACGGGGAGCAGGACTATAGGACTATATGACTATATGCTACGGGGAGCAGGTCTATAGGACTATATGCTACGGGGAGTAGGTCTATATGACTATATGCTACGGGGAGCAGGTCTATATGACTATATGCTACGGGGAGCAGGTCTATATGACTATATGACTATATGCTACGGGGGGCAGGTCTATATGACTATATGCTACGGGGAGCAGGTCTATAAGACTATATGCTACAGGGAGCAGGTCTATATGACTATATGCTACGGGGAGCAGGTCTATAAGACTATATGCTACAGGGAGCAGGTCTATAAGACTATATGCTACAGGGAGCAGGTCTATATGACTATATGCTATGGGGAGTAGGTCTATATGACTATATGCTACAGGGAGCAGGTCTATATGACTATATGCTACGGGGAGTAGGTCTATAGGACTATACGCTACGGAGAGCAGGACTATATGACTATATGCTACGGGGAGCAGGTCTATATGACTATATGCTATGGGGATTAGGTCTATATGACTATATGCTACTGGGAGCAGGTCTATATGACTATATGCTATGGGGAGCAGGTCTATAGGACTATATGCTATGGGGAGAAGGTCTATAGGACTATATGCTACGGAGAGTAGGTCTATAGGACTATATGCTACGGGGAGAAGGTCTATAGGACTATATGCTACGGGGAGCAGGTCTATAGGACTATAGGACTATATGCTACGGGGAGCAGGTCTATAGGACTATATGCTACGGGGAGCAGGAATATATGACTATATGACTATATGCTATGGGGAGTAGGTCTATAGGACTATATACTATGGGGAGCAGGTCTATATGACTATATGCTACGGGGAGCAGGTCTATATGACTATATGCTACGGGGAGAAGGTCTATAGGACTATATGCTACGGGGAGCAGGTCTATATGACTATATGCTACGGGGAGTAGGTCTATATGTCTATATGCTACGGGGAGAAGGTCTAGAGGACTATATGCTACTGGGAGCAGGTCTATATGACTATATGCTACGGGGAGTAGGTCTATAGGACTATATGCTACGGGGAGCAGGTCTATATGACTATATGCTACGGGGAGCAGGTCTATATGACTATATGACTATATGCTATGGGGAGCAGGTCTATAGGACTATATGCTACGGGGAGAAGGTCTATAGGACTATACGCTATGGGGAGCAGGTCTATATGACTATATGACTATATGCTACGGGGAGCAGGTCTATATGACTATATGACTATATGCTATGGGGAGCAGGTCTATATGACTATATGCTATGGGGAGCAGGTCTATAGGACTATATGCTAAGGGGAGTAGGTCTATATGACTATATGCTATGGGGAGCAGGTCTATAGGACTATATGCTACGGAGAGCAGGTCTATATGACTATATGCTATGGCGAGCAGGTCTATAAGACTATATGCTACGGGGAGTAGGTCTATATGACTATATGCTACGGGGAGTAGGTCTATATGACTATATGCTACGGGGGAGCAGGTCTATATGACTATACGCTACGGGGAGCAGGTCTATATGACTATATGCTATGGGGAGCAGGTCTATAGGACTATATGCTACGGGGAGCAGGTCTATAGGACTATATGCTACAGGGAGTAGGTCTATAGGACTATGTGCTACGGGGAGCAGGTCTATATGACTATAGGACTATATGCTACGGAGAGCAGGTCTATAGGACTATATGCTACGGGGAGTAGGTCTATAGGACTATGTGCTATGGGGAGCAGGTCTATATGACTATATGCTACGGGGAGCAGGTCTATAGGACTATATGCTACGGAGAGCAGGTCTATATGACTATATGCTAATGGGAGCAGGTCTATAAGACTATATGCTACGGGGAGTAGGTCTATATGACTATATGCTGCGGGGAGCAGGTCTATATGACTATATGCTACGGGGAGTAGGTCTATATGACTATATACTGTGGGGAGCAGGTCTATAAGACTACATGCTACGGGGAGCAGGTCTATATGACTATATGCTACGGGGAACAGGTATATATGACGATATGCTATGGGGAGAAGGTCTATATGACTATATGCTACGGGGAGCAGGTCTATATGACTATATGCTATGGGGAGTAGGTCTATATGACTATATGCTATGGGGAGTAGGTCTATATGACTATATGCTATGGGGAGTAGGTCTATATGACTATATGCTATGGGGAGTAGGTCTATATGACTATATGCTATGGGGAGTAGGTCTATAGGACTATATGCTACGGGGAGCAGATCTATATGACTATATGCTACGGGGAGCAGGTCTATAAGACTACATGCTACGGGGAGCAGGTCTATATGACTATATGCTACAGGGAGCAGGTATATATGACTATATGCTATGGGGAGAAGGTCTATATGACTATATGCTACGGGGAGCAGGTCTATATGACTATATGCTATGGGGAGTAGGTCTATATGACTATATGCTATGGGGAGTAGGTCTATATGACTATATGCTATGGGGAGTAGGTCTATATGACTATATGCTATGGGGAGTAGGTCTATATGACTATATGCTATGGGGAGTAGGTCTATAGGACTATATGCTACGGGGAGCAGATCTATATGACTATATGCTACGGGGAGCAGGTCTATATGACTATATGCTATGGGGAGTAGGTCTATATGACTATATGCTACGGGGAGTAGGTCTATATGACTATATGCTACGGGGAGCAGGTCTATATGACTATATGCTACGGGGAGCAGGTCTATAAGACTATATGCTACTGGGAGCAGGTCTATAGGACTATATGCTATGGGGAGTAGGTCTATATGACTATATGCTACTTGGAGTAGGTCTATAGGACTATATGCTATGGGGAGTAGGTCTATATGACTATATGCTACGGGGAGTAGGTCTATATGACTATATGCTATGGGGAGTAGGTCTATATGACTATATGCTACGGGGAGTAGGTCTATAGGACTATATGCTACGGGGAGCAGGTCTATATGCTACAGGGATCAGGTCTATAGGACTATATGCTACGGGGAGCAGGTCTATATGACTATATGCTACGGGGAGCAGGTCTATAGGACTATATGCTACGGAGAGCAGGTCTATATGACTATATGCTACTGGGAGCAGGTCTATAAGACTATATGCTACGGGGAGTAGGTCTATATGACTATATGCTGTGGGGAGCAGGTCTATAAGACTACATGCTACGGGGAGCAGGTCTATATGACTATATGCTACGGGGAGCAGGTATATATGACTATATGCTATGGGGAGAAGGTCTATATGACTATATGCTACGGGGAGCAGGTCTATATGACTATATGCTATGGGGAGTAGGTCTATATGACTATATGCTATGGGGAGTAGGTCTATATGACTATATGCTATGGGGAGTAGGTCTATATGACTATATGACTATATGCTATGGGGATTAGGTCTATATGACTATATGCTATGGGGAGTAGGTCTATATGACTATATGCTATGGGGAGAAGGTCTATAGGACTATATGCTACGGGGAGCAGATCTATATGACTATATGCTACGGGGAGCAGGTCTATATGACTATATGCTATGGGGAGTAGGTCTATATGACTATATGCTACGGGGAGTAGGTCTATATGACTATATGCTACGGGGAGCAGGTCTATATGACTATATGCTACGGGGAGCAGGTCTATAAGACTATATGCTACTGGGAGCAGGTCTATAGGACTATACGCTACGGGGAGCAGGTCTATATGACTATATGCTATGGGGAGCAGGTCTATATGACTATATGCTATGGGGAGCAGGTATATATGACTATATGCTACGGGGAGCAGGTCTATATGCTACGGGGAGCAGGTCTATATGACTATATGCTATGGGGAGCAGGTCTATATGACTATATGCTATGGGGAGCAGGTCTATATGACTATATGCTATGGGGAGAAAGTCTATATGACTATATGCTATGGGGAGCAGGTCTATATGACTATATGCTATGGGGAGCAGGTCTCTATGACTATATACTATGGGGAGAAAGTCTATATGACTATATGCTATGGGGAGAAAGTCTATATGACTATATGCTATGGGGAGTAGGTCTATAGGACTATATGCTACGGGGAGCAGGTCTATATGACTATATGCTACGGGGAGCAGGTCTATAAGACTATATGCTACTGGGAGCAGGTCTATAGGACTATACGCTACGGGGAGCAGGTCTATATGACTATATGCTATGGGGAAGTAGGTCTATATGACTATATGCTATGGGGAGCAGGTATATATGACTATATGCTACTCCCCGTAGCATATAGTCATATATACCTTCTCCCCAGCAGGTCTATATGCTACGGGGAGCAGGTCTATATGACTATATGCTATGGGGAGCAGGTCTATATGACTATATGCTATGGGGAGCAGGTCTATATGACTATATGCTACGGAGAGCAGGTCTATATGACTATATGCTATGGGGAGCAGGTCTATAGGACTATATGACTATATGCTACGGGGAGCAGGTCTATATGACTATATGCTATGGGGAGAAAGTCTATATGACTATATGCTACGGGGAGAAGGTCTATATGACTATATGCTATGGGGAGAAAGTCTATATGACTATATGCTATGGGGAGAAAGTCTGTATGACTATATACTACGGGGAGCAGGGTAATAGGACTATATGCAACGGGGAGTAGGTCTATATGACTATATGCTATGGGGAGAAAGTCTATATGACTATATGCTATGGGGAGAAAGTCTGTATGACTATATACTACGGGGAGCAGGGTAATAGGACTATATGCTACTGGGAGCAGGTCTATAGGACTATACGCTACGGGGAGTAGGACTATATGACTATATGCTACGGGGAGCAGGTCTATATGACTATATGCTATGGGGAGCAGGTCTATATGACTATATGCTATGGGGAGTATGGTAATAGGACTATATGCAACGGGGAGTAGGTCTATAGGACTATATGCTACAGGGAGCAGATCTATAGGACTATATGCTACGGGGAGCAGGTCTATATGACTATATGCTACGGGGAGCAGGTCTATATGACTATATGCTACGGGGATCAGGTCTATATGCTACGGGGAGCAGGTCTATATGCTACAGGGAGCAGGTCTATATGACTATATGCTACGGGGAGCAGGTCTATATGACTATATAATACGGGGAGCAGGTCTATAGGACTATATGCTACGGAGAGCAGGTCTATATGACTATATGCTACTGGGAGCAGGTCTATAAGACTATATGCTACGGGGAGCAGGTCTATATGACTATATGCTGCGGGGAGCAGGTCTATAAGACTACATGCTACGGGGAGCAGGTCTATATGACTATATGCTACGGGGAGCAGGTATATATGACTATATGCTACGGGGAGTAGGTCTATATGACTATGTGACTATATGCTATGGGGAGTAGGTCTATATGACTATATGCTATGGGGAGTAGGTGTATATGACTATATGCTATGGGGAGTAGGTCTATAGGACTATATGCTACGGGGAGCAGGTCTATATGACTATATGCTACGGGGAGCAGGTCTATATGACTATATGCTAT
The DNA here is from genome assembly GCF_964263955.1 of Coregonus lavaretus. Classification (NCBI taxonomy): domain Eukaryota; kingdom Metazoa; phylum Chordata; class Actinopteri; order Salmoniformes; family Salmonidae; genus Coregonus; species Coregonus lavaretus. The sequence goes on from NW_028161895.1 coordinate 1,028,539, forward strand.
GGGGAGTAGGTCTATATGACTATATGCTACTGGGAGCAGGTCTATAGGACTATATAGCTACGGGGAGCAGGTCTATATGACTATATGCTACGGGGAGCAGGTCTATAAGACTATATGCTACTGGGAGCAGGTCTATAGGACTATACGCTACGGGGAGCAGGTCTATATGACTATATGCTATGGGGAGCAGGTCTATATGACTATATGCTACGGGGAGCAGGTCTATATGACTATATGACTATATGCTACGGGGAGTAGGTCTATATGACTATATGCTATGGGGAGTAGGTCTATAGGACTATATACTACTGGGAGCAGGTCTATAGGACTATATGCTACGAGGAGCAGGTCTATATGACTATATGCTATGGGGAGCAGGTCTATAGGACTATATGCTATGGGGAGAAGGTCTATATGACTATATGCTACGGGGAGCAGGTCTATATGACTATATCAATTTTCAATCAATCAATCAATTTTATTTTATATAGCCCTTCTTACATCAGCTAATATCTCGAAGTGCTGTACAGAAACCCAGCCTAAAACCCCAAACAGCTAGTAATGCAGGTGTAGAAGCACGGTGGCTAGGAAAAACTCCCTAGAAAGGCAAAACCTAGGAAGAAACCTAGAGAGGAACCAGGCTATGAGGGGTGGCCAGTCCTCTTCTGGCTGTGCCGGGTGGAGATTATAACAGAACCATGCCAAGATGTTCAAAAATGTTCATAAGTGACAAGCATGGTCAAATAATAATCAGGAATAAATCTCAGTTGGCTTTTCATAGCCGATCATTAGAGTTTAAAACAGCAGGTCTGGGACAGGTAGGGGTTCCATAACCGCAGGCAGAACAGTTTAAACTGGAATAGCAGCAAGGCCAGGCGGACTGGGGATAGCAAGGAGTCACCACGGCCGGTAGTCCCGACGTATGGTCCTAGGGCTCAGGTCTCTCAGTTGGCTTTTCATAGCCGATCATTTAGAGTTGAAAACAGCAGGTCTGGGACAGGTAGGGGTTTCGTAGCCGCAGGCAGAACAGTTGAAACTGGAATAGCAGCAAGGCCAGGCGGACTGGGGGCAGCAGGGTGTCATCATGCCCGGTAGTCCTGACGTATGGTCCTAGGGCTCAGGTTCTCAGAGAGAAAGAGAGAACGAGAGAATTAGAGAGAGCATACTTAAATTCACACAGGACACTGGATAAGACAGGAGAAGTACTCCAGGTATAACCAACTAACCCCAGCCCCCCGACACATAAACTACTGCAGCATAAATACTGGAGGCTGAGACAGGAGCGGTCCGGAGACACTGTGGCCCCATCCGAAGAAACCCCCGGACAGGGCCAAACAGGAAGGATATAACCCCACCCACTCCGCCAAAGCACAGCCCCCGCACCACTAGAGGGATATCCCCAACCACCAACTTACAATCCTGAGACAAGGCCGAGTATAGCCCACAGAGGTCTCCACCACAGCACAAACCAAGGGGGGGGGGGCGCCAACCCAGACAGGAAGATCACGTCAGTAACTCAACCCACTCAAGTGACGCACCCCTCCCAGGGACGGCATGAAAGAGCACCAGCAGGCCAGTGACTCAGCCCCTGCAACAGGGTTAGAGGCAGAGAACCCCAGTGGAGAGGGGAACCGGCCTGGCAGAGACAGCAAGGGCTGTTCGTTGCTCCAGCCTTTCCGTTCACCTTCACACTCCTGGGCCAGACTACACTCAATCATATGACCTACTGAAGAGATAAGTCTTCAGTAAAGACTTAAAGGTTGAGACCGAGTCTGCGTCTCTCACATGGGTAGGCAGACTGTTCCATAAAAATGGAGATCTATAGGAGAAAGCCCTGCCTCCCGCTGTTTGCTTAGAAATTCTAGGGACAATTAGGAGGCCTGCGTCTTGTGACCGTAGCGTACGTATTGGTATGTACGGCAGGACCAACTCTGAAAGATAGGTAGGAGCAAGCCCATGTAACGCTTTATAGGTTAACAGTAAAACCTTGAAATCAGCCCTTGCCTTAACAGGAAGCCAGTGTAGGGAAGCTAGCACTGGAGTAATATGATCAAATTTCTTGGTTCTAGTCAGGATTCTAGCAGCCGTATTTAGCACTAACTGAAGTTTATTTAGTGCTTTATCCGGGTAGCCGGAAAATAGAGCATTGCAGTAGTCTAATCTAGAAGTAACAAATGCATGGATTAATTTTTCTGCATCATTTTTGGACAGAAAATTTCTGATTTTTGCAATGTTACGTAGATGGAAAAAAGCTGTCCTTGAAACAGTCTTGATATGTTCGTCAAAAGAGAGATCAGGGTCAAGAGTAACGCCTAGGTCCTTCACAGTTTTATTTGAGACGACTTTACAACCATCAAGATGAATTGTCAGATTTAACAGAAGATCTCTTTGTTTCTTGGGACCTAGAACAAGCATCTCTGTTTTGTCCGAGTTTAAAAGTAAAAAGTTTTCAGCCATCCACTTCCTTATGTCTGAAACACAGGCTTCTAGCGAGGGCAATTTTGGGGCTTCACCATGCTTCATTGAAATGTACAGCTGTGTGTCATCCGCATAGCAGTGAAAGTTAACATTATGTTTTCGAATAACATCCCCAAGAGGTAAAATATATAGTGAAAACAATAGTGGTCCTAAAACGGAACCTTGAGGAACACCGAAATGTACAGTTGATTTGTCGGAGGACAGACCATTCACAGAGACAAACTGATATCTTTCCGACAGGTAGGATCTAAACCAGGCCAGAACTTGTCCGTGTAGACCAATTTGGGTTTCCAGTCTCTCCAAAAGAATGTGGTGATCGATGGTGTCAAAGGCAGCACTAAGGTCTAGTAGCACGAGGACAGATGCAGAGCCTAGGTCTGACGCCATTAAAAGGTCATTTACCACCTTCACAAGTGCAGTCTCAGTGCTATGATGGGGTCTAAAACCAGACTGAAGCATTTCGTATACATTGTTTGTCTTCAGAAAGGCAGTGAGTTGCTGCGCAACAGCTTTTTCTAAAATTTTTGAGAGGAATGGAAGATTCGATATAGGCCGATAGTTTTTTATATTTTCCGGGTCAAGGTTTGGCTTTTTCAAGAGAGGCTTTATCACTGCCACTTTTAGTGAGTTTGGTACACATCCGGTGGATAGAGAGCTGTTTATTATGTTCAACATAGGAGGGCCAAGCACAGGAAGCAGCTCCTTCAGCAGTTTAGTAGGAATAGGATCCAGTATGCAGCTTGAAGGTTTAGAGGCCATGATTATTTTCATCATTGTGTCAAGAGATATAGTATTAAAACACTTAAGTGTCTCTCCCGATCCCAGGCCCTCGGGGAGTAGGTCTATATGACTATATGCTATGGGGAGCAGGTCTATATGACTATATGACTATATGCTACGGGGAGCAGGTCTATATGACTATATGCTATGGGGAGTAGGTCTATATGACTATATGCTATGGGGAGTAGGTCTATATGACTATATGCTATGGGGAGTAGGTCTATATGACTATATGCTATGGGGAGCAGGTCTATATGACTATATGACTATATGCTATGGGGAGCAGGTCTATATGAATATAGGACTATATGCTACTGGGAGTAGGTCTATATGACTATAGGACTATATGCTACTGGGAGTAGGTCTATATGACTATATGCTAAGGGGAGCAGGACTATATGACTATAGGACTATATGCTACGGGGAGTAGGTCTATATGACTATATGCTACTGGGAGTAGGTCTATATGACTATATGCTACGGGGAGTAGGTCTATATGACTATATGCTACGGGGAGTAGGTCTATAGGACTATATGCTACGGGGAGTAGGTCTATATGACTATATGCTACGGGGAGTAGGTCTATATGACTATATGCTACGGGGAGTAGGTCTATATGACTATATGCTACGGGGAGTAGGTCTATATGACTATATGCTATGGGGAGTAGGTCTATATGACTATATGCTACGGAGAGCAGGTCTATATGACTATATGCTATGGGGAGCAGGACTATAGGACTATATGCTATGGGGAGTAGGTCTATATGACTATATGCTACTGGGAGCAGGTCTATAGGACTATATGCTACGGGGAGCAGGTCTATATGACTATATGCTATGGGGATCAGGTCTATAGGACTATATGCTACGGGGAGCAGGTCTATAGGACTATATGCTATGGGGAGCAGGTCTATATGACTATATGCTACGGGGAGCAGGTCTATAGGACTATATGGGGAGTAGGTCTATAGGACTATATGCTACGGGGAGCAGGTCTATAGGACTATATGACTATATGCTACGGGGAGCAGGTCTATAATGACTATATGCTACGGGGAGCAGGACTATAGGACTATATGACTATATGCTACGGGGAGCAGGTCTATAGGACTATATGCTACGGGGAGCAGGTCTATAGGACTATATGCTACGGGGAGTAGGTCTATATGACTACATGCTACGGGGAGCAGGTCTATATGACTATATGCTACGGGGAGCAGGTCTATATGACTATATGACTATATGCTACGGGGAGCAGGTCTATATGACTATATGCTACGGGGAGTAGGTCTATATGACTATATGCTATGGGGAGCAGGTATATATGACTATATGCTATGGGGAGCAGGTCTATATGACTATATGCTACTGGGAGCAGGTCTATATGACTATATGCTATGGGGAGCAGGTCTATAGGACTATATGCTACGGGGAGAAGGTCTATAGGACTATATGCTACGGGGAGCAGGTATATATGACTATATGCTACGGGGAGTAGGTCTATATGACTATGTGACTATATGCTATGGGGAGTAGGTCTATATGAATATATGCTATGGGGAGTAGGTGTATATGACTATATGCTATGGGGAGTAGGTCTATAGGACTATATGCTACGGGGAGCAGGTCTATATGACTATATGCTATGGGGAGCAGGTCTATATGACTATATGCTATGGGGAGTAGGTCTATATGACTATATGCTACTGGGAGCAGGTCTATAGGACTATATGCTACGGGGAGCAGGTCTATATGACTATATGCTACGGGGAGCAGGTCTATAAGACTATATGCTACTGGGAGCAGGTCTATAGGACTATACGCTACGGGGAGCAGGTCTATATGACTATATGCTATGGGGAGCAGGTCTATATGACTATATGCTACGGGGAGCAGGTCTATATGACTATATGACTATATGTTACGGGGAGTAGGTCTATATGACTATATGCTATGGGGAGTAGGTCTATAGGACTATATACTACTGGGAGCAGGTCTATAGGACTATATGCTACGAGGAGCAGGTCTATATGACTATATGCTATGGGGAGCAGGTCTATAGGACTATATGCTATGGGGAGAAGGTCTATATGACTATATGCTACGGGGAGCAGGTCTATATGACTATATTCTACGGGGAGTAGGTCTATATGACTATATGCTATGGGGAGCAGGTCTATATGACTATATGACTATATGCTACGGGGAGCAGGTCTATATGACTATATGCTATGGGGAGCAGGTCTATATGACTATATGACTATATGCTATGGGGAGCAGGTCTATATGAATATAGGACTATATGCTACTGGGAGTAGGTCTATATGACTATAGGACTATATGCTACTGGGAGTAGGTCTATATGACTATATGCTACGGGGAGCAGGTCTATATGACTATAGGACTATATGCTACGGGGAGTAGGTCTATATGACTATATGCTACTGGGAGTAGGTCTATATGACTATATGCTACGGGGAGTAGGTCTATATGACTATATGCTACGGGGAGTAGGTCTATAGGACTATATGCTACGGGGAGTAGGTCTATATGACTATATGCTACGGGGAGTAGGTCTATATGACTATATGCTACGGGGAGTAGGTCTATATGACTATATGCTACGGGGAGTAAGTCTATATGACTATATGCTATGGGGAGTAGGTCTATATGACTATATGCTACAGAGAGCAGGTCTATGTACTCCTGAGTGGCGCAGTGGTCTAAGGCACTGCATCGCAGTGCTAACTGTGCCACTAGAGATCCTGGTTCGATTCCAGGCTCTGTATGCTACGGGGAGCAGGTCTATATGACTATATGACTATATGCTACGGGGAGTAGGTCTATATGACTATATGCTATGGGGAGTAGGTCTATAGGACTATATACTACTGGGAGCAGGTCTATAGGACTATATGCTACGAGGAGCAGGTCTATATGACTATATGCTATGGGGAGCAGGTCTATAGGACTATATGCTATGGGGAGAAGGTCTATATGACTATATGCTACGGGGAGCAGGTCTATATGACTATATTCTACGGGGAGTAGGTCTATATGACTATATGCTATGGGGAGCAGGTCTATATGACTATATGACTATATGCTACGGGGAGTAGGTCTATATGACTATATGCTATGGGGAGTAGGTCTATATGACTATATGCTATGGGGAGTAGGTCTATATGACTATATGCTATGCATCGCAGTGCTAACTGTGCCACTAGAGATCCTGGTTCGAATCCAGGCTCTGTCGCAGCCGGCCGCGACCGGGAGACTCATGGGCGGCGCACAATTGGCCCAGCGTCGTCCAGGGTAGGGGAGGGAATGGCCGGCAGGGATGTAGCTCAGTTGATAGAGCATGGCGTTTGCAACGCCAGGGTTGTGGGTTCGATTCCCACGGGGGGCCAGTATAAAAAGATGTATTCACTAACTGTAAGTCGCTCTGGATAAGAGCGTCTGCTAAATGACTAAAATGTAAATGTAAATGTATATGACTATATGCTATGGGGAGTAGGTCTATATGACTATATGCTACTGGGAGCAGGTCTATAGGACTATATGCTACGGGGAGCAGGTCTATATGACTATATGCTATGGGGAGCAGGTCTATAGGACTATATACTACGGGGAGCAGGCCTATAGGACTATATGCTATGGGGAGAAGGTCTATAGGACTATATGCTACGGGGAGCAGGTCTATATGACTATATGCTACGGGGAGTAGGTCTATAAGACTATATGCTACGGGGAGCAGGTCTATATGACTATATGACTATATGCTACGGGGAGCAGGTCTATATGACTATATGCTACGGGGAGCAGGTCTATAGGACTATATGCTATGGGGAGTAGGTCTATAGGACTATATGCTATGGGGAGCAGGTCTATATGACTATATGCTACGGGGAGCAGGTCTATAGGACTATATGGGGAGTAGGTCTATAGGACTATATGCTACGGGGAGCAGGTCTATAGGACTATATGACTATATGCTACGGGGAGCAGGTCTATAATGACTATATGCTACGGGGAGCAGGACTATAGGACTATATGACTATATGCTACGGGGAGCAGGTCTATAGGACTATATGCTACGGGGAGCAGGTCTATAGGACTATATGCTACGGGGAGTAGGTCTATATGACTACATGCTACGGGGAGCAGGTCTATATGACTATATGCTACGGGGAGCAGGTCTATATGACTATATGGCTATATGCTACGGGGAGCAGGTCTATATGACTATATGCTACGGGGAGTAGGTCTATATGACTATATGCTATGGGGAGCAGGTATATATGACTATATGCTATGGGGAGCAGGTCTATATGACTATATGCTACTGGGAGCAGGTCTATATGACTATATGCTATGGAGAGCAGGTCTATAGGACTATATGCTATGGGGAGAAGGTCTATAGGACTATATGCTATGGGGAGAAGGTCTATAGGACTATATGCTACGGAGAGTAGGTCTATAGGACTATATGCTACGGGGAGCAGGTCTATAGGACTATAGGACTATATGCTACGGGGAGCAGGTCTATAGGACTATAGGACTATATGCTACGGAGAGCAGGTCTATAGGACTATATGCTACGGGGAGAAGGTCTATAGGACTATATGCTACGGGGAGAAGGTCTATAGGACTATACGCTATGGGGAGCAGGTCTATATGACTATATGACTATATGCTACGGGGAGCAGGTCTATATGACTATATGCTATGGGGAGTAGGTCTATATGACTATATGCTACGGGGAGAAGGTCTATATGACTATATGACTATATGCTACGGGGAGAAGGTCTATATGACTATATGCTATGGGGAGCAGGTCTATAGGACTATAGGACTATATGCTACGGGGAGTAGGTCTATATGACTATATGCTATGGGGAGCAGATCTATATGACTATATGCTATGGGGAGCAGGTCTATAGGACTATATGCTACGGGGAGTAGGTCTATAGGACTATGTGCTACGGGGAGCAGGTCTATATGACTATATGCTATGGGGAGCAGGTCTATATGACTATATTCTACGGGGAGTAGGTCTATATGACTATATGCTATGGGGAGTAGGTCTATAGGACTATATGCTATGGGGAGTAGGTCTATATGACTATATGCTATGGGGAGTAGGTCTATATGACTATATGCTACGGGGAGCAGGTCTATATGACTATATGCTACTGGGAGCAGGTCTATATGACTATATGCTACGGGGAGTAGATCTATAGGACTATATGCTATGGGGAGTAGGCCTATATGACTATATGCTACGGGGAGTAGGTCTATAGGACTATATGCTATGGGGAGTAGGTCTATATGACTATATGCTACGGGGAGTAGGTCTATATGACTATATGCTATGGGGAGCAGGTCTATATGACTATATGCTACGGGGAGTTGGTCTATATGACTATATGCTACGGGGAGTAGGTCTATATGACTAAATGCTACGGGAGTGGTCTATATGACTATATGCTATGGGGAGTAGGTCTATAGGACTATATGCTATGGGGAGTAGGTCTATATGACTATATGCTATGGGGAGTAGGTCTATATGACTATATGCTATGGGGAGTAGGTCTATATGACTATATGCTATGGAGAGCAGGGCTATATGACTATATGCTATGGGGAGTAGGTCTATATGACTATATGCTATGGAGAGCAGGACTATAGGACTATATGCTATGGGGAGTAGGTCTATATGACTATATAACTATATGCTACTGGGAGCAGGTCTATATGACTATTTGACTATATGCTATGGGGAGAAGGTCTATAGGACTATATGCTACGGGGAGCAGGTCTATATGCTACGGGGAGCAGGTCTATAAGACTATATGCTACGGGGAGCATGTCTATATGACTATATGCTGCGGGGAGCAGGTCTATATGACTATATGCTACGGGGAGCAGGTCTATAGGACTATACGCTACGGGGAGTAGGTCTATATGACTATATGACTATATGCTACGGGGAGCAGGTCTATATGCTACGGGGAGCAGGTCTATAAGACTATATGCTATGGGGAGCAGGTCTATATGACTATATGCTACGGGAGTAGGTCTATATGACTATATGCTATGGGGAGCAGGTCTATAGGACTATATGCTATGGGGAGAAAGTCTATATGACTATATGCTATGGGGAGCAGGTCTATATGACTATATGCTACGGAGAGCAGGTCTATATGACTATATGCTATGGGGAGCAGGTCTATATGACTATATGCTACGGGGAGCAGGTCTATATGACTATATGCTACGGGAAGCAGGTCTATAAGACTATATGCTACGGGGAGCAGGTCTATATGACTATATGCTACTGGGAGTAGGTCTATAGGACTATATGCTACGGAGAGCAGGTCTATATGACTATATGCTATGGGGAGTAGGTCTATATGACTATATGCTACGGGGAGCAGGTCTATATGACTATATGCTATGGGGAGCAGGTCTATATGACTATATGCTACGGGGAGTAGGTCTATAGGACTATATGCTATGGGGAGCAGGTCTATATGACTATATGCTACGGGGAGCAGGTCTATATGACTATATGCTACGGAGAGCAGGTCTATATGACTATATGCTACGGGGAGCAGGTCTATATGACTATATGCTACGGGGAGCAGGTCTATATGACTATACGCTACGGGGAGCAGGTCTATAGGACTATATGACTATATGCTACGGGGAGCAGGTCTATAAGACTATATGCTATGGGGAGTAGGTCTATATGACTATATGCTACGGGGAGAAGGTCTATATGACTATATGACTATATGCTACGGGGAGCAGGTCTATAAGACTATATTCTACTGGGAGCAGGTCTATATGACTGTATGCTACTGGGAGCAGGACTATAGGACTATATGCTACGGGGAGAAGGTCTATAGGACTATATGCTACGGGGAGCAGGTCTATATGACTATATGACTATATGCTATGGGGAGAAGGTCTATAGGACTATATGCTACGGGGAGCAGGTCTATATGACTATATGACTATATGCTATGGGGAGAAGGTCTATAGGACTATATGCTACGGGGAGCAGGTCTATATGACTATATGCTATGGGGAGAAGGTCTATAGGACTATATGTTACGGGGAGCAGATCTATATGCTACGGGGAGCAGGTCTATAAGACTATATGCTACGGGGAGCAGGTCTATATGACTATATGCTACGGGGAGCATGTCTATAGGACTATACGCTACGGGGAGTAGGTCTATATGACTATATGACTATATGCTACGGGGAGCAGGTCTATATGCTACGGGGAGCAGGTCTATAAGACTATATGCTACGGGGAGCAGATCTATATGACTATATGCTACGGGCAGTAGGTCTATATGACTATATGCTATGGGGAGCAGGTCTATAGGACTATATGCTATGGGGAGAAAGTCTATATGACTATCTGCTATGGGGAGCAGGTCTATATGACTATATGCTACGGAGAGCAGGTCTATATGACTATATGCTATGGGGAGCAGGTCTATATGACTATATGCTACGGGGAGCAGGTCTATATGACTATATGCTACGGGGAGCAGGTCTATAAGACTATATGCTACGGGGAGCAGGTCTATATGACTATATGCTACTGGGAGTAGGTCTATAGGACTATATGCTACGGAGAGCAGGTCTATATGACTATATGCTACGGGGAGCAGGTCTATATGACTATATGCTACGGAGAGCAGGTCTATATGACTATATGCTATGGGGAGCAGGTCTATATGACTATATGCTACGGGGAGCAGGTCTATATGACTATATGCTATGGGGAGTAGGTCTATATGACTATATGCTACGGGGAGTAGGTCTATATGACTATATGCTATGGGGAGTAGGTCTATATGACTATACGCTACGGGGAGCAGGTCTATAGGACTATATGACTATATGCTACGGGGAGCAGGTCTATAAGACTATATGCTATGGGGAGAAGGTCTATATGACTATATGCTACGGGGAGAAGGTCTATATGACTATATGACTATATGCTACGGGGAGCAGGTCTATAGGACTATATGCTATGGGGAGTAGGTCTATATGACTATATGCTACGGGGAGAAGGTCTATATGACTATATGCTACGGGGAGAAGGTCTATATGACTATATGACTATATGCTACGGGGAGCAGGTCTATAAGACTATATGACTAGGTCTATATGACTATATGCTACTGGGAGCAGGTCTGTATGACTATATGCTACTGGGAGTAGGTCTATAGGTCTATATGACTATATGCTACGGGGAGCAGGTCTATAAGACTATATGCTACTGGGAGCAGGTCTATATGACTATATGCTACGGGGAGCAGGTCTATAGGAATATATGCTACGGGGAGCAGGTCTATATGCTACGGGGAGCAGGACTATAGGACTATATGCTACGGGGAGTAGGTCTATATGACTATATGCTACGGGGAGTAGGTCTATATGACTATATGCTACGGGGAGCAGGTCTATAGGACTATATGCTATGGGGAGCAGGTCTATATGACTATATGCTGCGGGGAGCAGGTCTATAAGACTATATGCTACTGGGAGTAGGTCTATAAGACTATATGCTACTGGGAGTAGGTCTATAGGACTATATGCTACGGAGAGCAGGTCTATATGACTATATGCTACGGGGAGCAGGTCTATATGACTATATGCTACTGGGAGCAGGTCTATATGACTATATGCTACGGAGAGTAGGTCTATATGACTATATGCTATGGGGAGTAGGTCTATATGACTATATGCTACGGAGAGCAGGTCTATATGACTATATGCTACGGGGAGCAGGTCTATAGGACTATATGCCATGGGGAGCAGGTCTATATGCTACGGGGAGTGGGTCTATAGGACTATATGCTACGGGGAGCAGGTATATATGACTATATGCTGCGGGGAGCAGGTCTATAAGACTATATGCTACGGGGAGCAGGTCTATATGACTATATGCTACTGGGAGCAGGTCTATATGACTATATGCTACGGAGAGTAGGTCTATATGACTATATGCTATGGGGAGTAGGTCTATATGACTATATGCTACGGAGAGCAGGTCTATATGACTATATGCTACTGGGAGCAGGTCTATATGACTATATGCTACGGGGAGCAGGACTATAGGTCTATAGGTCTATATGCTATGGGGAGAAGGTCTATAGGACTATATGACTATATGCTACGGGGAGTAGGTCTATATGACTATATGCTACGGGGAGCAGGACTATAGGTCTATAGGTCTATATGCTATGGGGAGAAGGTCTATAGGACTATATGACTATATGCTACGGGGAGGAGGACTATAGGACTATATGCTATGGGGAGCAGGTCTATATGACTATATGCTACGGGGAGCAGGTCTATATGACTATATGCTACGGGGAGCAGGTCTATAGGACTATATGCTACGGAGAGTAGGTCTATATGACTATATGCTACGGGGAGTAGGTCTATAGGACTATATGCTACGGGGAGAAGGTCTATAGGACTATATGCTACTGGGAGCAGGTCTATATGACTATATGCTACGGGGATTAGGTCTATAGGACTATATGCTATGGGGAGCAGGTCTATATGCTACGGGGAGTAGGTATATAGGACTATATGCTACTGGGAGCAGGTCTATATGACTATATGCTACGGGGAGCAGGTCTATAATGACTATATGCTATGGGGAGAAGGTCTATATGACTATATGCTATGGGGAGTAGGTCTATAGGACTATATGCTACTGGGAGCAGGTCTATATGACTATATGCTACGGGGAGCAGGTCTATAGGACTATATGCCATGGGGAGCAGGTCTATATGCTACGGGGAGTGGGTCTATAGGACTATATGCTACGGGGAGCAGGTATATATGACTATATGCTGCGGGGAGCAGGTCTATAAGACTATATGCTACGGGGAGCAGGTCTATATGACTATATGCTACTGGGAGCAGGTCTATATGACTATATGCTACGGAGAGTAGGTCTATATGACTATATGCTATGGGGAGTAGGTCTATATGACTATATGCTACGGAGAGCAGGTCTATATGACTATATGACTATATGCTACTGGGAGCAGGTCTATATGACTATATGCTACGGGGAGCAGACCTATATGACTATATGCTATGGGGAGTAGGTCTATATGACTATATGCTGCGGGGAGCAGGTCTATATGACTATATGACTATATGCTACGGGGAATAGGTCAATATGACTATATGCTACTGGGAGCAGGTCTATATGACTATATGCTACGGGGAGTAGGTCTATAGGACTATATGCTATGTGGAGTAGGTCTATATGACTATATGCTGCGGGGAGCAGGTCTATATGACTATATGACTATATGCTACGGGGAGTAGGTCTATATGACTATATGCTATGGGGAGTAGGTCTATATGACTATATGCTACGGGGAGCAGGTCTATATGACTATATGACTATATGCTACGGGGAGCAGGTCTATATGACTATATGCTACGGGGAGCAGGTCTATATGACTATATGCTATGGGGAGTAGGTCTATATGACTATATGCTACGGGGAGCAGGTCTATATGACTATATGCTATGGGGAGTAGGTCTATAGGACTATATGCTATGGGGAGTAGGTCTATAGGACTATATGCTACGGGGAGCAGGTCTATATGCTACGGGGAGCAGGTCTATATGACTATATGCTACGGGGAGCAGGTCTATAGGACTATATGCTACGGAGAGTAGGTCTATATGACTATATGCTACGGGGAGTAGGTCTATAGGACTATATGCTACGGGGAGAAGGTCTATAGGACTATATGCTACTGGGAGCAGGTCTATATGACTATATGCTACGGGGATTAGGTCTATAGGACTATATGCTATGGGGAGCAGGTCTATATGCTACGGGGAGTAGGTATATAGGACTATATGCTACTGGGAGCAGGTCTATATGACTATATGCTACGGGGAGCAGGTCTATAATGACTATATGCTATGGGGAGAAGGTCTATATGACTATATGCTATGGGGAGTAGGTCTATAGGACTATATGCTACTGGGAGCAGGTCTATATGACTATATGCTACGGGGAGCAGGTCTATAGGACTATATGCCATGGGGAGCAGGTCTATATGATACGGGGAGTGGGTCTATAGGACTATATGCTACGGGGAGCAGGTATATATGACTATATGCTGCGGGGAGCAGGTCTATAAGACTATATGCTACGGGGAGCAGGTCTATATGACTATATGCTACTGGGAGCAGGTCTATATGACTATATGCTACGGAGAGTAGGTCTATATGACTATATGCTATGGGGAGTAGGTCTATATGACTATATGCTACGGAGAGCAGGTCTATATGACTATATGACTATATGCTACTGGGAGCAGGTCTATATGACTATATGCTACGGGGAGCAGACCTATATGACTATATGCTATGGGGAGTAGGTCTATATGACTATATGCTGCGGGGAGCAGGTCTATATGACTATATGACTATATGCTACGGGGAATAGGTCAATATGACTATATGCTACTGGGAGCAGGTCTATATGACTATATGCTACGGGGAGTAGGTCTATAGGACTATATGCTATGGGGAGTAGGTCTATATGACTATATGCTGCGGGGAGCAGGTCTATATGACTATATGACTATATGCTACGGGGAGTAGGTCTATATGACTATATGCTATGGGGAGTAGGTCTATATGACTATATGCTACGGGGAGCAGGTCTATATGACTATATGACTATATGCTACGGGGAGCAGGTCTATATGACTATATGCTACGGGGAGCAGGTCTATATGACTATATGCTATGGGGAGTAGGTCTATATGACTATATGCTACGGGGAGCAGGTCTATATGACTATATGCTATGGGGAGTAGGTCTATAGGACTATATGCTACGGGGAGCAGGTCTATATGCTACGGGGAGCAGGTCTATATGACTATATGCTACGGGGAGCAGGTCTATATGACTATATGCTACGGGGAGCAGGTATATATGACTATATGATACGGGGAGCAGGTCTATATGACTATATGCTATGGGGAGTAGGTCTATAGGACTATATGCTACGGGGAGCAGGTCTATATGCTACGGGGAGCAGGTCTATATGACTATATGCTACGGGGAGCAGGTCTATATGACTATATGCTACGGGGAGCAGGTCTATATGCTACGGGGAGCAGGTCTATATGCTACGGGGAGCAGGTCTATATGACTATATGCTACAGGGAGCAGGTCTATATGCTACGGGGAGCAGGTCTATAAGACTATATGCTACTGGGAGTAGGTCTATAGGACTATATGACTATATGCTACGGGGAGCAGGTCTATATGACTATATGCTACGGGGAGTAGGTCTATAGGACTATATGCTACGGGGAGCAGGTCTATATGACTATATGCTACGGGGAGCATGTCTATATGACTATAGGACTATATTCTACGGGGAGCAGGTCTATATGACTATATGCTACGGGGAGTAGGTCTATATGACTATATGCTATGGGGAGTAGGTCTATATGACTATATGCTACGGGGAGCAGGTCTATATGACTATATGCTACGGGGAGCAGGTCTATATGACTATATGCTACGGGGAGCAGGTCTATATGACTATATGCTATGGGGAGCAGGTCTATATGACTATATGACTATATGCTACGGGGAGCAGGTCTATATGACTATAGGACTATATGCTACGGGGAGCAGGTCTATATGACTATAGGACTATATTCTACGGGGAGCAGATCTATATGACTATATGCTATGGGGAGCAGGTCTATATGACTATATGCTACGGGGAGCAGGTCTATATGACTATAGGACTATATTCTACGGGGAGTAGGTCTATATGACTATATGCTATGGGGAGTAGGTCTATAGGACTATATGCTACTGGGAGCAGGTCTATAGGACTATATGCTACGAGGAGCAGGTCTATATGACTACATGCTATGGGGAGCAGTTCTATAGGACTATATGCTATGGGGAGAAGGTCTATATGACTATATGCTACGGGGAGCAGGTCTATATGACTATATTCTACGGGGAGTAGGTCTATATGACTATATGCTACGGGGAGCAGGTCTATATGACTATAGGACTATATCCTACGTGGAGCAGGTCTATATGACTATATGACTATATGCTATGGGGAGCAGGTCTATATGACTATATAATACGGGGACCAGGACTATATGACTATATGCTACGGGGAGCAGGTCTATATGACTATATGCTACGGGGAGCAGGTCTATATGACTATAGGACTATATGCTACTGGGAGCAGGTCTATATGACTATATGCTATGGGGAGCAGGTCTATATGACTATATGCTACGTGGAGCAGGTCTATATGACTATATGCTACGGGGAGCAGGTCTATATGACTATTTGACTATATGCTACTGGGAGCAGGTCTATATGACTATATGCTATGGGGAGCAGGTCTATATGACTATATTCTACGGGGAGTAGGTCTATATGACTATATGCTATGGGGAGTAGGTCTATATGACTATATGCTACTGGGAGCAGGTCTATAGGACTATATGCTACGGGGAGCAGGTCTATATGACTATATGCTATGGGGAGCAGGTCTATAGGACTATATGCTACGGGGAGCAGGACTATAGGACTATATGCTATGGGGAGAAGGTCTATAGGACTATATGCTACGGGGAGCAGGTCTATATGACTATATGCTACGGGGAGTAGGTCTATAAGACTATATGCTACGGGGAGCAGGTCTATATGACTATATGACTATATGCTACGGGGAGCAGGTCTATATGACTATATGCTACGGAGAGCAGGACTATAGGACTATATGCTATGGGGAGAAGGTCTATAGGACTATATGCTAAGGGGAGCAGGTCTATATGACTATATGCTACGGGGAGTACGTCTATAAGACTATATGCTACGGGGAGCAGGTCTATATGACTATATGACTATATGCTACGGGGAGCAGGTCTATATGACTATATGACTATATGCTATGGGGAGTAGGTCTATATGACTATATGCTACGGGGAGCAGGTCTATATGACTATATGACTATATGCTACGGGGAGCAGGTCTATATGACTATATGACTATATGCTATGGGGAGTAGGTCTATATGACTATATGCTACGGGGAGCAGGTCTATATGACTATATGCTATGGGGAGTAGGTCTATATGACTATATGCTACGGGGAGCAGGTCTATATGACTATATGCTATGGGGAGTAGGTCTATATGACTATATGCTATGGGGAGTAGGTCTATATGACTATAGGAATATATGCTACGGGGAGCAGGTCTATAGGACTATATGCTATGGGGAGTAGGTCTATAGGACTATATGCTATGGGGAGCAGGTCTATATGACTATATGCTACGGGGAGCAGGTCTATAGGACTATATGACTATATGCTACGGGGAGCAGGTTTATAATGACTATATGCTACGGGGAGCAGGTCTATAGGACTATATGCTACGGGGAGAAAGTCTATATGACTATATGCTATGGGGAGAAAGTCTATATGACTATATACTACGGGGAGCAGAGTAATAGGACTATATGCAACGGGGAGCAGGTCTATATGACTATATGCTACGGGGAGCAGGTCTATATGACTATATGCTATGGGGAGAAAGTCTATATGACTATATAATATGGGGAGAAAGTCTATATGACTATATACTACGGGGAGCAGGGTAATAGGACTATATGCAACGGGGAGCAGGTCTATATGACTATATGCTACGGGGAGCAGGTCTATATGACTATATGCTATGGGGAGTAGGGTAATAGGACTATATGCAACGGGGAGTAGGTCTATAGGACTATATGCTACAGGGAGCAGGTCTATATGACTATATGCTACGGGGAGCAGGTCTATATGACTATATGCTACGGGGAGCAGGTCTATATGACTATATGCTACGGGGAGCAGGTATATATGACTATATGCAACGGGGAGCAGGTCTATATGACTATGTGCTACGGAGAGTAGGACTATATGCTACGGGGAGTAGGTCTATATGACTATATGCT
The DNA here is from genome assembly GCF_964263955.1 of Coregonus lavaretus. Taxonomy (NCBI): domain Eukaryota; kingdom Metazoa; phylum Chordata; class Actinopteri; order Salmoniformes; family Salmonidae; genus Coregonus; species Coregonus lavaretus. The sequence continues at coordinate 1,046,867 of NW_028161895.1, forward strand.
ACGGGGAGTAGGTCTATATGACTATATGCTACGGGGAGTAGGACTATATGCTACAGGGAGCAGGTCTATAGGACTATATGCTACGGGGAGCAGGTCTATATGACTATATGCTACGGGGAGCAGGTCTATATGACTATATGCTACGGGGAGCAGGTCTATTTGCTACGGGGAGCAGGTCTATATGCTACAGGGAGCAGGTCTATAGGACTATATGCTACGGGGAGCAGGTCTATATGACTATATGCTACGGGGAGCAGGTCTATAGGACTATATGCTACGGAGAGCAGGTCTATATGACTATATGCTACTGGGAGCAGGTCTATAAGACTATATGCTACGGGGAGCAGGTCTATATGACTATATGCTGCAGGGAGCAGATCTATAAGACTACATGCTACGGGGATCAGGTCTATATGACTATATGCTACGGGGAGCAGGTATATATGACTATATGCTACGGGGAGTAGGTCTATATGACTATATGACTATATGCTATGGGGAGTAGGTCTATATGACTATATGCTATGGGGAGTAGGTCTATATGACTATATGCTATGGGGAGTAGGTCTATAGGACTATATGCTACGGGGAGCAGGTCTATATGACTATATGCTACGGAGAGCAGGTCTATATGACTATATGCTATGGGGAGTAGGTCTATATGACTATATGCTACTGGGATCAGGTCTATAGGACTATATGCTACGGGGAGCAGGTCTATATGACTATATGCTACGGGGAGCAGGTCTATAAGACTATTTGCTACTGGGAGCAGGTCTATAGGACTATACGCTACGGGGAGCAGGTCTATATGACTATATGCTATGGGGAGTAGGTCTATATGACTATATGCTATGGGGAGCAGGTATATATGACTATATGCTACGGGGAGTAGGTCTATATGACTATATGCTATGGGGAGTAGGTCTATAGGACTATATGCTACTGGGAGCAGGTCTATAGGACTATATGCTACGAGGAGCAGGTCTATATGACTATATGCTATGGGGAGCAGGTCTATAGGACTATATGCTATGGGGAGAAGGTCTATATGACTATATGCTACGGGGAGCAGGTCTATATGACTATATTCTACGGGGAGTAGGTCTATATGACTATATGCTACGGGGAGTAGGTCTATATGACTATATGCTACTGGGAGTAGGTCTATATGACTATATGCTATGGGGAGTAGGTCTATAGGACTATATGCTACTGGGAGAAGGTCTATAGGACTATATGCTACGAGGAGCAGGTCTATATGACTATATTCTACGGGGAGTAGGTCTATATGACTATATGCTACGGGGAGTAGGTCTATATGACTATATGCTACGGGGAGCAGGTCTATATGACTATAGGACTATATTCTACGGGGAGCAGGTCTATATGACTATATGCTACGGGGAGCAGGTCTATATGACTATAGGACTATATGCTACGGGGAGCAGGTCTATATGACTATAGGACTATATTCTACGGGGAGTAGGTCTATATGACTATATGCTATGGGGAGTAGGTCTATAGGACTATATGCTACTGGGAGCAGGTCTATAGGACTATATGCTACGAGGAGCAGGTCTATATGACTATATGCTATGGGGAGCAGGTCTATAGGACTATATGCTATGGGGAGAAGGTCTATATGACTATATGCTACGGGGAGCAGGTCTATATGACTATATTCTACGGGGAGCAGGTCTATATGACTATATGACTATATGCTATGGGGAGTAGGTCTATATGACTATATGACTATATGCTATGGGGAGAAGGTCTATATGACTATATGACTATATGCTACTGGGAGCAGGTCTATATGACTATATGACTATATGCTATGGGGAGTAGGTCTATAGGACTATATGCTATGGGGAGCAGGACTATATGACTATATGACTATATGCTATGGGGAGCAGGTCTATATGACTATATGCTATTGGGAGCAGGTCTATATGACTATATGCTATGGGGAGCAGGTATATATGACTATATGCTATGGGGAGAAGGTCTATATGACTATATGCTACGGGGAGCAGGTCTATATGACTATAGGACTATATTCTACGGGGAGCAGGTCTATATGACTATATGCTACGGGGAGCAGGTCTATATGACTATAGGACTATATGCTACGGGGAGCAGGTCTATATGACTATAGGACTATATGCTACGGGGAGTAGGTCTATATGACTATATGCTATGGGGAGTAGGTCTATAGGACTATATGCTACTGGGAGCATGTCTATAGGACTATATGCTACGAGGAGCAGGTCTATATGACTATATGCTATGGGGAGCAGGTCTATAGGACTATATGCTATGGGGAGAAGGTCTATATGACTATATGCTACGGGGAGCAGGTCTATATGACTATATTCTACGGGGAGCAGGTCTATATGACTATATGCTACGGGGAGCAGGTCTATATGACTATATTCTACGGGGAGTAGGTCTATATGACTATATGCTATGGGGAGTAGGTCTATATGACTATATGACTATATGCTATGGGGAGTAGGTCTATATGACTATATGACTATATGCTATGGGGAGAAGGTCTATATGACTATATGACTATATGCTACTGGGAGCAGGTCTATATGACTATATGACTATATGCTATGGGGAGTAGGTCTATAGGACTATATGCTATGGGGAGCAGGTCTATATGACTATATGACTATATGCTACTGGGAGCAGGTCTATATGACTATATGACTATATGCTATGGGGAATAGGTCTATAGGACTATATGCTATGGGGAGCAGGTCTATATGACTATATGCTATGGGGAGCAGGTCTATATGACTATATGCTATGGGGAGCAGGTATATATGACTATATGCTATGGGGAGAAGGTCTATATGACTATATGCTACGGGGAGCAGGTCTATATGACTATATGCTATGGGGAGCAGGTCTATATGACTATATGCTATGGGGAGAAGGTCTATATGACTATATGACTATATGCTATGGGGAGAAGGTCTATATGACTATATGCTATGGGGAGAAGGTCTATATGACTATATGCTACGGGGAGCAGGTCTATAGGACTATATGCTACGGGGAGCAGGTCTATATGACTATATGCTACGGGGAGTAGGTCTATATGACTATATGACTATATGCTATGGGGAGCAGGACTATATGACTATATGACTATATGCTATGGGGAGCAGGTCTATATGACTATATGCTATGGGGAGCAGGTCTATATGACTATATGCTATGGGGAGCAGGTGTATATGACTATATGACTATATGCTATGGGGAGTAGGTCTATATGACTATATGACTATATGCTATGGGGAGAAGGTCTATATGACTATATGACTATATGCTACTGGGAGCAGGTCTATATGACTATATGACTATATGCTATGGGGAGTAGGTCTATAGGACTATATGCTATGGGGAGCAGGTCTATATGACTATATGACTATATGCTACTGGGAGCAGGTCTATATGACTATATGACTATATGCTATGGGGAATAGGTCTATAGGACTATATGCTATGGGGAGCAGGTCTATATGACTATATGCTATGGGGAGCAGGTCTATATGACTATATGCTATGGGGAGCAGGTATATATGACTATATGCTATGGGGAGAAGGTCTATATGACTATATGCTACGGGGAGCAGGTCTATAGGACTATATGCTATGGGGAGCAGGTCTATATGACTATATGCTATGGGGAGAAGGTCTATATGACTATATGACTATATGCTATGGGGAGAAGGTCTATATGACTATATGCTATGGGGAGAAGGTCTATATGACTATATGCTACGGGGAGCAGGTCTATAGGACTATATGCTACGGGGAGCAGGTCTATATGACTATATGCTACGGGGAGTAGGTCTATATGACTATATGACTATATGCTATGGGGAGCAGGACTATATGACTATATGACTATATGCTATGGGGAGCAGGTCTATATGACTATATGCTATGGGGAGCAGGTCTATATGACTATATGCTATGGGGAGCAGGTCTATATGACTATATGCTACGGGGAGCAGGTCTATATGACTATATGCTACTGGGAGTAGGTCTATATGACTATATGCTATGGGGAGTAGGTCTATATGACTATATGCTATGGGGAGCAGGTCTATATGACTATACACTATGGGGAGCAGGTCTATATGACTATATTCTACTGGGATCAGGACTATATACTACGGGGAGCAGTACTATAGTACTATATGCAACGGGGAGCAGGTCTACAGTGGGGAAAAAAAGTATTTAGTCAGCCACCAATTGTGCAAGTTCTCCCACTTAAAAAGATGAGAGAGGCCTGTAATTTTCATCATAGGTACACGTCAACTATGACAGACAAATTGAGGGGAAAAAATCCAGAAAATCACATTGTAGGATTTTTAATGAATTTATTTGCAAATTATGGTGGAAAATAAGTATTTGGTCACCTACAAACAAGCAAGATTTCTGTCTCTCACAGACCTGTAACTTCTTCTTTAAGAGGCTCCTCTGTCCTCCACTCGTTACCTGTATTAATGGCACCTGTTTGAACTTGTTTTCAGTATAAAAGACACCTGTCCACAACCTCAAACAGTCACACTCCAAACTCCACTATGGCCAAGACCAAAGAGCTGTCAAAGGACACCAGAAACAACATTGTAGACCTGCACCAGGCTGGGAAGACTGAATCTGCAATAGGTAAGCAGCTTGGTTTGAAGAAATCAACTGTGGGAGCAATTATTAGGAAATGGAAGACATACAAGACCACTGATAATCTCCCTCGATCTGGGGCTCCACGCAAGATCTCACCCCGTGGGGTCAAAATGATCACAAGAACGGTGAGCAAAAATCCCAGAACCACACGGGGGGACCTAGTGAATGACCTGCAGAGAGCTGGGACCAAAGTAACAAAGCCTACCATCAGTAACACACTACGCCGCCAGGGACTCAAATCCTGCAGTGCAAGACGTGTCCCCCTGCTTAAGCCAGTACATGTCCAGGCCCGTCTGAAGTTTGCTAGAGTGCATTTGGATGATCCAGAAGAGGATTGGGAGAATGTCATATGGTCAGATGAAACCAAAATAGAACTTTTTGGTAAAAACTCAACTCGTCGTGTTTGGAGGACAAAGAATGCTGAGTTGCATCCAAAGAACACCATACCTACTGTGAAGCATGGGGGTGGAAAAATCTTGCTTTGGGGCTGTTTTTCTGCAAAGGGACCAGGACGACTGATCTGTGTAAAGGAAAGAATGAATGGGGCCATGTATCGTGAGATTTTGAGTGAAAACGTCCTTCCATCAGCAAGGGCATTGAAGATGAAACGTGGCTGGGTCTTTCAGCATGACAATGATCCCAAACACACCGCCCGGGCAACAAAGGAGTTGCTTCGTAAGAAGCATTTCAAGGTCCTGGAGTGGCCTAGCCAGTCTCCAGATCTCAACCCCATAGAAAATCTTTGGAGGGAGTTGAAAGTCCGTGTTGCCCAGCGACAGCCCCAAAACATCACTGCTCTAGAGGAGATCTGCATGGAGGAATGGGCCAAAATACCAGCAACAGTGTGTGAAAACCTTGTGAAGACTTACAGAAAACGTTTGACCTGTGTCATTGCCAACAAAGGGTATATAACAAAGTATTGAGAAACTTTTGTTATTGACCAAATACTTATTTTCCACCATAATTTGCAAATAAATTCATAAAAAATCCTACAATGTGATTTTCTGGAGAAAAAAAATCTCAATTTGTCTGTCATAGTTGACGTGTACCTATGATGAAAATTACAGGCCTCTCTCATCTTTTTAAGTGGGAGAACTTGCACAATTGGTGGCTGACTAAATAATTTTTTTCCCCACTGTAACTGTTCATCGGGAGCTTCATCAAATGGGTTTCCATGGCCGAGCAGCCGCTCGCCTAAGATCACCATGCGCAATGTAAGCGTCGACTGGAGTGGTGTAAAGCTTGCCGCCATTGGACTTTGGCACAGTGGAAACGTGTTCTCTGGCGTGATGAATCATCTGTCAGTCCGACGGACAAATCTGGGTTTGGTGGATGCCAGGAGAACGCTACCTGCCCCAATGCATAGTGCCAACTGTAAAGTTTAGTGGAGGAGGAATAATGGTCTGGGGCTGTTTTTCGTGGTTCGGGCTAGGCCCCTTAGTTCCAGTGAAGGGAAATCTTTTTTGCTTTCTTGAGTAAGGCAGCTCCAAAATGCTAGGGCAGCCAGCAGAAAATACGGAGCATAGGGGTTGGTAATGTTCTCTAGTTGCGACGTGATTGGCTCAGTGTTCTGTCACTCATGTGGACACTATGTCACCGCAAAATCTACGGGTAGAGCTCAAAATCTATGGGTAGAGCTTGGGTGCTGCCATAGATTTACATTAGAAGTGCCCATCCAAGAAGGCTCAAGGTCATTGGCCACAGATAAAATTACATCAAATCACATTATATCTACCGTTGCTTTGATAGGACTGATCATGTCAACATCATACTTTCGAAATTTTAGCTAGCAAGCTAGACAAGCAATCATCATCATGAACGAAGTCGACAATCTACTGGCAAATACTTTTAAATCCTTGTCATATGAAGAGAAATTATAGATAAAACGTGTCTGTGCTCATCGGCCATTGGACATAAACATGAGTTGTTTGGAAGGAATCAGTGGCTAACTGCAAGCGTTGCAAAGCAATAACCAGCCTGTTATTCAGTGGAGTGGCTGTGTGGTCCAAGTCTGGGTTTAAGGGTCTCTTTTCCAAGCTCTAAAGGATAAACATGAACATCATTTACATTTACATTTACGTCATTTAGCGACTTACAAATTGGTGCATTCACCCTATAGCCAGTGGGATAACCACTTTACAATATGTGTTTTTTTTTTTTTTTCTTTTGGGGGGGGGGGGCGGGGGGGTAGAAGGATTACTTTATCCTATCCCAGGTATTCCTTAAAGAGGTGGGGTTTCAAATGTCTCCGGAAGGTGGTGAGTGACTCCGCTGTCCTGGCGTCGTGAGGGAGCTTGTTCCACCATTGGGGTGCCAGAGCAGCGAACAGTTTTGACTGGGCTGAGCGGGAACTATGCTTCCGCAGAGGAAGGGGAGCCAGCAGGCCAGAGGTGGATGAACGCAATGCCCTCGTTTGGGTGTAGGGACTGATCAGAGCCTGAAGGTACAGAGGTGCCGATCCCCTCACAGCTCCATAGGCAAGCACCATGGTCTTGTAACAGATGCGAGCTTCAACTGGAAGCCAGTGGAGTGTGCGGAGGAGCGGGGTGACGTGAGAGAACTTGGGAAGGTTGAACACCAGACGGGCTGCGGCATTCTGGATGAGTTGTAGGGGTTTAATGGCACAGGCAGGGAGCCCAGCCAACAGCGAGTTGCAGTAATCCAGACGGGAGATGACAAGTGCCTGGATTAGGACCTGTTCCGCTTCCTGTGTAAGGCAGGGTCGTACTCTCCGAATGTTGTAGAGCATGAACCTGCAGGATCGGGTCACCGCCTTGATGTTAGCGGAGAACGACAGGGTGTTGTCCAGGGTCACGCCAAGGCTCTTTGCACTCTGGGAGGAGGACACAACGGAGTTGTCAACCGTGATGGCGAGATCATGGAACGGGCAGTCCTTCCCCGGGAGGAAGAGCAGCTCCGTCTTGCCAGGGTTCAGCTTGAGGTGATGATCCGTCATCCATACTGATATGTCTGCCAGACATGCAGAGATGCGATTCGCCACCTGGTTATCAGAAGGGGGAAAGGAGAAGATTAGTTGTGTATCGTCAGCGTAGCAATGATAGGAGAGGCCATGTGAGGATATGACAGAGCCAAGTGACTTGGTGTATAGGGAGAATAGGAGAGGGCCTAGAACTGAGCCCTGGGGGACACCAGTGGTGAGAGCACGTGGTGCGGAGACAGCTTCTCGCCACGCCACTTGGTAGGAGCGACCGGTCAGGTAGGACGCAATCCAGGAGTGAGCCGCGCCGGAGATGCCCAGCTCGGAGAGGGTGGAGAGGAGGATCTGATGGTTCACAGTATCAAAGGCAGCAGACAGGTCTAGAAGGACAAGAGCAGAGGAGAGAGAGTTAGCTTTAGCAGTGCGGAGAGCCTCCGTGACACAGAGAAGAGCAGTCTCAGTTGAATGACCAGTCCTGAAACCTGACTGGTTTGGATCAAGAAGGTCATTCTGAGAGAGATAGCAAGAGAGTTGGCTAAAGACGGCACGCTCAATAGTTTTGGAAAGAAAAGAAAGAAGGGATACTGGTCTGTAGTTGTTGACATCAGTGGGATCGAGTGTTGGTTTTTTGAGAAGGGGTGCAACTCTCGCTCTCTTGAAGACGGAAGGGACATAGCCAGCGGTCAAGGATGAGTTGATCAGCGAGGTGAGGTAGGGGAGAAGGTCACCGGAGATGGTCTGGAGAAGAGAGGAGGGGATGGGGTCAAGTGGGCAGGTTGTTGGGCGGCCTGCAGTCACAAGTCGCAGGATTTTATCTGGAGAGAGAGGGGAGAAAGAAGTCAAAGCATAGGGTAGGGCAGTGTGAGCAGGACCAGCAGTGTCATTAGACTTAACAAACGAGGATCGGATGTCGTCAACCTTCTTTTCAAAGTGGTTGACGAAGTCATCCACAGAGAAAGAGGAGGGGGGGGGGGGGGGGGGGAGAATGTGAGGAGAATGTGGCAAAGAGCTTCCTAGGGTTAGAGGCAGATGCTTGGAATTTAGAGTGGTAGAAAGTGGCCTTAGCAGCAGAAACAGATGAAGAAAATGTAGAGAGGAGGGAGTGAAAAGATGCCAGCATCCAATAACAAGATGCTAGCATCCAATAACACACAGTTTAGCACCAATACTTGGTTACAACAAACTACCAATAGTGTGTTAACACACTAAACAGATAATTCGTGTCCGTGTCTAGTTCCTTTCATAACGCAGCAATAATTAAACGTTGGCTAGCTAGCACAAATATATTGTATTTAGCTGCTACAGTACAGTTAGCTGGTCGTGTTGGCTAGCTAGCAATGGCTACTGTGTTGACTTTGCTTGAAAAACGGCTAGCTAGCTAGCTTCGTGCTACACCCGGCACCGCCGAATACAATGCTAACCTACAATAACTACCCACAACAGCCCACGATGCCTACCTACAATACCTAACTACAATCTAAATACATAATTAAGCCTTACTCGACATGCAACACCACGGGCCAGAAAAGGTGGAATACATTGGCCATGCTGTTAATCCAGCATTACTTCTGCCGCATTCAAAACAACTGGAAACTCCGAACTGGGAAATCTCAGACTTATTGATGTAGTTTATAGGCTCATCAGAAATGTCCAGATCCTTACATTGGCAAAACTAGAAACTGTTCTCCATGGCTCATGACCAGGGGCGCAACTTTGGTTTTAGAAATTATTATTATATATCAGATAAACACTCCAAACAGCCGACCGCTCGGAAGCGTCCACATGGTCCTAAAGCGTCCACATGGTCCTAAAGCGTCCACATGGTCCTAAAGCGTCCACATGGTCCTAAAGCACGCGTCCACATGGTCCTAAAGCACACGTCCACATGGTCCTAAAGCGTCCACATGGTCCTAAAGCGTCCACATGGTCCTAAAGCGTCCACATGGTCCTAAAGCACGCGTCCACATGGTCCTAAAGCGTCCACATGGTCCTAAAGCACGCGTCCACATGGTCCTAAAGCGTCCACATGGTCCTAAAGCGTCCACATGGTCCTAAAGCGTCCACATGGTCCTAAAGCGTCCACATGGTCCTAAAGCACGCGTCCACATGGTCCTAAAGCGTCCACATGGTCCTAAAGCGTCCACATGGTCCTAAAGCGTCCACATGGTCCTAAAGCGTCCACATGGTCCTAAAGCACGCGTCCACATGGTCCTAAAGCGTCCACATGGTCCTAAAGCGTCCACATGGTCCTAAAGCGTCCACATGGTCCTAAAGCGTCCACATGGTCCTAAAGCACACGTTTTGTATCACATTCCAATGATAAAACTATAATGGAATATCAAATGACATTCATGCTTTCCTGTAAAATCGAGTGGTTGTTGTCTAAGCTAATAGGCACTGAAGCTTGTTGTGGTCAGTTGCATGTTATTGAGCCTATCCACAATTATATAGACTACAGGTTAAAGTGCTTAAGGTTGTAAAAGTTGTGGAAGTGGAGGTTTCACTGACCTAGGCCAATTTGGACTCAGGACCCACTACAATGACTGTCAATCATCAAATCATTGGAATGAGAAACAAAAGAAAATCTATAAATAACATTTGTTTATTCATTACTTCATATGTAAGATCAAAAACATGAAGAATGACTCATTTATCATTTTCTGTGTCGTCAGGAAGCGACAACAATTAATTGGCCGAAAGGTACAGTACACAGGTTGGACCAGAACTGATTATTAAAAACACAACATTTGAATAATCAAATAATTATTCTGTTTCTCGTTATTTAATATTTCCTTTAGACAAAAACAAAACCGTTTGTGTGGTTTGATTTCAGATTCAAATTAAATAAACGACGAACAACCCTTTTTTTAATCTTGTCATCTAATAGGAAATATTAATTGGCCAAAAAGTACAGACCCAAAAAGAACATGGACCTAAAGCGACCACTAACCCTAACCCTTAACCCTTAACCCTTAACCCCTAACCCTAACCCTAACCCTTAACCCCTAACCCTTAACCCCTAACCCCTAACCCTTAACCCTAACCCCTAACCCCTAACCCTTAACCCCTAACCCTAAAGCGACCACTAACCCTAACCCCTAACTCCTAACCCTTAACCCCTAACCCTAACCCTTAACCCCTAACCCCTAAACCCCTAACCCCTAACCCCTAACCCTAAAGCGACCACTAACCCTAACCCTTAACCCCTAACCCCTAACCCTTAACCCTTAACCCTTAACCCCTAACCCCTAACCCTAACCCTAAAGCGACCACTAACCCTAACCCTAACCCTTAACCCCTAACCCTTAACCTATAACCCTTAACCCTAACCCTTAACCCCTAACCCCTAACCCTTAACCCCTAACCCTAACCCTAACCCTAAAGCGACCACTAACCCTAACCCCTAACCCTTAACCCCTAACCCTTAACCCCTAACCCTTAACCCCTAACCCTTAACCCCTAACCCTAACCCTAACCCTAAAGCGACCACTAACCCTAACCCTTAACCCCTAACCCTTAACCCCTAACCCCTAACCCTAAAGTGACCACTAACCCTAACCCTAACCCTTTACCCCTAACCCTAACCCTTAACCCCTAACCCTTAACCCCTAACCCTAACCCTTAACCCTAACCCTAACCCTTAACCCTAACCCTAACTCGAGCATCAAGATACAGACAAACATTTTTCACTAACAATGTTCCCTGCACAGGAGGTTGGTGGCACCTTAATTGGGGAGGATGGGCTCGTGGTAATGGCTGGAGTGCAATAGGTGGAATGGTATCAAATACATCAAACACATTGTTTCTGATAATGCCATTTAGCAGACGCTTTTATCCAAAGCGACTTACAGTCATGTGTGCATACATTTTTGTGTATGGGGGGTCCCAGGGATCGAGCCCACTACCTTGGCATTACAAGCGCCGTGCTCTACCAGCTGAGCTACAGAGGACCACACTGTAATTTATCATTATTATGAACCGTCCTCCCCTCAGCAGCCTCCACTGGTTCCCTGTAATGTTTTCAGCACTGAGCAAATTTCAGGTCTGCTGAGCTCAAACTTGAACGTTGTGAAGATTCTGTGCAACTTCCGGCGTGCGTTTACTGTGAACACTGAGGCTGTAACCGCTTTCAGTTACCATTTTAATGTTTTATTTGATCATAATGTAGGCCAACCAGAGTGGCCTACCATCAAAAACAATGGAGAAAAACACATCCCATAACATTTTAACATGGAAATAGCTGTTCTATCGTTCAGCCTACAGTAGCAGCCAATGTGTGGTGTTCAGTGTAGGCCTACATTCCATGAGACTTTTGAGAAGAAAATAAACAGGCCAGGCTTGACATTACAATACAATACAATATACAACGTGCCATTTAGCAGACGCTTTTATCCAAAGTGACTTACAGTCCAAGTTAATATGTACAGTGCTGAAAACGGATTTCAGTGGGAATTCCATTCATTCACTGTGTCAACAGAAAAAAAGTGAATTCTGAAGATCATGCTCTGCTCCGATCTTTGTAAAGTAATAAATAAATATAATTAACCTGTTTATCCACTTGTCCTTCCGACAAGGAGGGGACTGAAAATGTTGTGGTTGATGCAATATACCACTTTACAAAATAAAATGCATTATTATCCCCATACCATTATTACAGACAATGAGACAAATGATGCTACGCTCTGCCTATTGGCTACTTAGCTTATTCAAGACAGTCTCAAAATACAACACTGGCCCTTTAACACATTAAAAAGCTTTTTACCTGACTGGTTTATAGAAGACGGCTAGGAATGCACATGTTGTGCTCTTGTTGAAAGCAATCACTCCCCAATTGTTGACTAGAAATTAGCTATAACTGGGCTAATAACTCACTAACTAGCAAAGGATATGAACTAAATGATCTATAACTGGGCTAATAACTCACTAACTAGCAAAGGATATGAACTAAATGATCTATAACTGGGCTAATAACTCACTAACTAGCAAAGGATATGAACTAAATGATCTATAACTGGGCTA